>NC_054486.1:76455422-76755422 GCF_017639515.1 Carcharodon carcharias
GACTCTCCATAGATCTTCACACAGCCTCTGAGAATGCCTGACTCCTGTCTGGCTGAGGGCAGCTCACTTGTGCTCCATGATCAGGGTCAAAACATAGGGATGCAGCTGATGCTTTGTCTGCCTTCAGCACCTGAGCCTTTCAGGAGCTGGAGCACAGCATCAGTAGTCACAGACGCTGGAGATGGGGGCCAGCCCCTCCTTATAGGTACTGAGAGCACATCGAGAGAATGAGAGAACTCTATGGTACCTGCCCACTACATTCTGGCAACAATGACAAGCACCGCCGAGGTGCAGGCATCAGTAATGTTTCCAGTGAGTGTAAGGCTGGACCATCACTTTGGTCTGAAGGCTGCACGTAGCACAGGGAAGAGGCCTCAGACTGAGACACCTGCCTTTATCTTGTGCAGAAAGGTTTTACATCTGGTTAATATGAACACTGCTCATTAGAACAAGGAGCCACGGGCAGGGAGACATTCTTGGGAGTTTATTGACAATAGTGAACAGAATGTACACAGCCCAGGCTGTGCAACTAATTCTCCTTAACTGTCCTAACCCTGCCGCTACATTTTGGTGCTCCCCGGACATCCACAGAGGAAGTGGAGGCAGGCTGCTGACTGCGACATCCTGTGATGACTTTGGCAGGCGTCCTCTGGACGGCTGAGACTTGGAAGGCCCCGGCCTGCTTTCGGGGTCCTGCTGTGTGGCAGTGGTACCTTCCTTGGCCTGTGGAGCTGGAGCTGCTGAGGTCACAAGAAGAGGGGAGTTGGATAGGCCGGACACTCTCAGGGCCACCTGGGTGGATGGGCATGGAGTTTGTACTTGCTGATCCTCCTCCCTATGGGTGGCCGGGAACCCCAGGCTTACTCCTTGAGAAGAGGTAGCTGGAGTGAGATCAAGCTGCTTGGCACCCCTCTTGTGTACACACTTTTGGAGCCCAAATATGGCATCAGCAATGGAGTTGAGCCCACACAGCAATGCAAGAGCGAGGTCCTGGGCCAAGGTCTCCATGGTGGCTACCATCCTACCAGTGTTGATCTCGGAGTGTTGGCATCCCGGTGCTATCACCTCAGCCTGAAGGTGGATGGGCTCCTCCATCGTGCCTTGCAATCTGAGGAATGTAGTGGACATCCCCTCCTGATGTTCCTGAGCTTGCCTTTGCTGTTCCAGCAACTGAGACATGACCGAATCCAAAGGCTCATTGTCTGACTCAACCTCAGCAAATTTCTGGCTTCCAGTAGTCTTCCGTGTGCCAGACACTGGGAAGTCCCTGTTGCCACCTGCTGTGGATCAGGCAGTGCGATGTGCTCACCAGATTGTGATCCCAAGGCTATTCTAAAGCTAGTCCCACCGAGGTGTGTGTCTCTGCGCTGGTGGAGGGTGTGGGTTAGCGTTGTGACAGGAATTCAGGGAGGGTGCCTCCAGATTCCTCTTCAGAGGTTTCTTTGAGGCTTGATTGGAGGCCCTGGGTCATGGATTCTGTCAGCTGTTTGGCAGATGTGCCTGTGAAAGCAAGGAGAGATAATTAGTGCATGGCAGTGGCCTGTGAAAGAGGACACATCACTCATGGCATGGTTGTCTGATGAATGTTCACTACTGGATCCTCACTTGGTAGAGCACTGCTGACCTCACTGTCAGCCAGGTGGATGTCTCTGTTTGCAAAGTCCATGAGGACCTTGATTTCGGGCATTCCACCACCAGTCTATGAACTCTCTCTTTCTTGTGATGTCCCAGCTTGTTCTGAATGGATAAGATGGAGAAAGTGTAAGCAGGACACTTGCCGGGCCAGATGATAGATGTGCCTGACCTGTGTGGCTGGTGAGTGGTCCCATGGATGGGATGAGGACAATGAAGGCATGTGTGAGAGAGTGAATGGTGATGTCCTTTGAACTGTCAGTGAGTCAGGGCCCTTTGGATGTGTGCTGGGTTTGTGAGTGTGTGAGTTGAGAGTAATGAAAAGAGTGACTTACCCTGGTGGAACGGAAGAGATCATTCATCCTCTTGTGGCACTGGGTGGCTGTCCTCTTCTGAAGGGCATTGGTGCTGACTACTGCTTGCACCACCTCCCAAGCCAGATTGGTCACATTACTGCCCATCCAGCGGCCAGAGCTGGGGTACAGGACATCCTGGTGGGCCTTCATGGCATCCAGCAGTCGTTCGAGTTACCCATCATTAAACCGGGGGGCTGCAGTCTCCTTACCTTTGAGGGCCGTGCCTCCTGGGCAGCAGTGGTGAGCTGGAAGCGATGAGTGCTGACCTTTAAAGATGGTGCCTGGCATGATGCAATGGCGGGGTGATCACAGGTGGGCGAATGAGGAGCCTGCCTGCCATGGAGATGACGTGTTTCCCGGGAGTGCATAAATAATGAGTCCGGCTTGGGACGATATGGAGTGAAAACTCACCATCACCGTCAGCGGGCACTTACTGCAAACTTGGGGAAATTCTGCCCCTTGTCACTTGCTAATTTTAAACTATTGACCAATTAAATTAAATTTCTTCATCTACATTTGCAAAGTTGTAATGGCATCTATAGATTTTCAGTGGCTTTTAATGTGCAACTATTTAAATTATTTATCTTAAATACTGCTATCTTAATATTTTAGTGAGGGTACTAGCATGTTTTTCAAACAGATAATGCCTCAATTAAAGTAATAGAGTTTTAGACAAATTTTTTAAGCTTTCATGTGTTGGTATCCCATGAATAATTTTGGCCGACGGTCAGGAAATTCCTCTGAACTATTCCCATTTCACCAGCATTATTCAACCGGAGTAGGGTAGAAACATCCCGCTTTTGCATTCTCATGTTTTCAGTAATTTATGTTTAGCTTTTGATTCCTTTTCTAATTTTTTTTTTCTATTTTAATATTATCTATTTTTATGTTTCAATTATCTATTTTTATTTCTTACTTTCCAAGTGTGGATGTTAAAACATCATGCTTTCTCCTTTGCTGCAGATTCATACAACCATGCATAAAATTACAAAGCGTTTCTTGATTGTGAGAGAATAATTTAATGATCATGCTGCTGTAGGTTTATTTTGTCCATTTCTCACTAATGCTTTGAGGCATTATATTCATTTTGATTTCCAGTTTTCCAGGTAGTTGTTAACTAGCCTCATTTAATTTAATTACAATAAATACCTTCCATTTTATTTTTTGCTTCAGTTTGCTTTGAAAAGCATATCATGTGGCCACACTTACAGGAATGATTGTGTGGCTAGGCACAGTTAATATAAATTTTTTAGTTGACTTAAGTGTCAAAACAAAATGGAATATTTCTTTTTCAAAATGGAACGTGAGAAGGTGGTGGAGTGGTGTATTATACTGGACTGCCAGTATCCTATACATAAAACGGTCAGCTATCTATATATGTATAGTGACTATATTTCTTCACATGCTATTATGAGAAGAAATCCAAGCCCCTTTGCCATTGTGAAGGAGCAAGGATTAAAGGGACATCATTTATGTGACTAACTGATAGTGACTGGGCAAACATTGGCAGAGATCTGGGAGAAATTTGCCTACCTTCCTTGTCAGTCAAGATTTGGGGTTTGTTGGAAGTGGAGAAGAAAATATCTTCCTTCAATTACCATATCAAAGAATATGCTAAGTTTGAAGTCTTTGGCATTAACACTTAATTAATTTTTTAAATCCATTTTTACTAGCCAGGCTTTGATTACCTTGAAAATTTCATCATTTCTAGGTAGCTTGCCAAAAATATTTATTTCAGTGAAGTATGGTTGTGCTATCTTTAGGCATACTCATTCAGCATGTTTTAAGCAGAAAAAAAAATGAGAAGAGAACAGAAGCGAAGGAAACTTGCGAACAGAGCAAAAATGCAAATAGGAATCGAAAATGCAATATAAAAGGCAAGTGCTTTAGCAATATTTCTCAAGAGTTACCAAAAGTCATGAGTTCAATTCAGTGCCAGCTAATAATCATTGCTTGTATCAACTGTACGAAAAGAGGAAGTTTGCAAACCTGGTTCATAGCCGAGCACCATTTGCTGCACTTTGCTTGGAATCTAATGGCTGTTTCTCTGTCGCAGGTGTAAGTCTGGTTGGCAGGGAGAGCTGTGTGATAAGTGCATTCCGTTTCCTGGCTGTTTACATGGGACCTGCACCAAATCTTGGGAGTGTGTATGTAAGGAGGGCTGGGCAGGCAGCCTCTGCGACACAGGTCTGTTGATTCTTGCTGCATCATGCAAATACAAAAGAAAAACCATAAAATACAGTTCATAAATTAAAAACAACTGGAAAATATCCAGAATTGTATATCCAGAATCAACAATTTGGGCTGTCAAAACTTATCAGTAAATTTATTTTTAAGGGAACTTTTAAGTTTGAAGACTGAAACTTCCCTAGAAATATTCACATGAACTTTTAACAAAGGTGCGTTAATATGAGCTTTGTTTTCCATTTCTAGTATTTTCTTCCATATTGTTAACATTTTATAGCATTTTAGAAGTTAGAGACAGAAGTGCATCCTTAACTGGAGCTGTATCTTCTTTAATACAATTTCTCCATCCTTTAACTTTGTTATATTTTTCTTCTTTAAATATATTTGAGCTTCTATCCCAATGATACTTATGGTAAATTAATCTAATAGCTCTGTGTGAAAAAATCTACCTTCTTTAATTATTCTGATTATAATGCTGATTATATACACCATTCACCAAATTATCAATCAGTTGAAGCAATCTTTCAATTATTTATCCTCAAGACTATTCTTATTTTAAAAACTTCTCACCCTTTAGCCATTTCCAATTCACTGAAAATATGATTGATTGCTTAAAGCTTATTGTCCAGATATTTCCCGAGAATAATAAAACTGTGTTTCGGATATTAATCTTCAGACTAATAAAGCCTTGCTGCTCCTTCAAATTGCACCCTCTCGCTGTCTCCTTTTGGGGCAGGTGCCTCTTTAGTACCTCTACATGCTTAAATCACCCACCCTCTTTATGTTAATGACCCCATTCATGCGATTTGGGACCGAGTCAAGGCCCTTTCAGCATGGTGGATGGAGATACTGCCATTCATGACCTTCTGCCTCCTTAAAATAGCTTGTGAATCTTTTGGCTGAAGAGGTTTAACCACACCAGGACAATAATTTTCTATGTCACTCCTTTTCTTTCACCAATAGAGGTGTAATATTTTCCATCCTCCTGTCCTTTGGGACAAATCCTGTTTTAAAAGACATTAGAACCTTTTGGCTTGTGCTTCCACTGTGTCCTCCCCAAGCTTCCTCAGATTCTGGGATTCATGCCAGCTGGATCAAATGACCTTTCTATTTTTAGTTCCATTCAATGGTTTAGCTTCTAGTAACCTGAAACATTTCTATTTGATCCCATAAATGAAGCTACAGCCTTCTTTCATTATTTAATGCCCCAAAACACCACTGTAATACCAGTAAATGTAAATGTTTTTTATTAATAGGAAGAAAATTTGTTCTGACTTTTGCATAGTACATGGACAAGGAGACTCTTAGACAGCATACTAGCAAATGATTAAATGTTATTGTATACAATTCAACCATGTCGTAGAAATTATGGGATCTCTAGGCAGATTTTGGAGCAATTGTTTTGTTTCATTTATTTCTGTGTCCCAGCTTCCATGAGATAAAAAAAGGGGCGTTATACTTCAGTTGTACAAAGCCTTGGTCAGGCCCCATCTGGAGTACTGCATTCAGTTTTAGGCCTCACACCTCAGGAAGGGTATAATTTCCTTGGAGAGATGTTATTGCAGATTCAAAATAATACCAGGGATAAAAGGGTTAATTTGTGAGGACATGCTGTGTATGCTTATCTTGTATTTCCTTTAGTTGTGGAAGATTGAGGAGTGATCTGATCAAAGTGTTAAAAATGTTAAAATGATTTGATAAGGTAGATAGTGAGAAACTAATGACTGTGATGGGGAATCAGGAACAAGGGGTCATGACCTTAAAATTAGAGTCAGGTCATTCAGGTACAAAATCAGAATGCACCTTTTCATACAAAAAGTAGTATAAATCTGGAACTCTCTACCAAATGACTGTGGACATTGGGTTATTGGAGCTTGGAAAATTGAGATCGAGATCAAAGAATAATGAGCTTATTACAAGGGTTAATAGATGTCAAACAAGGCTCGCACTCCCCTGCAAGCTGTATAAACATTGTGAGCTAAGTGCACTAGTCATTCTTGGAGCCTGGCCAAGGATTCATGATAGGTCACCTGGCAACTGTATCAATAGATTTATATGTCCGTTTTCCTAGACAGTCTCATTATGAATGCTTGGCTGAGCTCCAATAATGACTAATGCACTCAGCTCAGCTCAGCAGCCAATGTTTATACCGCTTGCAGGGGAGTGAGAGCTTTGTTTGATAGACATTTCCAGCACCTTCTAATAAGTTACATTTTCTTTGATGTGATTTGTGTGATTATTTACACAAGATTACAAGGTGTGAAGTAGAAAGCAACTTCTGACATTGACACTGAATAGATGTGATTAGTTGACAGCTTTTGACGAAGGTAGAGGGGGCCAATGTATTTCAATGAGAATGTTGAATTGATGATTTTTTTGGCTGATGACGCAGGTCCAGTCTTCCCCTGCAGGTCTAGTCTTCCCCCGACTCCTCTGAAAGACAGTGAACCATGCAGAAGGAGCCTAACTCCACCAAAATTGTGTGGGATATGGGTAAGTGGGGGTGCAAGTTGAGCTGCCCACCCTCTCAATGGAGCCAGCCAGGGCAGGATTGCTGTGTGTATCACAGAATCACAGAATCACACAGTGCATAAGAGGCCCTTCAGCCCATCGAGCCTGCACCGACACGTGAGAAACACCTGCCTAATCCCATAGTATAGGCTTGCTACCCACACTATTATCCCATGCTGGTGAAAATTGCTGGAAATGGGAATGGGGGCAGGAATCCTGGAACTGGGTCCTGCCTGGCATTTTTAAAAGCTTCCTGAATGAGCCTGACTCAGTGAACATCCGGGCCAATATTTCAGGCCAACGACCTTTTTTCAGAAGTGGAAAAAGTTAGAATTATGGCATCTTGTATTTGCCCAACCTCTCCCCAAGGATGCTGCCTGAACTGCTGAGTATTCCCAGCATTCTCCAACCTTATTTCAGATTTCAAACATCTGCAGTATTTGTTTTTTATATTAGCTGTTTACGTTGGCATGGTTACAGGAGTCCTGAGGATATCAGCATTTTTAGTGTGTGATTTACAGCTGCAAATCAACATAATGAAGGTATTCAAATAGTAGCTCAAAACACAGGCACATCCCTAAACAGTCACTTGATTATTTGAAGCAAATGATTGCAGACATTGGAAATCTAAAATTAAAACAGAAAATGCTGGAGAGACTCAGCAGGTTAGGCAGCATTTGTGTAGAGAGAAACATAGGCCAGGATTTTACAGTTGGTGTGCGGGGGTGGGCCCGACATGCCGGCACGTAAAATGACACGCGATGACATTGGGCACGTGTCCTGATGTCGTCACACTGTCGCAATATTTCATTCGGCGGGCACGCGCCAGAGTCGGCTTCCCGCCCGCCAATAATTGAAACGCCTATTAAGGCCATTGATGAAGTAGTTATTTTCAAGTTTACGCTGCCCGTCAAACCTTACGGTTGGCGGGCGGGCGAAAAGGCCAAGTGGCCATTACGTTTTTTAGGAAACCTCATCCACTAACGGGATGAGGTTTCCTAAAGCTTTTACGAATTAAATAAAAACTTTTTCTGAAAAATAAAAACAAGTCCCATCTCATGTGACACAGTCACACGAGGGGATGTTTCATTAAATTTTTATTGCATTTATTTATTTTTTTCAAAAGTGCTTCAATCTCCTGATGGACCCAGCTCTCCCTCCTCCCCGTCTGCACAGGTAGCACTGAATGCTACCGCTCACGCATTACGCTAGGCGGGCCTTAATTAGCCCACCCACGTAAAATGGCAGTGCGGAGCCCATTGTGGGCAGCGATCGACTCCACGATCACCCCTGCCTGCACCCATCAAGCCCACCCGATGCGGGAAAAATTCAGGCCATAGGCTTAATGCATCTGGTGAAAGACCATTGACCTGAAATGTTAACCCCAACTTCCTGCAGTGTTTTAAGCATTTTCAATTTTAATGTTATTACTTAAATATATGTGATTGTATAATATTTTCCATTTAATCATTATCCTACTGTGAAGGACATATTCCTAATTTAACTCCTAATTTTTAGTCTATGAAAATTTTGAAACTTGGTTTCTGCCCATTCTGAGTACCATACTATTAACCTGACTTGCAGACAGAATTCAGACAGAGCAGGCTGGTACACAACAGCACTCAGCCAGTAATGACTTTTCCTTGATTTAATGTTCCCTGAGTGACAGCATCCCCATGCCACCACTCTTATGTGCATCATTACAAATGGCAGCTGATGTTGGGAGGGTTTCCCTGGTGCGAGGGAAGAACTAAAATGCTAGGGGTAATTTTAACACTGACCAATTTTGTATAACACCGATATCGTATCAGGCATCCATTATGCATAGATCTCAATTTTCATTCCTATTGAAATTAATGGAAAGAGTCTTGCTGCTTCCAGGAAGATTTGAAGAAAAGCAGAAAAGTAACTAGATAGCTGGAAGCCAGAGAAAGGAAGCCATACCTGATTGCCCAGAACTTTCAATTGCTAAATGTTCACCCGCCAAAAAAAAGTCATTCCATACTGTCTGTTTTTGTTTCCACGCCCTTACAAAGTCCATCATTGTCAAAGACTTCTGTCAGCTTCCTTCATAAGACAGAAGTCTGCATATGTGGTATAATCATCTAAACCCCAACAAAAAGAAACTACGCACAGAAATGAACTCAGAGCTCTGCAATGGATACTGAGTGCCCTTGACTCATGTTCACTGACCAGTTATCCCTAAGACGGCAACTGTGGTTCTATTTACATCATAGGACTCCAAGTTCCAAATTAAAAGGGGTCTATTGCCTGAATCAGGGTGGTGATGTAACAGCCACATACACGTACCATTAAAATGGTGCTGGCCACTGACCCCATTTTGAGACCATTACAGCTCATTAACATCAGGCAAAGGGCAAAATCAACCCTTATGAGTGGTAGAGGATTAGCACTTTGACTTGCCTTGACCACTCTTGTGTGGTCATTGAGCTGCTTCCTGCTCTGTGTGGTAGTTCTTGGGACTTACTCCATCTGCCAATTCCCTCACTAGTTACCTGCACTACTTACTTACAGAGATTATTGCCTCTCTCTCAACAGTGTGCCTCTTCTGGCCTCACTTATGCTTCTTACACCTCCAGTGATGTACCTGAGAAACAGGGAGCTCTTCCAGCTGCTGATCTTTCCTCAACCCCTCAACTCAAAATTGCTGCCGCTGATCAAGAAGTGATGTCTGGCTGTATCCTGTATTTCCCTGATGCCAACGGTCGATCAGGAGTGACATTGTACGGCAAATGTCTCTGGAAGGAAACTGCCAGGGTTTAGTGATGGATAATTCATATGTGTGAGTGGTATTCCCACTCCTCTGCTAAGAATTCAAACTAGCTCAAAAAAAATCTGTAATTTCTGTCATGGTCAGTTCTTGCTATTAGGTTGATTATTTTTGAGATTTCAAGTTAGATCTTAATAACAGACTGATTTAAAATGTCATGTATTCTTTCTAAAAATATGAAATTCCCTTCAGCGCTATGATGATCTATGATTTTTAAGGGCATTCTGAGGGAAGTATAGGCAAGCCACAGTTTTAAAACTCTGCCGTCCTCAACTGTACCTGCGTATAATCTCATGCATATTGAATGATTTATATGTATTCGTTCAGGTGCCTTTAACAAGGTGCATTAGTAAATATTGAGTTATTCTTCACGTAAAATAATTTGAATTAATAACCATTAAAAACTGAACACCTCCTTTCTTTATGTATTTATATTCATGAATGTTTTCTGTGTTTTAATTAACTGCATCTTTTTTATTACAGCTTCTCACAGTTGCTCACCTGCACAGCCCTGTGCTAATAATTCTACATGCGTAGAGAGTGAAGATGGTGGTTACATATGTATCTGTGGACAGGAGTTTATAGGAAGCCATTGTCAACTCAGGAAAGAGTCCTGCTACATCAATGGGTAAAGGATACCTGCATGCTGTTAAAATCGACAGGCTTTCAAGCAGTATGCAACAGATTCAATAATTGATATTAGAAGTGAATTATATTTGGCTCATCTGACTTCATCCACCCAGAATGACCCTAAGGTCCTCCACTGTAGCATTTGAATGATTCATAAATAATACCAGCATTTTTGCTCCCATCGCACCCTAATCTGTTTGATCATTCTGTATATGAAGGAGAATTGCCTGATAGCAATCCTAAATTTGTCTTTCGCTAATTTAAAAATGTGACCACTTCAACTTGTTCATTTTGATTTCCATCCTGTTCATATGCCTAAGAGAGAGCCAAAGCCCAACATACTCAATTTAGTTATTCCTGCATTCACGCCTATACCACCTATGTCAGTGGCAGGTGAAGTACATTATGCTGTACTAGAATTAATTTAAATGTTTTATTGCACTTCTGAAAAAGTCATATTAAGAATAAATCCAAAGCTGCGAAAAGTCTATGTTTAACTGGACACCAAATGGTTTGACAATCACTTTGTCAGGTCTGTACATTGAATAGTATTCAATAATGTGACAAATGGGAACAAAGAACGAGGCCTTTCAGCCCATTGCAGTTGTGTTGGGGCTAGCTCAACTGTAGCCATCTAATCCAATTCCATTTTTCTTTCTCCGCATTCTTTCAAATTCTATCTAATCCCCAGTTAAATGGTGTTACAGTCTGTGCCTCAAAAGTCATTTGAAGTAAAACATTTTGGCAATGTAACACAAGAAGTCTTGCAGCCAGAATCTATTCCTCCTTTAAGAGTTGATGGCTGCCTTTATGTAGCACTATGGCCTCCTGATACTGGTCTCTCAGCATGCAGCCAATGAACAGGACTGGAAGTGCTGGCTGCATATGTAAGTAACTATAATCAGCTGGCAGCACAGATTTTACATGCTGTCTGAAGTACTCACAAAAGGCTCAGGTAATCTGCACAATACCCATGCACATTTTGATGTGCTCCCCAATTTCTAGTCCCATATATATAAAGTTATTGTGTTTTGCAGGTCTGCTGCACAATTGCAAATGACATGCAACTGCTGCCATTAAACAGCCCCCTTTTCAACTGGCTTTATGGACTTTCTTTTGCTGGTTGTAAGTTATGTGTATATATTTTTGGAATAATTACTTTGTGCAAGTTTGTTATTTACCATGAATGAGCTGCAGTGAGGAGTGCACAGTGAGAATTCTTTGTGGCAACAGTGCTCTACTGTATATGGTATCATTGAGTTTTGCAGTTTATTGAAGTCCACAGTTAATTGGGAAAGAATGGGATGAATCTGAGTTGAGTTTGTTGTAACAGGATGAAAGAGGTTGCAGCATCACCTCTGGAGAAAGCAAGAATAGCAGACGCCTTTGTCATTTTAGAGCAGATTTTTATTTCTGAGTGGGAGTAATTGGATGGCTTTGATGCCCTTAATAATGGGAAACAAGGCATAGAGAAATGCATGACCATAAGAGAGCCAGAGTGATCTTTTTCAAAACTTATTAAATTAATGGACACAAAAATGAATGGCTCAGTTAATGGCATGCACTCTTCCCAGCACAACTTTCCTGCATTGAGTATGCTCAGATGATCAAATTCTCAGGGTTAGGAACAGAAAAATCACTGCCATTTTTTTTACAGTAACAATGCCCATTTTTAAAGTAAGTAAAGATATCAGACATAACCATATATTCCAAACAGGCTGGTGTCAAGCTTTCAAGGATGTGGATAGATCAATTCAGTATCTGTTATTTATCTGTTTGATTGCAGGCCACTTTGTCAGAATGGAGGAAGTTGCTTGGATGATAATGGGTTTGCAGTCAAGGATTACTGCTTATGCATGCCTGGTTTTACGGGGGACTTCTGTGAAATAAGCATCAATAACTGCAACCCAAACCCTTGTGCAAACAATGGAACATGCACAGATCTGGTTTCTGGATTTAGCTGTTTTTGCCCTGTTGGATTCACTGGCAAGACCTGTGATTATTCAATCACATCTTGCCTTAGCCATCCATGTCGAAATGGAGGCACTTGCCATGATCATCCTAGGGGAGGTTTTGATTGCACGTGCTTGCCTGAATACGGAGGAGAAACCTGCCAACATCAAACATTTGAGAGTGTTAATCATGATGCAAAGCAAAATGTGCATGCAAGAACAGGTTGGGTCAGGCGTGGCAAGTCTTTCCATCCACCATTGCATGCCTCTCCAAGATCAACACATCAACAAGATAATGGGATGCTCAAGATCACAGTCAAAGAAACCATCCACAAATCCAACACACTGCTCAATAGTAGCCAAGTGATCTGCTTTACTGTGCTTGGATTATTGACATGTCTTGTGATCCTGGGCACTACAGGGATTATCTTCTTCTCCAAGTGTGAAATATGGATGGCAAATGCTAAATATAGACATCTCCTCTGGAAACAGAAAAAGCATCTTCTCCAAGATAAAAACGAAGACCTTTCAGTCACAATTATATTTCCAAATGTGAATAAATTGACAAACTATGGAAAAAACTATACATCTATCTGAATCTTATTTTGTAAATCAAATATACCTCTATTGTATTGTACTATTTAAGAACATTTATAATTGTTAGGGCATATTCTAGCATTTTGTTAAGAACTGTATTGTTTGAATGTTTCTGATATTTGTCATAAATATATGTATATGTTTCTAAATATGTGAAGTGCTAGTCCAAGAGTTTAAACAAGGGAACGTATATAATATGATGGTATTTTTAAATTCCCACTGTATTGTAACCTGCAGAATGGTGACAGCAATTAAATAAATCCTCTTTTATTGTGGCAGATCTGCTGGAACCAAGACAACTTAATCCTATTTAAATCTGAATTCATAACTATTATAGTCTACTGCATTAGATTTAGCTATTGTATATACTAGTGTAAAAGCCAAACTTTTGAGACCAATCTTTAGGCCAAAAGTTGTGGGAGTGATTGCACAGGTAATGTTTTCAAGAGGTTGATATGCATGATTAATTTAGACCCAAGTGAAATCCAAAAATAATTACATATAACATTATTAACTATACACATTAATTGCCAGTAAGTAATTAATAATCACAACTTAATTTGCCATGCATTAATAATTTGAATTAATAAAAACAAAACTTAAATGTATAAATTTTAAGCATTTATTTACCAGTACTGAAGTTAATTAGTATTAAACATTTACAATTAAATTGAATCATGAACATCACCAGAATTATAATTTATTTCTGAAATTTTTGGTCTTTGTCCCCTGAAAAACTAGGGTTGACTTTTACATGAGGTAAATGAAAAACTATGTATTTTTAGGCCAAAAATCACAGGTCAACTTTTACATGGGATCAAATTTTATGAATATATACAGTATATATATTTAAAAATTTCAGATACTTCTGATGCTCATGTATTTATATAACTTGTCATTTTACTTAATGATAGTGACAAAGTTCATTTTGCATCATAATTGCGTACAAAAATTCAATTTACAGCCATTGACCAAATAGATACTCATGCTTGACTGCCATACAATGTACTTAAATGCAGAGGCATTGAATAAATAGCACTATGTAGTCAGTGATGTCTATTTGCAGGGTTAACTGTTCCCTTAGTATACTACTCAGCAAGTCTTCAGTTAGAAATATGTCAAAGGCTAACTCACTATTTCTGGATTCATAGATTCAAATCCCAGCCACCAAGCATGGGAGACAAGTTAATCCACGCAAATAGCTGCAAAAGGTGACAAATGAAATGAGAAAGAAGGAGCTTGCATTTATATAGTGTCATCCATCAGGTGGTCCCAGTCAATGACTTGCTGTTGTAATGTAGGGAAAAACAGCCAATTTCATTGATCAGTGGCCTACAAATAGTATTGAAATAAATAACCAGATAATTTTTAGTGTTGTTATGATCCCCTTAGAGACCAGTAACTTCTAAACAGCAATTTAAGCTTACAGTTAATAGCTGAACCAATGATGTGACAAAATTTCACGTTTTAAGACTTCTACTGTAACAAGTAAATTAGGAGCAACATTGACTAAACACTATTTGTGTAAGCAACTTATACAATTGACAATACCACTTCATAATTATACTTTATGCTGTTCTTTAGGTAGACATTCAATTTTTCTGGGACCTGTCCAAAGTGATTCTTAGCTCCCAAGGATTTACTTCCATTCATTTCCTTTCCCGGTCTGGTAACTTTTAATCCCAGAACTATCTTTCACGGTGAGGGTTTTGCCTGCAATTTCTCCCTCTGGCTCAAGTAAGGCAAAGCTTCCAGCCTTGGTTCAAATTCTCCTGAATTTTGTCTTTTCAATCCAAGCATGGGCTCCCATCCGTATTCTGCATGGTGAACTATAGAGACTTTCAGCCTCTAACTCTCTCTCTCTCTCCCGGATCCTGGCAGATTCTTGTCTATGAGTTTCAGTGATATTTTGGGAAAGACTGCAACCCGATCCTTCAATTGCCTCTCAAAGCCCATCTCCATGGAAACATGAATCACATGGGTCTTGTATCAAGGTAGAAATGCTTATTAGCTGTGCTTTAGATCACAATGTTATCTTGTAAATAAATGGACAGTTTAAGTATAACCGTTTAAAAACCAATGTTCTCAATGTCTTCCTGGGACTTTGGAGACTTAACACTGTAAACACAGAGGCTTCTGTCATTGTCTCCAGGTGTGAACACCTTATACCTTTCCAGCAAAACAACCTGGACCTCCCTTTAATCTTTAACAGCCACGGCCTGTGGTCAGGCAGACTTCAGAACAGGTCACATAACCTCCTTCATTTTACCCTAAATTAAACTCAGCTGCAAAACATAACAACCTTATGAACTTCATGTTTGTAACAGTGTTAGTGATATTGGTTGAGGAATAAATATTGGCCAGGACACCAGATGAACTCCTCTGCTGATCGTCGAAATGTTGCCATGGGATTTTTAATCTACTTGACAGGCCAGATTTTTCATGTCTCATCCAAAAAATGGCAGCATGGAAATTTGATAATATCTGAAAAACAGGATACACAGACCAGAAACTTCTGGCTCCATTGGCATTGGGCATCATGGCGGGCAGGGAGGACAATATGGGGAGAAAGTCAAAAAGCACAGCAGGATCATCCGATGGTGTCCGCCATGGTGAAACGTCAATTCCGTTGGAGGCCGCATGAACCCGATTTGTATCCCGCTTGTGTGATGCAAAGTAAGGCCCGACTGGAATCGTCTCCCCCATGGCAGATTTACTGTTACCCTGGTGAGAGAATACACCGGTCAAGGACATGTCTGGAAAAGTGTGACGTGCAGAAATCAGGACTTACTGTTAGGGCCTTGCTCAGATCGTGGACATTTGAGGAGTGGAAGGTACTGGAGGCCTACAACTACTGGACCTTGGAAGAACACGTGCATCGCAATGTTGGTGGATTCTCACGGCCATGGCTCTGCCACAAAATAGCTCACAGAAGGTGGGTAATCTCCGCTATGTCTGGGATCTGCTTCGGGACATCACTGTCTTGGCCATGGGCTGCTATGGATGATCAGCGAGGGAGGGGAGAGAGGGAGGTCCAGCTGCTAGTGGGACAGGAAGGTGTACCGGGGGCATGGGGGAGGAAGGTCTAGGTATGACTGGAAGAGGAAGGTGTACCAAGGGGCGGTGAGGTTGGGATTGGGAGGACAAAGGTGTTGGGGGCGGGGATGAGGTCGGGAGGAAAGGATGAAGGTAGCAGGGGGTTGAAGTTGGGAGAGGGGAGGAGGGAGTATGGGGAGGAGGGTGTAACGGGGAGAATGCGGCAAGTGGGGAGGTAGGTGTAAGGGGGAGGAAGGTGTAAGGGAGGGTGTTCGGAGTGGGGGGAGGGAGTCCAAGGGGAGGAAGGTGTGTGGGGGGAGGAGAAAGTTCAGAGGGGCAAAGGAGTCTGGAAGAGGATGGAGTAAAGGTGGAGGAGACAGGGAGTGGGGGTTGTCCAGGTGAATGTGCATGGGAGGGATCTGTGGAGTCAATGACTACTTCCTGGGGAGTGAACTGAGGGTGGGCATTGTAGGAGGGAATGGTGAGTATGAGAGGGGGCAGAGGGAGCCAGAAGGGTGGGAGGGTGAAAGTGGTGCTTTGGTAGCAGTGGAAGGGATGGTGAGAGTGGTTAGTGGGGTCTTGGATGCAGGCACGGACCCTGGGAGTGGGAAGGAGGAGGTCAGGGAGGTCAATGTGGATGGTGGTGGGATTCACAGGAAGGTGGTGAATGTACACGTTCACCTGGACATCCTGGAAAGAAAAGGGTTTGGGTTGGTAGGTAACAGTGGGGAAGTGGAAGGTGATGCCAGGGGTATCAACAGTGATGGGGAAAATTCATGGGTGACTGGGGGAGGGGAAAGATAGGGGAGCTGATCCAAAACTTGATTACAATCATTGTTGTTGAAATTGAAAGTGAGCGGAGCCTTGTTTTAGACGGGCACAGGCGCTGCATGGGTGTGCAATTAGTGGGTGGGTGGAGATGCAGGTCAGCTCAGATGGACACCTGAAAGAGAACCCCAGCAGGCAGCATTGAAAATGCTCAGAACGTTGAGATGAGTGTGATGCATGAAGGCTCTGTGTATGTGGGAGAGAGTTTGCATGAGGCTCCGAAAGGCCCCACCTCACACACACCTCTCCCTCCAGGTGTGGCTGTGTGCAGCTGAACTGCTAGTGGGAGGGATGCAGTGGAAGGATTCGCGAAGCTTGTCAATGAAGCTGAAAGATACCATTACACATTACTCAGTGCAAGTGATTATATTTTCAGATTATAAAGTGGCAAAATATGTTCACCCGTGCAACCACTTGTGATCAGAATTTCTTAACATTTCTAGGTCTACCACTTCTTCTAGGTGCTGCCCTGAAATCTGCAGGAGGGGTGGAGACAGCCTATGCAGCGGTTGGCCCTGTTACCTCTAATGCCTTCGGCGTGTGTCCTCTGGAGACCCAGGGCCTTGAGAGCCCCATCTTGCTTTGGCTGTCCTCCTGTTGGCTAGCTACTCCCTCTGCGGTGACAGAGGATGAAATTGAGGGGCTCACAGGCAAAGGAGACTTGGAAGAACCAGACAGCCTCTGAGTTTCCTGAGTGAATGACCCAGGGGTGTACAGCTGCTGCTTCTCCTCCGTACAGGTGCCCAGCGGCCTTGGCTTTACTCCTGGAGGGGAAGGAGCACCTGGAGGGACAACGAGGTGCCTCATTTCCCTCTTGCAGTGCCACTGCAGGAACTCGCTCATGGCTACTGCAGGTCAGTGTGCATCTCCGTGTTCTGCTGGACCATAGAGACCTCCATACACACACATGTGGGCACCACTTCATCAGAGAGCAGGCGGACACACTCCTCCAAACCGCGTGCCACTATATTGAGGCTCTGCTTGATGTTCCCCACCTTCTGCTGACCCTCCACGATGAGTTGGAAGGCTGAATCCAGAGGCTTGTCATCTGACTCCCGCCTCACAGATGCCTCTTCCCCAGCAATCCTCCGAGTACCAGGGAGCTCGTCTGATCCTGCCACCTCCTGCTGTGGCCACGTGTCCATGACGTGACCACCAGATTGTGAACTCGAGCCTGCTCCAGATCTATAAGACCATAAGACCATGAGACATAGGTGCAGAAATTAGGTCATTCAGCCCTTCAAGTCTGCTCCGCCATTCAATCATGGCTGATAAGTTTTTCAACCCCATTCTGCCACCTTCTCCCCGTAACCTTTGATCCCCTTACCAATCAAGAACCTATCTATCTCGGTCTTAAATACACTCAATGACCTGGCCTCCACAGCCTTCTGTGGCAATGAATTCCATAGATTCACCACTCTCTGGCTAAAGAAGTTTCTCCTCATCTCTGTTCTAAAAGATCTTCCCTTTACTCTGAGGCTGTGCCCTCAGGTCCTAGTCTCTCCTACTAATGGAAACATCTTCCCCATGTCCACTCTATCCAGGCCTTTCAGTATTCTGTAAGTTTCAATCAGATCCTCCCTCATCCTTCTAAACTCCATCGAATATAGACCCAGAGTCCTCAAACGTTCCTAGTTCACACTGAGGCATGTGTCTCTGCGCTGGTGGAGGGTGGGGTTAAGCGCTGATGGGTCTTCCAGGCTGCTTATTTCTAGCTCTTCAAAGGAGGAGGTGTCCTCTTGGCTGGAGATTGAGTAACTGGCTGACTGAGAGTGTCAATCGCCTGGCAGAGCTCCCTGTGAACCAAAGTAGAAATGTTTATAGCATGGCAGCAGAGTCAAAAGCAGGAGCGAGAGCACTCACAGCTATGTTGAGAGAGGGATGATGTGGTGCAGGATCCTCATGTGAGTGTTCACCGCTGACCTCATTGTCGCTACAGGCACAGTCCACATCCTGACCAGTCAGCACAATGGCACACTCCTCAAAGTGAGTGAGGGGACTAATGTGGGCCACTCCACCCCCAGTCTCTCCCTGCTGTTATGAGTCAGCTTCTCCTGTATGAAAACAGATGGAGGGAGTGTGAGCAGGACGCATGGCACTGCGTGGAATGATTGTGTGGTGAGCGGAGCCATGGACAGGATGAGGACATCAGCCCCAGAGGAAATGACCCTGATGGTGATGTGAGGGTGTGTGTGAGAGTTAGTGGTTTTGTACCTTGAGGTGTGAGATCAATGTGGATGTGTGATGGGTTTGTGAGTGTGTGAGTTGAGTGACTTACCCTGGCAGAACAGATAAGAACATTTATCCTCTTCCTAAATTGGATGGCTGACCTCCTCTGTGCTCCAGTGGTGCTGATCACTGCCGCCACCGCCTCTCAGGCCAGATTGGTGACTCTGGTGGACCTCATCCAGGCAGAAATAGGGGGGTAGAGGACATCGCAACGGCCTTCCAATGCATCCAGTAGGCACCCCAGAGATGCATCTAAATTTGGGGGCTGCCGTCACCTTTGCTTTCGGGGTCATCTGTGCCTGGAGCAGTCCTGGTCTGAAGACATGACGTAGGCACGCGCTCTGATGCGCTTTAAATATGGTGCCCGGAGCAAGGAAGTGCTTTGGTCACGGCATGGCGGGCAAATCTGAGCCCGCCAGCGATCTGGAGTGTTCACCGTGAATGCATTATTAATGAGGCAGGAGGTGCCGGGAATAAGACATTACCACACAAAAACCCGCCATTGCAGCTGGCAGGTAAAATGACTTTTCCCTTGCCCACTACTGATTCCGCTCATAGAGTGGGGCTTTGCAATATGTGGCTGCGTATGTAATCTCAGGCAGATTTAACATGCTGGCTCCTTATTAAATATGTGTAGCAACCATACCTGCACTGCTCATCGGCTGCGTGCCTGTGTGAAGTAGTGGCCGTGGGGTGGTGGGGTGGTCCGGGAGGGGTGGGGGGTGGGGGGGGGGGTGTGGGGGGGTGGTTGGTGAAACCAGGTGTCTTTGACACCAATTAAAGGCAACCAGCACCTCTTAAAGGGGAGGTGCACCCAGGCAGACAGGAGGAAACAATGGGCTGTATCCTCATCCTTGAGGTGGGTAGTGAGTGTTGGCAAAATTCACGGCTCGGTGTGCCCAGTTGGAGAAAAGTACCGGGCAAGCTGGGATTTTCATTGTTAGAGGGGTGCAGGCTGCAGCAGGCCAGCCGACCCAGAAAGAGTTCAGAGGCAGCCACAGGGGCTGCCAGGCGCTGAGGCAGCCTGTTTAAAAGGCCAGTCTAGGTGCTGTGGGACTTTGTCCCAATTATAGTGAAAATTGTAAGGCCCTCTAGACCTCACCCTTCACAACCCCTCACTCCCCATGTCCTATCCGTGCCCCTCCCATGCCCCCGCCCATGCCAAGGCATGCCCCCCGCTCACCCCCTATAAGGAAGGTAAGGAACACTGGAATTGGGTCCCAGCCGCCATTTCCAACCCTCCGCAAAGTCTCCCCAATCTATGAAATTGAGCCCATTGTCAAAGGCTAGAATGACTACAAAATTTCCAGGCCAGGCATTCAGGTTTTCTGATGCTGTGTTGGAGGCCTTGGTTCAGACAGTGGGCAGGACAAATAAAATCCTGGGGCTGCATTTTACAGGCCCCCTTCAGACATATTTTCAGCAGGGCAGTAAGATAGGGTGGGTATTCAGCTGAAGGGTGAGACTTACTCCCCAGTGAGGGGTGAAAGTCCCACACTGGCCCTGTTTAGCCCACCTGCAGCACTATATGGCTGTGGACTGTTCTTTCAGTGGGTTGGGGAGGTGGGGGGATGGGGGAAGCAAGCCCTCTGCTCCCCCATAATATTCTGCTCCTTGTTTCACCCAGGTGGCACAAAGCCCTCCTGGAAACACCTCCACCACCAATGTGAAGAGTTCACAGAGGAGATTTGTGCATGCCAAAATCAGTTCAGTGGCCTCACCAGAGTTGACACAGGAAAAATACTGCTCTCCACACCCCCTAATCCTCACACTCACACACTCACCACTATTGCAACCCTCGTTTCCACACGCTTCACATCTTACATACTACACGCCAACAATTCTGCCATGAAAGCCACATTCTCTAAACACATCACAACACTGTCATTATTAGGTACAATTCTTTGCTGCAGGAGAAGGTAGTGCACAACCTGTGCCAGGAGGCTGGCACTGGAGGAGGCCGAGCTCACCCGTACACTTACTCCCCTTTGGTCCTTTACATCCTGGAGTTCATGGGGGGAGGGAGAGCCATGGTCGTGCTGAGTGGCAACTCAGAGGGAGATATCACTGAAAGGATCCTGCGGCATAAAAATTAAGAGCCACAATGATCTTGATGGCCACAGGCAGTGCTGCCCATACCCTGGTGTGATGCTCAAGTTGTAGCTGTTGCAGGTAACATAGCTCGGTGACAACCTCCTTGTGTGAAGTGATGGTGCCTCAGACATTGCTCCTGACTATAGTTAATATCTGAGAAATGCTTCTTGAATAACCTGTGTGGATACAGCCTCTTGTGCAGTTCTGTCTTCCTCTTCCCTCTGCTCTGAGGTGTCTTCCTTGCTGTCCCAGCTTGTCTTCCAGCCTCTAAGGCAGCCCTACCAGAGCACCCATGGCCACAGCCAAACTAACTGTGAGACAGCCATAACAAGCACAACACTCAAAAATTCTTGCTCTGCTTCATCAACTGAACTGTCCAGAGTGACAAAAATATCAAAAAATAAGGTCAGAACCAAGTCAGCAGTTGAAAATGAGTAACCAGTAACCAGGTACTCCGTGCTCCTGATGATTGTTCCTTCCTGCCCATTAGTGCCGGTTGCTATGCAAATTCATCACATGGAGAGTGGAATGCTGGAACATACAAAACCTGACAACAAGGCCTGGAAGATAAATTAAATATTGTACCATTTAAATAATCCGAATGTACACTCCTAATTCCTGGGCATCTGCCTTTAGCAATATGGTGGGGAGTGAACTTCCGGCAAGTAGTAAGAAATAAGTCCTGTTTGCCATGTCAGGACTTTAGCTTTAATTTACAAATATTTGTGTGGTCATCTGTTGTGTAATATACCTTTAAGCGGAATATTATAATGGAAGATCACATGATCTTAGTATCCAATAGCAGAGTAGCACGGGCTACCTCTGTAGTTAGTTGTCTATAGTCAGTAGTTAGTAGCGGAGTAGTGTAGAGGTAGAGTTTGAAGTATTAACACCTATTTAGTTGCTGTTGAGTAAATAAGCACAGACTTTCTACCTATGAAGCATCCGCTACTCAACTCTACCATTAATACCAAATTGGCCACCCCTTACAACAAGCGTGCAAACAGGATCCAACAAACTGGTGA
Organism: Carcharodon carcharias; assembly: GCF_017639515.1. NCBI lineage: Eukaryota > Metazoa > Chordata > Chondrichthyes > Lamniformes > Lamnidae > Carcharodon > Carcharodon carcharias. The sequence goes on from NC_054486.1 coordinate 76,477,291, forward strand.
CTAGGATCCAACAATTAGACAATTTTTTCATGCTTTAAGTTTTTTAATAGTTCTTCTGCAGTGTAAATCTTTGAGAAAGGGATTAGTAACTATTCCCATTAGAAGTGACAAGGAGCCAACTTCTGTTGTAAGATGAATTTAGGCTAACATTCCTAATATTTATTTATTAATAATACTTAATTTGAAATTATTAGTCTTCTTTTGATATTCTGAAAGATGCTGGAGTTATGTAAGATGCTGCTATTGAACACCAAGGTCCATGAGTAGGCTGACATCTAGTGACAAAATCTAGCAAATATTTTTGCTCCAGTGTGGCTGGCTTGGCTTTCAACTGATCATTTTCAAACCTGCCGGACCACTTGCGAAACAGTAAACTGCTGGGGGACCCTTGCAAATGCGGTCACATTCCTGGGGACCACCTGCACTAATTTATGAAATGCAGTTAGCTACTCAAACAAAAACAGGCAGAGTCGAATTCAACTTTAATGGGCACGTGATGAGAAAATAGTATTAAGTGAAATGTTCATTTGGAGAGCCGGTGCAGACTCGATGGGCTGAATTGCCTCCTTCTACACTGTAATATTTCTGAGTTTTGTGTTCTACGTAAGGAGGTGGCACCAGATCAATACTTGTTAGACATCCTGTCCGATTTGCCTTTCCATTGAAACCAATCCATGCCTACCATTACTTCCCTATGGAAGTTGCATTTCATCTTCATAGAATAATAGGCATTCAAACTGTAAGAATATCAAATTGGTTTTACATTACTTTTGTTCCTAACGAAGATAAAACAGTCATGTAGACAGAATTGATTTTAATCATTTTCTCAAAAAGCCTATCCGTGGTAACTGGATGTATAGTTACTCCCTCCTGCCAATCACGGATCATGTGATGTACTGTGGGGGTTCTGACCAGTGAGCTGTTAGCATGGGCAATCCGCAGGGCAGGGTTTTTCTGATGCGAAATCCCGGCGAGTGTGCAAGCACTGAAAATGTCTCTGTGATAAAGCTTAACTGTTGCTTGATTAAACCAGTCTGCTCCATAGAGTCATCACACTGTCTTTAACCCGAATGGTACTGATGACAAAATGAATCTTGAGAGCAAGGACAACTCAGATAGCTAGACAGCAAAGGGTAGAACTGGAGCCTAGACTTTATTCACATATGAGCTTTTACTTACAGATACATGAGATATGTATCATGCACTTCCAATTTAAGAACCATAGTTTCAGTTTGCTCCTGCATAGACAAGCACAGATAAATCAGTGGTTAATGCCCATTTTCTGAATAAAATTAAACACCCAATTAAGATGCAACTTACCCATCTTACTGTATAATTAATTAAATCAGGTGGAGAAATACTGGTCACAAAATTTGGCTCTGTGCTACTGAAGCTAGAGGTCCTCAAAATGTTGCTCAGAGCTTCTAGCCGCTTCCAGCAAAAGGCTCATGCAATGAAAGAAATTGTTGTCCAACAGCCTTATAAGATCTTAAGAAATGAACTGAATATTTCAGGAATCTTATGAAGAAAACTTCCATAGTCTGAAAGACAAAGAACAAACCTGTTATCTCTGCCAAGGACATGTCTCTAGTACAGATATTCCTGAATAATGTTGGATCTCATGACCCAAATGTAAACCAATTGTCTGAAGCAAACGTTAAAACAGGCTCTCATGAGAGAAAAAAAATCACTTTAGACAGGAAAGAGTTTTTTTGAAATGATCCATGCTGGCTGTAGTCTTGTCAGCAGAAGCAATCTGGAAAATAATTTCCTAACTGCTCCTCCACCCGCCCCCCCCTAAACCCCGATCACCCACAGTCTGCTCCAAAAGACAGAGAACAAAAGGAAAGAAAGCTGCAAACAGAACAGACAAGAAAGAACCATCTAAACCATTCTCACCTGTCATGTGTGGTATGCTTTTCCTGCCTGTGTAGCTTCTGTATCATATTTAAACTGTTGATTCTTAATAATCGACTTAATAACTACTCAAAAATTGATTATAAGTTTAACTGCCCCTTTTCGGGTAACCTGTGAATCCCAAACCATAAGGTGCGAGAGTGAGCATGCCATGCATACTTCAGAAACTTTGACTTTGGTCTGGTCATGACGTCAGGAGCTTGCAGGTCCAGTGAACTCCCAGTGCTCACCACTCCAGTTGACCATATATTCAGCTGCCTGAAAGACCCCAAAATGAGAGTTATTTATAAGGCCAATTTGTGGATGAAGTGCTTTAAACTTACTGTTGCTCTGCCAAAGTTTGTGGAAACATTTAGGTGTTCAGTTTGGAGCAATTCTGGTGACTTGCTGGATTTGGAAGGGAGTGTTGCTGCATCCTGATAGGGAGGGGAGAGGAGTTTGGTGATTTGACCACAGAAAAGCTGCAACAGGTATGGGGCTGCGGTTGTAGTGTTCCAGCATCCACTAAATGATAGGGAAACAGAGCTGAGGCTGCAGACAGGGGGTGCTCTGTGAAATGGGAAGAAGAGGAGGGCTCTCTACAGAAGGCCTGACTTATCATGTGGGTTTTCGGACAGCATTTCTTCTCCTACTTAGCCAGGATGAATGCCTGAGATTCACCAAAGAGATGTTCACAGAGCCGTGCCTGCTCCTTCAACAGAACCTGCAGCTTCAACAGGGTGAGGGTGGCACTGCAAATGCCCATCAAGGTCACTGTGGTTCCCCACTTCTATATGACCAGATCCTTTCAGGCGGCAGTGGGTGACATTGCCCATGGTCACAGTTCATCACTGCATCCCAGATGTAACAGACTCTGGACTCTATATTCATCATTTGTTCTCTAACAGGAGAGGAGCAGGATGAGTTGGCATGTGGCTTTGCTAAGGTAGTGAGATTCCCAGTGGTGCATGGAGCCATTGACTGCACGCACATAACTCTGCGGATCCCATGTGAGAAGAGATGCATGAACTGCTAAGGATTCCACTCCCTGAAAGTGCATTTGCTATGTGACCATGCACAGAACATTGTGTCAGTGAATGCTCACTACCCTTGCAGCTAAAATGAAACTTTCATCCTGAGGCAGTCAGCCACTCCTGCCATCTTTGGGCAACCTGATGAACCAGAGGCTGGTTACCTGCGGGGTAAGGCATGTGCCCTGTTTTCATGGCTGATGGCTCTGCTCCACCTGGATTGTGGGTGCCTTTGCCTGTACTAGTGCTCCAATGCAGTGCTACTACAGTGGCTGTAGCATAGCTGAGGAAGGTTGCAGCCTTTTACTGGGGTGATGCAGATGGCCTTACAGGATGACCTTGAGCAGCTGTGGGCCTTGATGGCCCAGTTTTGGGCTGCCCCAGCTTGGCATGGGTGGCAGCAGTCTGGGCTGTCTGAGAGGCAACATCAAGGGTACGAGCAGAATGGCAATGTTGGGAGCACAAATACTGTCATCTTAAGAGAGGAACCCTCCTCCCCCAGACAGCATCTCAGAATTCCTAACAATCTGCTGAAGCTCAGATTACTGCACTGCTGTGAGAGAGCCTGCATACCCCGATGAGTATTCAGATCCCAGCCTTGATAGAAGCAGTTAGAGCTTGTATGGCATCAAGTATGGATCGCTGCAGTGGAAGCTGAAGCAGTGGCCATCAGATGCTGGACCGTGGCTGGGTCTGCAAATTAAGTTGATCACCACTTGTACACCAGAAAGCATGGGGTCCAAGCTGTTGATGCTCCCTGCGATGCTCTGTGCCAAATTGGAACCAGACTCCTCTATCCTCCTAGATAGTGAGAAGTGGCTGCCTGGCGGACTGGTCATGCACTAAGTATTAATATTGTCCTGTAGGCTGCCCAGTCAAAGTCTTCATCTGAGTCCCCTGTAGCAGCTCTTGTTGGAGACCAGTATTTTTCTAGTTACGCCTGCAGTCAAATGAAGAAAATTCTTACAACATTGCCATTCACGCAGAAGGTGCACAATTTGCCATGGATTAAGCAGGAATTCAAAGTGAAAGCGCATTTTACAGAAAGATAAAAGTTAAAACCCTGAAGCCAAGCGTGACACTACTTTGCCTCAAAGTGATTGAACAGTGTGGATGTGAAGCCCAGGCTGGACTCCCCCTCCCTGTTCCAGCACTGAAGCCCAGGCAGCATTCAGCCATGCCCTTACCCTGCTTGTCTCTCAGTCTCTCTCCCCAGGCCATAGGTCCCTGTATTGAGAATTGTATTGTGCACTTTGTTCACTTAAAGCTACCATACACATATACCAACAGAGGGAATCTAGAAAGGAAATAAAGGTATTCATGTTTTAACAGCACATGCAGTTGTGATTCTGAATGCATCTTGCTAAATCTTATTGTTTCTTTCCAAAAACTTCACACAGCCCATGGCCGCTTCACTGAGTCTCAAAGCCCAGCCCAACAAAGAACCTGTCAGTGATGCCTCTGCTGCTGAGCAGTGACCTGTCTGAGCCTAACCTTGTTACCCTGGTCCTGCAGAACAGCCTGGGCTCCACATTCAACCACCTCAAGGTCCGCACCTCTGCTGCTTCCTGGCCTTGAGTTGGAGTGGCTCAAATTAAGTAATGGATTGGTGAGTGCATAAAATAATATTTTTACGAAGAACTTTAAAAACACAGATTTTCATATTTATATGATGTATTATATGTTGATCTATAATATGAAAACTTAAACAATTGTATACTATCTCTTACTATGCTGTTTTGTTGCTTTTTTGTTGATGTCAAATCTTAAAATGAGTTCATATTGGAAAACATTTGGGAAGCACTGCTCTAAAATACACACTGTGCCAGTAATTGGATGCGAGTGTCAGATCTAGTGACAGGGCTTCTTCCTCAGAGGTCTCTAACAGCTTTTGTCATTCTTCATGAGAACGCTGTGGCTGTCAAAATAGCAGTTCTTGGGTCTCTGAAAGCAGAAAATCAAAAAGGAGTGTTGGGGTTAAGGAAAGGAATTGTGTGGAAAGCAAAGGTCACATGATCTACAGCTTTCACTTCATGGCAGGCAGCAGGATGAAGAGAAGGTCAAAGCTGAGGTATTACGAAGTAATGAAAGTAAGGCAGGAAAATCCTAAAAGGATGCAAAGGCCTCTGTAACAGCCAGCCCATAATGCAGAGAACCATCTCACCCTGCAAGCTTAGGTATGCAGGTGTGTCTGTCCTCATCCAGTTCTGCTCTGCTCTCTGTAGTTATGGGCCACCTTTTCCTGCAAAAGAGATGCAGGAATGTCAGTGAGTGTATTGTGCTATGTTTCAAAGATATGCTTGCCACAGCTGAATAGATGGAGGTATGTGGAGGCAGCGAGAGGTGGGTGTGAGGCTTGTATCATTGGTTGGTGTGTAATGGTGAGATGGAGTATCTGAATGTTAGGCTGCATCCTGACTGCTAGAGATCAGTGCCGGCTGGATGATGGGGTATGGTGCATTGAGCAGTGGGAGAAGCTGCTGGAGTGGCAGGTAGGAGATGTCATGTGAAGGTGTGTTCACTGACTTTGCCTACCCTTGTGAGATTGCACTTTTGTGACACAGCTACCAGTTCCACAGTATAAGACTCCAGAAATTGACTTCTCTGGCCACCTGAACCCATTTTATCCTGAGGGTTGGCAATGAGAGCCTCCTGGTCCCACACAGAAACATGGCCTTTCTCATCCTGTCAGTCTCCTTGATTAAGGCCACCAACACTGCATCTGAGAACATGGGATCCCTCTCTTTTCCCTGTTGCCCCATTTGGGATGCTTCTCTTTACCGCCAATTCCTGCAGAGGTAGTCAGCAACACCTTCCTTACAATGTGTGCAGCACTTCTTTAAGAGGTGCTGTCTGCCTTTAAGAAGTGCAGGCTAGTTGGAATGCATGTTAGTCACACATGCTGCTGGGCTCCAGTTAAGTGAGGAGCCAGCACCAAGTTTCTTGAATTGAGACTCATGCCTGAAATTGGGAGCAAACCAATTTTTAGCTCATCGAGCTTAAAGAATTATTAAAATTGAAACACAAGCTTTTGAAACACAGGCTTTTCACCTCATTATGACAGCCTCTACCCTTCCATTCCCACGCATCTATACCTTTACTCCCAATCACACTCTTCCTAAGCGTCTTTCCCAATCGCACCCCTTCCCAATTGCCCCACTTCCCTATTGCACACCCCCACTTTTCTATCACTCCTTCCGCCTCCCTTTCCCATTTCCTCCTTCCCAATTGGCCTGCTCCTCCCTCCCTGTTAATGTCTTACCTGAGGGCTGCTACAACACCACAAATCTTTGTGTCCTCTTCTGTGACCAGCTCATGGGGAGGCTCATTTGATGTCTCCAGTTCACTGGCTCAATGAATATGAAACCAATATTATGTGCTCTTTAGATCTATTGTTCAACCACAATTTCATCCCATGCTAACTCAAATTTCCAGATGAATAACTCACTTTGCTCCCAGTTTCCTTACATAACCAAAATGTTCCAGAATAATACTACAGAAACCAATGGCATAAGTTTCTCCTGATGGTTAGGCCATCAATATAATATAAAACAATATAATATAATAATGCTTTCAATTTAATTTTTATGATTTTTAAGGAATTTGGAGAGACAATCAGTACAATTGAGACATTTGGCAGCGAGTTCAACAGCCTCTCTGCTGTTATATTGTGGTTTTAATTCTAAACAATCACAACTATTACTTGTATAGATATTACCTGGCAATGGGCTTGGGAGTAAATGTTTGACTCCTTTAAGCTTTCAATCTCAATTTTAATTTTTATATTTCTATTGTAACACATAAAAGGAAAAGATTAAAATAAACTGACAGAACTGAAACAGTACGAAGCATGACATCAGACAAATAATAATCACCACTTGATTAGTTGGCCCCTAGAATTCTCAAAATGAACACACGTCTTGATGATTAAAGTCTACTGTATTCTGGCTAGACAGAATTCCTCATTGAAAGGTATGCAATAGTTAGCCAGAATGAAAAAATCAACATATATTATGCAAGACCAGCAGACTTTGAAAAGGGTACACGTTTCATCGGTGTCTATTTGTCCAACAGCAGTGACATCCATATTTCCTTCTATTACTAAATTGTCTTTTGGTTACTCTGTGTCTGGTGACCATGATATTCAAAACATGTGAGCCCGTTGAATTGAGAATTGCAAGTTATGTCCTAGGAGAATGGAGTTTACAGAAACCTGTGCATTAAGATGCCACAAAATTTGTTTTTCTATTTTTTAAATTTAATGTCATTTTCTTGTGGAAACTTCTCACAGCTTCTGTCATTTCTACATCCAAGCATACTTGGATGAGAAAATTGTTTCTGAATTTCTTTCCTTTTGTGAACGCGTTATTAAATTTGATTGCTGAATTTCTCTGGGCAATGTGAATGACAACATTGAAGTAAGATGGATTTGAAAAGAAAAGCTTTGGGTGCACTAAAAGTCTAAAAGAAAAAGCTGAAGATAATCCGACTATTTAATGATACTTCAAAGCTAACGCAATCACGTTTCCAAATCCCAAAACTTAAACTCGAAAACTCTTTATAAACAATAACACATAATGGCTCTCAGATGGCATTGCTTTTGGTGATTATATATTATATATATAGAAATTGAAGGTTAACAAGCAGACCTGGGATTTTGCAAGCATTTTTGCTGAATATGTTAGCATAGTGGATATGTTGATGGATCAATAATTCAGAGGCCAGGAGTAACAATGCAGAGACATGAGTTCAAATCCCACTAAAGAAATTTGTAAATATGAATACAAATAGTAATTTGGTAGTACAGAACTTGAGTATTGCAGGAAAAGGCAATATGCTATTGAAGCTTTTCATCTTGCACTCATTAGGACAGCTCGCAGGAAATACCAACAATAAAAGGGAACAACAAATTATACTGCATGAGAAGAGAGTGCTGATTGGTTGGCAAGTGCACTCTGGCTGGTAGAGGCATTGTCATGGAGAATTCAGCAGGGAACAGTTAACTGCCAAATTTTTGTTCAAATTCAAACCAGGCAGATTAACTCTGATTGGTAAAGGCATTGCCATGGGGAATGAACCAGGAAATGGATGGCCATCCCTGGAGATCGTTAATTGGCCAGCCAGTATGAAATCGCGGTCAGGGGCCGATCACGGGCGGCAGTCCATTCCCTGGCCGCTCCCGGGCCCGCTAATCATGCCCACACACCGACCTAAGAATCTTGTTCTATGAGGGGTCAGCCCTTGCCAATCATGGCGAGCAGCTGAGGAGGAGAAGCAGGAGGAGGAAAGGGAAGGAGAAGGGAGGAATCAAAATAGGCAGCCCTTTTTTTGCCTGGATTGTCCATTAAGAACTAACTCAAGTGCAATACCATAGGGGAAAATTTTCTCCCTGTCGGGCAGGCTGGTCAGGAGCAGGGGCAGGCAAGCAGGGAGCCGATCGCTGCCCGCGATTGGCTGCGCGTGGCCATTTTACATGCCAGTTAAGGCCTGCCCAGCATGACGTGCACACGGTAATGCTCAGCACTACCTGTGCGGGCAGGAGAGGAGAGACAATCGGGGCTTGCACTCTTTTGTGCATGCATGCGAAAGAGCGCAGAAACCTCCCTGAGGCACAGAGATTAAGTTCAAAATGAAAGTTTCAAATAAAGAAAGAATAAAATTATTTAGACATGTCCCCTCATGTGACAGTGTCTTGTTTATGAATTGTATGAAAAATATTTATTAATTTAATAAAACCTTCATGAAACCTCATTCCGCCCGTGGATGAGGTTTCATGCAAAACGCGAAGGCTGCTTGGGCTCTCTGCCTGCCTGCCAACCTTAAGGTTGGATGGGCAGCATTGAGAATTAATTTAATTGGTTGACTTAATTAACAGACCTATAACAGTTTGGTGTGTAGGGGCGGGCCCAGCACACCGATGAGATAATTCTGCCCATAAGGTTAACCCCAGTTTCACATGCACCAATATTCCCACATTCCTTAACTTTCATCTATCAATGACCATCATAGTATCTGCTTGGCCACAATATAAAAATTAAATTCATCACAAAATAAACGTTGTAATCAAAAATTATAAATCAAATCATGTCATATTCTATGCAAATTAAAATAATCACTCCCATGCATCCCCTTAGTGTCTGTCACCTGTGTGACTGACCCATGAAACTCCCATGAAATACTGTCCAGTGTCTGCAACATGGCTGATGGAAGGCTGCTGACTTCCAGTGAAGGCAACTGTAGATGGTTTGTAGGTGACCTCGAGCAACTCTGGGCCTAAAAGGCTGGCTGCGGACTCCACCATCTTGGCATGGTCAATAGCAGTCCAGGTTGCCTGACTGAGAGGCAACAGCAAGGGCACTGGCCAAATGCCAGCAGTGAGAAAGCGAATTCAGTCACCCTGAGTGTGAATAGCAGTTTTGAGCTCCAAGAAGACACTGTCGCTTTCCCAGTTGGTGCCTCATCAATCCTCACAATCTATTGAAGGACAGATTGCTGGACTTTTGTGACATCCAGCAAGCCCCTCTGATCATTGGTGCCCATAGCCATGATGTCAGCAGCCTGAGCCTGCATGACATCAGCCATGATGTCCACTGCAGCACTCAGACTTCCAGTGAAAGCTCCTTGTGCTGCAATGGAAGCCGAGACATTGGCCACCAGACCCTGCATCATGGTTAAGTCCACAAGTGTTCTAAAAGAGTTGGCCACCACTTCCATGTTGCAAAGGATGGACTCCAAGCTCTGCACAAAACTCTTTGACAAGTTGCGGCCAGACTCTTTTCTGCACCTGGTCAGGGTTTCTGGCCAGCCTTAGTGAGCAGCCAACCGTCCTGGTACCTTGTCCTGGCTGCTCGTGCCTAGTGTCTCAGCAAGTGCAGATTGCACCTCTAATCTATCCTCTAAGATATGTGCAGAATTGATGGCTGCGAGTGTGAAATCAAGTAACGATGCTGATCCTCTACTGCCTGGTGTGGCTGCAATTCTTGGGTTCTGTTTCTGTAAGGTAAAAGACACAAGGGTAAGCCTGTGGCAAGAGGGAAGGGGGAGAATATAAGAGAACCGTTACACCACTGCAGCTGGTGATTCAAAAGAGAGTGTGGGATGAGGGACAGGTGGGATGTGAGATTGAGGTTTAAGTACGAGGATACCATCATCTTCAATGTTCAGCCCTGCCGCTGGCAATGGCCTCAGCAATGCCTTTTGCAATAATGGCTAACACCATCTCCTCCATGAGAGTTAGAACATGCAGGTGCACCTGCAACCCCTGCAGTTAATTCCTGTCTCTGGTTGCCCATCATCTTCTCTGGCTAGAGAGAGTGAATACATGCAATCTGTTTGACTGATGTGGCTGTCATGGTGGAATATCTGGCAGTGTGTGCAAGCTGTGAGATGTGGGTGTAAGACTTGCTGTAGTGCTTTGGATGTGAGGATAAGGTGGAGTAAATGAATATCAGGTCTGATTCCTGATTGTTAAAGATTGTCGGTAGGTGAGTGATAGGGAGTGTGGTGAATATGGCATTTGGAGATGAATTCATTGACTTTGGCCAAACACGTGAGGTCATTAAACTTTTTGCGGCACTGTATCCAGGTTCTCGGAGCATGACACCTGGCTTTGACCTCCATGACCTTCTGCTCCCATTGCCTTTTGACTGTGTGTCTGGAGGGCCTCCCAGCTACTTCAGATACAGGACATCACTCCTACCGACCAGCTCCTCCCATCAAGGCTTCTACTGCAGCATTGGTAAACTTTGGAGCATTTTCTCTTCCAAGCTGTGCCATTCTTCACTGTCTCCCAGGTCAGATCTACTCCCTGTCTACTCCCAGCACCACTCCAGCCAAAATGCAGCTCCCATTTGAAAGGTGCAGGTTAGCTTTAAGAAATACTACGAAGTTTTGACTGTAGGCTGGCTGCTGATTCTCACAGCCAATGAACAGCACAGTTAGCAGTAGGTGCATAAAGCATTCATTCTAATGAAAATGCAGCATGAAGTTAGCTTTCTACCTGCATTTCAAACAAGGGAATTTACCCCCCTCTGCCTCATCCTTTAACGTTTTCACTAAAATCTAGAACCAAACTTAACTTCTCATCTTCAAAGCTAACATTGAATTTGATGAGGTTATGATCATTGTTAGATAAATATTCCCTTACTACAGATTATTAACTAAGATTGACTCATTGCTCAATATTAAATCTAGTATGGCTTGTCCTCTTGCTGGTTCCAGAACACGTTACACCAATAAACTATCCTGAATGGACTCTATAAATTCATTACCTTTCTGATTTCAGCTACTCCATTCTTCCCAATCTCTATGGAAATGAAAGTCTCCCATTAAAACAGTTTTGCTTTTGCTTCAAGCCTCTCTGATCTCTATTATGCCATCTTATTAAATAGCTTACATCATTGCAGCCATGTCCTTGGGTGAGGCTGACAGCATTCACTTTTTTGGATATCAGCCTCCAACTCTGTTATAGTGTTTCGCCTGCAATCTAGTTGGTTCTGGAGTGGAAGATGATATCTCTGTGCTTGCTCCAATAAAATCTCCAAGCAGCGTCTGAAAATATTTGTGCCTTGTCTGTGCCAAAGCAACACTTCATTTTCTCCTTCCAACCTGCAATCAATTATAAGGATGTCCTCACTTTAAGAGGTTGCGGCTTGCTTTCAGAGATATGGTCTCTCTTTTTATTGACACTCTGTCCACTGGAAGTCCTCCCAACTCTCATCAGCAATCTGTCTGTTAATGCTCACAAACTTGAGAGCAGCTTTCCTGTCATGGGCTTATTAAAATCTGGTTATTCCCACTGTTCTGCTCTTGCCCCTTAAGGCCTACAATTTTTTTCCCTGTCAAGTATTTGTCTAAGTTCCTTTTGAAAGTCACTGCTTCTGCCATTCTTTCAGGCAATTCATTCCAGATCATAACTCACTACATAAAATTATTCCTCTTCATCTTCCCTCTAGTTTTTTGCCAATTATATTAAACCTGTGTCCTCTGGTTACTGACTTCCCTGTGAGTAGAAACAGTTTCTCTCTACCTACCCTATGAAAACCCATTGTAAATTTGAACACCTCAATTCAGTCTCACTTAAACTTCCCTGCTCTAATTCCAAATAATGGATCAGGACTTTTAGACATTTTATGGAGTGGGCAGCCCAAATGCACTCACCCATTTGTTGTTGATTTGGCATCCCATGTCAAATTCTATCCCTGGGTCAGCAAATAGATTCCTACAATGGAATGAAAATTAAAGTAATTCATACCGATAGAACGTGCATCACATTCTCTTATTCTCAGGCAATGGTTCTTAAAGTTCTTAATCCGGAATATGGCTCTTTATCAAGTTGTACTGGATTGAAAATTGGTTTGCAATCATAAGATGCAAGATGTAATTTAGGTCACAATGATGTTACCACACCACAAGTTAGAAAGAAATATCATTGAATTGTGATGAAACAAGTGCCCAGCTCTGTCAAGTGTGGTAATCTGTTGTGTAATATACCTTTAAGAAGAATGTTATAATGGAAGAAGATCACATGATCTTAGTATCCAATAGAGAAGTAGTGCAGGCTACCTTAGTAGTTAGCAGTCTATAGGTAGAGTCAGTAGTGTAGAGACAGGGTTTGAGTTGACAGCACACAAGTGTAGCTGCTGAATAAACTGAATGCGTTCCACCTAAGAAGTATCTACTGACCTACTCTGTCTATTGTGTCAACTCGGCCACCCCACAACAAGTGTGCAACCTGGATCCATAAGTCCAAACCGGTGACCAGGATCCAACAAACCGATGAGGAGGAAAAAGCAAGAAAAATAAGCAAGATAAAAGTGAGGAAACAGCAAAGATACAATAAACTGCCTTCAAGAATAAAACAAGCTAACAAAAGAAATCAAGAGGAATGAAGTCGGGATGTACCTCGCATGGTAATTGTAAGTAGAATACCCATCCTAATCGTTGAAGCAATCCCCTCAGAGAATGCCGCATTTCAGAAGAATTGATCCTCTCAATCCAGCCACGGACCATTGGTCTTGTTACATTCTTTTTCCAAGTGAATGACATTGCGGGGAAAGAGAAGAGGCGAGCGATCCTCTTACCCACATGTGTGAGTAAAACCTATGGATTGATTCAAAGTCTGATGGCATCCAGTGCCTCAGATTCAAAAAGTTTTGATGAACTGGTGGATCTTGTAAAAGGTTATTATCAGCAAAACCCTCAGTAACAATGCAACGGTTCAAATTTAACTGAAAAAATAGAGCCCTGGGGGAGACAGTTGCTTGATTGAAACAGTTAACTGGACATTGTGAGTTTGGTGCACCTTTAGATAGCACTGGCCGTGGAAAATGCAGTCAGGGATTTGGAAGCCATATAGGGAGCACAAAATGGCGCCATCTTCCATGTTGGGTGGGAAGCCCCAGCCAAAAAGGAGGCAAAAATGCCAGGCTCTGCAGAGAAGTGGGAAACAGCCACCGCTAACAGACAAATAAAAATAAGTTACTTAGCAGTGAAAACATGGAAGAATGGCAACAGAGATGGAAACAACTGTACAATGATTGGCAGTTTAAAAAAATTAGATGTTTTTATTGTCATCGAAACGGACACCTAATGAGACAGTGCAAGGAAAGAATCAGTCAGACTTTCAAACAAAAGTAAAAACCCCATGAGATCTACAATGTAGAAGAGCCTGAAGTAACAGATTCAGATATTTATCCATTGTATAACTTGAAGGTTGGCAGAACAGAGCCAATCTATGTAACAGTGAAGGTAAATGACAGGCCTATTAGAATGGAAGTGGACACAGGAGCTTCCACAACAATGATTGGTGAACTCACCTTCAAATATCTGAATCATGGTGAACCACCCCCAAAAGAAAAGTGAAAACCTGCCAGAAGTCCTTCACACACAACCAGTTCTCATCCTGTCTAAGTATGTACCTTTGGAAAAGTATGAGAAGAAACAGGAAGAGTTCTGCACTTCTCTGAGTAAAATGAAGGATGAGTTGGCAGAGAAGACACTACAATGCTTAATTTTCCAGGAGGCAGTACACCAATGCAAAAAATAGATGGAGAGCTGAAGAAACAGCTGCATGAAGCTAAAGAGGCTTTGGGGACAAAAGTTGCAGAATTTTCCAAGAAGCAGACAAATGATGAAATTCTGGGAAACTCAACCACTGAGCTCACTCAAGGCGAGCTTGCATCTAAGAGTAGTCTGGCCAATATGGAAGCCGAAAAGAAGGCCGAAAATAAAGTCAGTGTCAGAAAGAAGAATGCCCATCGAAAGAAGAGACAGAAACACAAATAATACCATTGATCCTGGCAGGGTATGAGTATACTTTCATCCACAGGCCTGGAAGTCAAATTGCAAGCGCTGATGCACTGAGTCGTTTACCCTTACAAGAAAAAGATGAGGATGTCCCAGTTCATCAAGAATTTGTTTTATTGTTGAACACCTTACATTCATCACCGGTATGTGCTAGACAGATCAGAGACTGGACAAGTCAAGACCTAGTCTTATCCAAAGTACGAAAACGGGTTCTTCACGGTATCTGACAAAATGAAACCGTATTTTAACAGAAGACATGAAATAACCAGCCAGGTTATTTATAACTATCTATTGTGAGGAGCATGAGTGATTGTTCTTCCAAAAGGAAGAAACTGTTGTTAATTGAACTACATAGTGCACATCCAGGAACTTCTTGAATTAAGACCATAGCACCTAGCTATCTATGGTGGCCTGGGATGGATGGAGAAATAGAGAGCTTTGTGAAGAATTCTATGCAGTGTCAGCAAGAGCAAAAGTTACCTTCAACAGCTCCGATACACCCTTGGGAATGGCCAGAAAGGCCATAGGTATGATTATCTATTGACTACATGGAAAGTTTCATGTGAACAATTATTCTGCTTATTGTTGATGCCCACTCAAAATGGATGGACATATATGAGGTGAAGTCACCAACATCTTCTGCTACAATTGAGAAGCTACATCAAAGTTTTACCATTCACGGACCAGAAGTGGTCATATCTGATAACGGCACAGCACTTACAAGTGCTGACCTTCAACGTTTTATCAGCCTCAACAGTATCACTCATGTAAAAACTTCACCTTACCACCCTTCCTCAAATGGATTGGCCAAAAGGGTGGTTCAAACATTCAAGGCAGGTATTAAGAAATTAACTGGAGATTCCATAGCAACCAAGCATGCTTTCTTTTCCATTATAGGACCACCCCTCACACAAGGACAGGTGTCAAACCTGTGGAATTATTGATGAAACGCCATTTCAAGACGAGATTGAGATTAATAGTGCCCACAAGCATAGCTGCTGATTACCTTTGTAAATAACTAGAATGTGTTCCACCTAAGAAGTGTCTACTGACCTACTCTGTCTATTGTACCAAATTGGCCACCCCACAACAAGCATGCAACCCGGATCCATAAGTCCCAACAAACTGGTGACCAGGATCCAACATCTTTTTCTTTCTCTTTAAAGGTGACTTTGAAAATCACCAGGAATTCAACTTTGCGTCTGCACATAGTAAGATGGTTACTGTACCATTGTTAAAGTGCATGGAAGACATTTTTTTGGAAGGTTATTGCGAGGAACTTGATGGTTTCCAAGTGTGTCTGACAATTTTTAGTAATTCTCTGAGCCAAATTTAAGCAAGCATTGTGCGATTTGTTCTGTCGATCCTAGATAGGCACATTCTTGTACTAAGCACCAAATTCCACAACAGCAAAACTCTTCCTACACTCTCTCTCATTCTACAAGGTCCCCGATCCAAACAAAACACTGCAGTACAGACTCTTGATCCGAACACAAAATAGTCTCCAATTAATTGTGTTCTAATATCAAGCAAATTAATTATGGTATAATTCCTGCCAAAATTCACCCTCAGATAGCAAGACATCATATATAATAAATCATTCTGTGTAAGCAAAAGCCAAAACTTTTCTGAAATTTTTATTTGGACTCAACTGCTAAACAATGAGCACTGGTGCAAAAATTTGCTATTCAACAATTTTTCCAGGACATTATACAAATGCTGATCTAGTATAATTCTGATTCAAACACAAACTATCTTGACAAACACTGCAATTATTGTATGGCAAATTAGCGAGCAGGATTGAAAACTAGCTTAACGTAGAAAGTAGAAGGTAGTGAAATACAGAAAAGAAAGCAGAGACTTATTGGGTTCCATATGTGTGTCTTGTGGGTTCCTTGGTGCTAACACTGTTCCCACATAACACTGAGGAGAGCACTTCTTGCAACGTTATATAATTTACTCATCATACAAGACACAATATGTTCAATTGAATGGAGCCATTTTAGTTCATCCACCCAGAAGAAAAAAGCAATGATCCCCTGCCCCTAACCCCCCACTGCCTAACCGCCCCCCACCTCAGTATTACCTACTTCCTCAATGATTCCAATGATTTTCCTACAACATTCAGAGGCTCATGCCACGTGTTGACTGCTTTTCTGTAAAGAATATCTTCATGGTATCAGTCCTGAATTTGCTCTACAGTGATTTGAACCTGTCCTCCTAAATTCCTGTCCTAGTTATTCTGAAGCAGTGTTCTGAATATGCCTTTGTAACTAAAAACATAAAATGCAGGAAGCAGGCCATGCAACATGTGTGAAGAGAGAAACAGAGTTAATGTTTCAGATCAATGACTTTTGACTGATGGAACTCTTGTATGTTGTATGTTCAGTAGGTCTCACAGAGAGGTTCTGAGTCTTGTATGGTTGAACATTAAGGGTAGAATTTTCTGGCTGATGCACGGGTGGCGAAGCCCACACGTCAGCACTTAAAATGTCGGGCGCTGATGTCATGTGGGTGTCCTGACGTCAGCGCGCAGCATCGTGATATTTAGTCGGGCGGGCGCACTATGCAGTGTGATGGGCGCCCACCATTAATTAAAGGCCTTGTTAAGGCCCTTAACTTGGCAATTGAAGCCGATTTTGAGGAGCCTGAGCAATCTTCACCTCAGCGCACGGGCCCAACGGGCAGACGGGTAACTGATTTTTTAACAAACCTCATCCATGGGCAGGATATGTGGGCTCAGAGGGGTTGTTCATGTTTTTTCTGATGTATTTAATGCAGAAAGTATTTTAAACTTGCCTGTGTGATTGTTAGCAGTTCAGATCAATTTCCAACAGCTTTCTCTGTACTTTGAAGCTTCAGCTCAGCAGTCTGCAGACGGCAATCTTTATCAGGCCTGCAGCTTTCCTGGGGCCTCCATTTAGCCTGGGTATGGGTTCTGACATCTCCACTGAAGGCAGCTGCTGTGAGGAGGAAGGGAGGGATAGAATAAGGAGGAGACCAGGACTGGACAATCAGCCTCCAGGGGAGCCACCTTTGGGAGGCCAGGCACAGGCACAAGGGGTGCACGGCCAAGAGGTTGTCCAAGGTGCAAGGGGCCACAGAAGACGCCACTATCCTGCTGCCAGGGTATACAGTTGGTGAAGCAGCTACCTCAATATGACTGAGGTGCAGTGCCGAAGGAGGCTCCGACTCTCAAGGGAGATGGTCAACTATATCTGTCAGATGATTGGCCCTGAGATCTCTCCTAACTGTATGGGTGGACACCCCATGCCAGCGGCTCTGAAGCTCACAGCTGCCCTCCACTTCTATGCCTCTGGCTCCTTCCAGGGGTCAGTGGGTGATCTTTGCGGTGTCTCCCAATCAGCTGTACACACTTGTGTCAAGCAAGTTACAGACGCTCTGTTCAGATGTGCATTGACCTTCATCCACTTCCTCTGCAACCAGGCAAGTCAGATAAAATGAGCCAGAGGCTTCCCTGCGATTGCTGGCTTCCCCTGCGTCCAGGGTTCAATAGACTGTACACATGTGGCCAATAAGGTGCCAGCAGGTGAGCCCGGTGCTCTCGTCAACAGGAAGGGATTCCACTCCATGAATGTGCAGATAGTGTGTGATCACAGGATGCTGATTCTACAAGTCTGTGCAAGGTACCCAGGCAGCTCCCACGACGCCTACATCCTCAGACACTCCCAGGTGCCAGCGGTCTTCAGTGCTCCGGCTTGGCTGGATGGTTGGCTGCTGGGTGACAAGGGCTATCCCCTCAGAAGGTGGCTCATGACACTTCTCCGCCATCCAAGAACAGAAGCTGAGCAGCACTACAATAGGAGCCATGGCACCACAAGGGTGGAGAGAGCCATCGGTCTTCTGAAGATGCGCTTCCATTGCCTGGACCACTCAGGGGGTGTACTCCAGTACCCCCAGATTGCGTCTCTGTGATAGTGGTAGCATGCAGTGTTCTCCACAATCTTGCGCTGGAAAGGGGGGAATGCAGTTGACGATGAAGACCTTGATGCAGTGGATGAGGCTGCACATGATGAATCCAGTGGTGGCTCAGAGGATGAGGAAACACAGGGCAATGATGAGGGGCAGCACGCCAACCCGCTACTACACCAAGGAGGCAGGGACACCCAGGACACTTTAATCCAATGAACCTTCAGCTAGCTCCACACACATGGATCAGCAGGACCGGCATTGTCTAGTGCTTCCACACGTGGCACTTAGGTGCTACATCTTCCATCTCATCAGCTGCAACTAAGGGCTTAGTACAGTAACATCAATGTCCACTCAAACACTTGTGAGATGTCTGTGAAACATACAAATGCAGCACAAAGGAAACACCCATAGCCACTGTCAGAAAAGTGGACTTTATTCCCACCAAAATAAACCACAACCATCGCTCAGACGTACATAATGATATATTCCCTAATCTAGGGCCAACACAAAATCACCAGTGACAAACCCGTGGAGTGCCTAACGTGATTTATGCTTTCGTTTTGGGGTGCTATGTCTCGGTGCCGCCCCATCGCTCGGAGTGGCTTGTGAGACAGCCTGCTGACTCTGCTGTCCTGTTGGCCTCAATGATCTTGGCAGCCGTCCTCTGGCCCATGGAGCCTGTGATGGCCCTGCCTGGGAGGGAGTGGCCAGTTCCAGAACTGGCACCTCCCCATTTGTCGCAGCCTCAACGGATGCAACAGTCACTGGCAGGGGTGGAGGAGCTGCTGCCCTCATCCGGAGTGTCCTGAGAGGAGCTCGCAGCAACAACAGGCAGCTGCTTTGCCGACGTGAGGTCTCATTCGACCTCCCTGCTCACCGCAGATGGATGGGCACTGAGCAGCAATATTTGGTGCCCAGAACATCTCCCACATTGGGAATGACCACCTGTGGCCATTAGCGCTGTGAGGGTTTGCAGGTCAGAGCGTAACCCAATCAGAAGAGTCTCCATCCGATCGAAGCCCCTCTCCATGAGAGTCGCCAATCTCTCAGTGAAGGAAGCCTAAAGCTTTGTCCTAAGGTTCATGCCTTCACTGACATTCTGCCTGGACTTGTCCACCCCAAAGACCAACTGAAGCACAACCCTGCCAAATGCTCCCGCGATTCCTGCCGCTTGTCCTGCCGCTTGTCCTGCATTGGTGACATCTCCAGAGGCACATCATCACTGCCGGACTCAGCATGTGCCTGATCCCCTGCAGTCCTCCGGCTGCTGGCGCCATCGGCACTCTCTGTCCGTGCCATCTCCTCCAGTGATTGTGAAGTGTCCTCTCCACTGTGCCCCGGGACAGTAGCCGACGTCATAATCCCCACCAAATTGTTTGTCGTTGCGCTCACTGAAAGGATGTGACACAAGTTGCAAGTCTTGGCCCTCAGGTGTGGAGGGGGGGTGCTCTGGACGTATTGGTGGCAGCCATGCGGTGGTGATACTGAAGTTAACAACAAGGACAGTGCATCAATTAGCGTTCAGTCAGTAACAACATTCATCCCTTTTCCCCCCCCAGCCTCATAAGTTGCTCACCCTTCAAGAACCTAAGGAGACAAATATTGGTGGGGTGGTAAATAGTCAAGAGGAGGCCCAAACATTACACGCACACACAGACAGGCTGGTTAGATGGCCTAAGGAATGCCACATGGAATATTATGTGGATAAGTGTTCGGTTAAGCAGTTGGGCAAGACAAGCAAGGTTCGGGAATACATGAGTAATGGTAGGACCATGGGAAGTCACAACGATTACAGGGACCTTGCTGGGCAGACCCGTTAAGGTAGCAGAACAGATACATAAGGCGTTTAACAAGGTCGAAGCCAGACTAGCCTTCATTAGCCAAGGAATAGAATTTAGGAAAAGGGAGCTCATGTTGCAAGTGCAGAAAACGCTGTCAAGCTTCATGGAGGGATGGCATTTGAGTGGGGAGAGTGCAGAGGTTCCTGACCTGGATGCATGCTGGCCTGGAGAGTTGGAGTGATGAGGAAATATTGCAAACACTTGTGATATTTGCGGTGGAGCACAGGAGATTGACAGGTCACATTATTGACCTTCATACCATTATGTGGGGCATAGAACGGGTGGACAGAAGGCAACATTTCCCCTTGGCGCAGGGATGACTAAGGTGGTGGCATTTATTTAAGTTCAGTACCATGAGGTTGACAGGTGAAGTGCTGAGGACCTTTTGGACAGAGTAATGTGGGACGTACTGGCTGAAAGGGTGGTGGAGGTACAAACCCTCCTAAGATGCAATAAATCTTTGGATATGCAGCAGCAATGCCATGGCATGTTAGGCCATGGGGATAGTGGTCACAAATGGGATATGGCGACTTTGGAAGGTGCTAGAGACGCGCATCCTCAAGGGGCCGAGGGACCTTTGTGTATGACCCACACACCTGACTGTATCAGTCTGTGAATGAGCAGTGTTGCTGCATTAAGGATTACAGCAACCATTAATGGTTTGGATGGTGGGGAGACAGAGTGGATGGGACTGTGGATCTCAAATACCTGGCCGCTGCACCCCAGCCTCGCTGACACCTGCCGCTCTGGCCGCCTGCCTCCTCCCCAGCTCCATAGCCTGCTCTTCATAGGTGGTGAGGCGCTGCAGCATGGCGTGCCCACCACCAGTCTGCTGCCGCTGCCACATATTGCTCTCAGTTTTTGCCTGCGGAACATAGAAGAGCATTTATTGGGGCTGATTGCTCATGTACTCTGCACGTGCACGCCGCACCCCAACCACAGTGGCCCATCTGAGGTCTCCAGTGGCTCCTGTCCACACTACTGGTGACCAGTCCCCAGAGATAGTACGGCTGGTCCCAAACCCCTCCCCCAACAGACACCTTGGACACATTTGGCGTCCATCACTTTGAATAACACACGGGTCTTAGCACCCATGGCAAGGAGGCGCAACTAGGTGCGGCGCCAATGCCAGCAGATGGCTCTTGGTCATGACACCTTGAAGCTGCCCTTCCACCATCTCATCACCATCAATATGACGTGTTGGAGTTCTGAGTATGTGTCTGGCGGCCTCCCTTGTAGGTTGCCGCCAGACTACTCAAATGCCACAAACACCAACAAATACTGTGGGGAGAACCCATATTTTCCTCAACCACTACAGCTGATGTAAGCATGGTCACTATCTGTTTGCCCACCCAGCGTGCGCCAAATGCCCAATGCAGTAACGACACTAAGACGTGGTGGGGGGAGGGGGGGTGGTGGCCTCAAAGGCTAAGGTTACCTTCTGGGCAAGGCTGACATTGTAGTCCCCCTTTCAGAGCAAAGCAAATCATTCATTTGCGGCACTGGGTTCCGGTGAGCAGCACAGCATCATGAGAGCTAACAGCCTCCGCCACCTCCTGCCACGCCTGCCTGGTGATGTGGGGGGGCCCTCCTCCTCCCATCCTCCGGAAACAAGACATCCCGATGGTTGGACACCTCTTCGAGGAGGTCAGCAAGGCAGGCATCTGAGAACCGAGGGGCACAGTGGCCCCCGCTGGCCTACTCTACAGCCTGCCCCCTTCTTCCTCCTCTGCCCTCCCCTCCTGTGCTGCCTGGTGAACAGCCTAAAGGAGCATGCCTGGCTGCTCTTTATACAGACTGCCGGTTCCCCATTGGAACCAGCGGTCTGAACACGCCTGCCGCTGATTTAATTTTCCCGATGAACATGGGAGTTGGAACCCTGCTGGGTGGGCCTTAATTGGCCTGCCCACGCAAAATGGCAGCACGGCCCGTTTTAGTGGCAGGGATCAGCTGCCTGCCCACCACCGAGTCGGTCAGGCCCGCCCACCCGTCAAGCGTAAAATTCTGCCCTAAATGTTTATTGATAGCAGATAACTATATAAGTATGTACAGGATCTAATCCAAGCTATGAGTTAACTCCATTCTTGCTTCTACACAGGTCCCTGTTCAGTCCATAACTGACCCTAGTCTCAGGTCATGTGTCTCTTTACATCAAACTGTGGGCAGTAATGTTTCCCAGTCTCACATTAGCCCTTGCTATGCCAGATACCCTTATACTACAGGAACTACCTTATTTTGTTCTATACGGTATTCCCTCTTTCTTTTCAAGTCACATTAAGATAGGAAGGTGGGTGACATTTAAAAACAATATCGATAGTATTCAAAGTGACCACAACTAGTTAAGCTGATGGTTCTGTCAAAGCATTGCCAGATTGGTTTTAATATAGATTAATGTACGATAACACATTAGCCTGCGCGTGAGCTATGAAGGAAAAAATAGACAAGGTTTTGCTCCTGATTGTGCAGTAAGCCCCACTGGAAGTGAATGTCAGACAGCAGCTGTGATGCTCCCTCTCCTGCTGACCATCAGTGTTGAGGCTCAAAGGTAAAGATTGCTAATTTGATGAGGTACAGAGAGTCGACGGCAGCCATGTAACAACAGGGAGCACCTTTAAAATAGCTGTGGAGGAAGTTGGAGGGCAATGCAAATGCATATTTACTCCATGAGGAAGTAAAGGAAAGAAACTATTTCAACTTTCTGTTCTTTTACTTATTTAACTTAATGAAAAGTGAAAGAGAGATGGTGATCTGGAGACAGAAATAAGAATTACAATAGAAATAAAATATGACATGGGTGTAGAGTTTGTATGGGCTTTGTCAAAAAAAGTGTGAAAGGATAAGTTACAGCTACTGTTCATCCATTATGGAAAGCGTAAACTTTCCAGTGTTACATTACTAAAACATAACTACTTCAAAACTCATTTCTCTTTTGTTATGCCAATAACCTCCTATAAAACTTCAGTACTAGACACAAGCAGATAAGTTAAAATTTTCACGTTAGTTGTGAAGCAGCTCATTTTGAGGCATATTTATTGCACTGTCATTTTGTGCATACCCTGGGATACCAGCATGGAATACTAAAAAACAAGCCTTTCACACAGTTATGTGAAATTCCTCTCCCCATTATTTTAGTGTAGGGATTAATCCATTTTACTTTAAACAGGTCAACACCTTCACTAATAGCAGAGTGAGGGAGTTCAGACAAGCATGCTAAATATTTGTCCCCTAGTAACTCTTATTGGCCCAAATCTTACGAGCAGCGACAATGCGTGCATGAAGGTTCTTCTGACCCCACGTTGCTGCGTGTCTCTTCCGGGATCTTGCGATCCCAGCTGTCACAGAAATGCAGAACGCAGCATCTCTCAGTGACCTCCATCAGAGCAGAGTCAGGGATGACAGGACATGCTTCCTTTGTATGGCACTAGCTACCGTATTCTGTCTGGTAAGTTTAAAGGTCCAGTTTTTGAGTGTGGGTTAGTGAGTGGGTGCGTGAGTGGGTGAGTGCGTGGGTGGGTAGGTAGCTGAGTGAGTGAATGGGTGGGTAGGTGAATGGGTGAATGAAAGGTTGAGCGAATGGGTGAGTGAATGGGTGAGTGAGTGGGTGAATCGGTGGGTGAGTGAGTGAGTGGGTGGGTGAGTGGGTGAGTGGATGGGTGAATTGGTGGGTGAGTGGAGGGGTGAGTGTGTGAGTGAGTAGATGATTGAGTAAGTGAGTGAGTGAGTGGATGAGTGGGTGAGTGAATGGATGAGTATGAATGGGTGAGTGAGTGGGTGGGTAGAGAGATAAATGAGTGAGTAGGTGGGTATGTGGATGAGTAGGTAGATGGGCATGAGTGTAAGTGGGTAGGTGGTCAGGGGATTTATTGTGGGGGGTGGCTTTGGAGTTACCCTGGTGTTAGACCAGGTTTTAATCTGTCTAACATTTCCTGGGTAATGTGAACTTACCTATCCAGGTAAGTCCACAGAACTGTCCCAGGTGACCCTAGCTCAGAATTAGAGGCATTCGCAGAGGGTCCTGGGGAGCAGGGGAATTACCCATCAGAAGTTGAAACTTCTCAGACATAGGTCTGCGTGTCAGGACTTCCACAAGGTCCTAACATGCATCTTCAGTCATAAGTCTGGTCTCTGACGATCAGGAGAACTCTTCCACCCCCTGCCTCAGGAGAATGCCATCTGCTGCTGGACTCACGGCATTAAGAAACAAACTGAGCTGGTGCTGCTGCTGTTTACCGTGCAATCCCGATGCAGCTCAGTAGCTGAGGAAGCTTTTCTTCCAATACACCCAACTCAGGCCCCTCAGTGGGCCCTCAAAGTTCTCAAGCTGCTGCAGTAAGGGCAGTGACTGCTTCACAGGTGCTGGCATTGCTACTGGTGTCCAGTTTGCCTCCTTCTGTAGAGTTGTAAGTATGAGCTGCTACCAAGGTTTTCTTCATTCTCTTGCTGTGGTACGTCGACGGCACCAATGTTTTATACATTGATGTCACCACTGCTGTCACCATGCTTTGTACTGCCACCATGATCTGTGCGCCCTTGGCGTGGTTGTTGGTTATGAATATGTGTAACCTATCTTCCCCAGACGGACTGTAGTTTTACTCTGGTACTTGCTTTAAACTGGTTTATTACCATTAGATATAAATAGGTTACTGAGCATTGTTTATTTCATTTGAGAAGATGCCTAAACAGATGAAATGGCCACAGGAGAATGGGACACTATTGTTACATTCCAGATTGGTGGGTAGATTGCATACAGCATATGTTTTGCTGTCTGGAGAAGCATCACTGAATTATGATATGGTGAAAAAAGGCTATTTTGAGTGCCTATGAGTTGGTTCCTGAAGCGTACAGGCAGAAATTTAGGAATATGAGAAAACAGCCTGGGCAAACTTATATTGAGTTTGAGAGAGTAAAGCAAAGTAATTTTGACCAATGGATACGGCTGTTAAAAATAGAGATAATTTTTGTAGCTCTTAGAGAAGTAATTCTTTTGGAAGAATTTAAAGATTCAATTCCTTCTGTAGTGAGAACTCATGTGGAGGAACAGGGGGTTGATTCTGTAAGGCAAGCAGCAGAAATAGCTGATGATTATGAGTTAGTGCATAGAGCTAAACCTTTTTTTAATCACCCTTTTAAATCCCAAAAGGATAGAAAGTGGGAAGGTGAAAGGAAGATTGGTAGTCAGGGAAGAGAAGAAGTAGTTGGAAATTCCCAGGAAGTTTTTTTCTCAGAATAAAAAAGAAGGTGCTGAGGGTAAAAGTGACACTTGTAAGTTGAGGTGCTTTCATTGTGATAAAGTGAGGCACACAAAGTCAGTGTGTTGGAAATAGCATGGAAAATCTGTTGGAATTATTGGGGTGTAGAAAAGCTCTGGAAATAAAAGTACTGTGGCTTCTGAGGTTCAGGCACAGGAAAAACCAGTGGTTTGTGTACAAGTAAAACAGGGAGAATCAGTGATAGGTAAAAAATTGGGAGTGTGTTCACAATTTACCCAAGAAAATTCTGAGGAGCTGGTTGCAGAATCGTTTAAAGATTTTGTGTGTGAAGGGAATGTCTTTCCAAGTGTACAGGGTGGATTAGGTAACGATATTAAAATTTTAAGAGATGCAGGGGCTAGTGAGTCCTTAGTGTTATAGAATAGTGATACTTATTGTTCAGAGGGAGTATTGCAGGACTAGGTAATAATAAGTGGGTTCATGGAGATGCTAAACCTGTTCC
The DNA here is from genome assembly GCF_017639515.1 of Carcharodon carcharias. NCBI lineage: Eukaryota > Metazoa > Chordata > Chondrichthyes > Lamniformes > Lamnidae > Carcharodon > Carcharodon carcharias. The sequence continues at coordinate 76,503,011 of NC_054486.1, forward strand.
CTTGTGGAAGGTAAATTTAAAAAGTAAGTGGGAAAACTGGTGAAATGACTGTTGGGGTGGTGGAAAAATTGCCCATTGCAGGAGTTCAATTTATTCTGGTTAATGATATAGCTGTATCACAAATGTGGGTGTGCCTACAGTAGTTGAGCAGCCTGTAGCAGTGTTTTCAACAGAGGTTGTTACAAGAGGAGCAATCTGGATTGTTTCTAGATTGTGTGATAACAAGATCATAAACACACAGGTTGTAGCAAGAAAAAACAAGAAGGACAGGCAGTTCAAAGGCAGGAGGATGGTATTGAAATCCAATTTAGCAGGCATTGTGTTTGATAACATTGCTCAGAAAGACACAGGAGAGGACAATTCAACAGAAGTGTTTAACTCAAGGCAGTTATTTGAGTGCAGGAAAAAGATTTGCAATTATAACAGTTATATCAGACAACTTACTCAGAAACAGAGGCAAAATGTATTGCAGAATGTTATTACCTTAAGGATGATAGTTTAATGCAAAAATGGAGGCCAGATCATGTTTCAGCAAATGAAAGCTGGAGGGAGGTACATCAGATTGTTATCCCATCAGGATACAGAAATGAGATTCTGAGGATTGCTCATGAAATTCCAATGGGTGGACATTTAGGAATTAGAAAGACACAGGCAAAAGTTCAGAAACATTTTTATTGGCCAGGATTGCATAAGGATGTAGTCAAATTCTGTAAAATATGTTACACATGTCAGGTGATAAGGAAACCACAAACAGTGGTTAAGCTGGCACCTTTAATCCCAATACCAGCATTTGAAGAACCTTTTCTTAGGGTCATGATTGATTGTGTAGGACCCTTTCCCTAAGACTAAAAGTGGAAATCAGTACTTACTAACGACATGGATGTGTTTACCAGGTTTCCTGAAGCGATACCTTTAAGAAATATTACAACCTAGAAGATTGCGGAAGAGTTAACTAAATCTTTTACAAGATATGGTTAATCTAAGGAAATAAGGTCAGATTAGGGCTCAAATTTTATGTCACAAGTTTAAGGAAGTAATGAACAGTTTGAGGATAAAACAGTTTAAATCCACAGTTTATCATCCTGAGTCACAAGGGGCTTTGGAAAGATGGCATCAAACTTTAAAAACTATGATGAGAGCATATTATCAGGATTATCCACAAGATTTTTTTATTTTGCAAAAATATACTTTATTCATAAATCTTCAACAACATTTCAAACCATTTCAAAATCACCATCACAAAAATATAATCAGGTTCAACTTTTACAACATGAATCACAAGGTGTATCAGTACGAACAATGAATATTACATTCAATGGCAGACATTCATTTTGAGCTGTACATCCCGAGGGGCTCTTTACAGTTCCCAGCCCCTCGGTGCACTGTGGCAGAAAGGTCTTAGGCAGCGACCCTTCCCCGTTGCGCCTTTGCAGCATCTGCCCCAAGCTTTAGTGCGTCCCTCAGCACGTAGTCCTGGACCTTGGAATGTGCCAGTCTGCAACACTCGGTCGGGGACAACTCTTTGCACTGGAAGACCAACAGATCAAAGAGCGTCTTTTACCAAGTTGATGATCCTCCAGCTGCAGTTGATGTTTGTCTCGGTGTGTGTCCCTGGGTACAGCCCATAGAGCACAGAGTCCTTTGTCACAGAACTGCTTGGGACGAACCTCGACAGAAACCCGTGCATCTCTCTCCAGACCTTCTTTGCAAAGGCACAATCTACAAGGAGGTGAACAACGGTCTCTTCCCCACCACAGCCACATCGAGGGCAACGTGCCGAGGGGGTGAGACTCCTGGCATGTAGAAAGGATCTGACGGGGAGGGCCTTTCTTACCACCAGCCAAGCTACGTCTTGGTGCTTGTTGGAAAGTTCTGGCAATGAGGCATTCTGCCAAATAACTTTGTCAGGATTATCCACAAGATTGGGATAGGGGAGTTCTATTCTTGTTATTTGCTATTAGAGATGTTCCTAATGCATCGACTGGTGTTAGTCCTTTTGAACTAGTTTATGGTCATGAGGTAAGGTGATCACTGAAATTGATTCATGAGAAATTAATGGGTCAAAATCCAGAAACTACTCTCCTGGATTATATCTCAAACTTCAGAGAGAGATTAGACAGAGCATGTAAATTGGCTAGGGAACATCTAAAGATATCACAACAAGTGATGAAAGTGAATGCAAATAAGAAAGCTAAAACTCGCAGTTTTATTGCTGGGAAGTGCTAGTTCTGTTACCAGTACTGGGTGGCTCATTAAAGATAAGGTTTAGTGGGGTTTACAGAATTGAAAAGAAATTGAGTGAAGTAAATGATTTAATAAATACTCCAGATAAAAGAAAGAAGCAGAGTGTGTGTCATGTAAATATGCTTAAAAAGTACTTTGACAGGGAAGAGGACCAAAGGGAGGTGTTAGTGGTAGTAGATAATGAGAGAGAGGTAGATTTGCAGGACTCTGAAATTGATTTTCCTCTAATTAAATTGGATAATGAAGAGGTACTTGAAAATTTAAATATAATATTGAGTTATCTTCCAGACAAGTGTCAAAGTGATTTGGGAAAGCTATTGCAGTCACACAAAGCTATTTGTGGAAATAAGTTGGGGAAGACAGATTTAGCTATACATGATGCCTCTGTAGAAGTTTCAACTTCGATGAGGCACAATCCTTATAGATTAAATCCAGCAAAGTTATCACAATACAGAAAGAAATAGATATCATTGAGTCTAGTTGCAGCAACTGGAGTTTGTCTATTGTACTGGTACCGAAACCAGATAGAACTCAAAGACTGTGTGGACAATCGAGGGGTGAATGCAGTGACAAAAGTGGATTCATATCTTATACCACAGTTGGAGGATTGTTTGAGAAAGTGGGACAATCAACATTTATCACAAATATTGACTTGCTAAAAGGATATTGGCAAGTACCATTATCAAAGAGAGCAAAGAAAATATCGGTATTATGATGCCAATTGGACTATATCAGTTTAAAGTCATGCCATTGGGTGTGAAGAATGCACCTGCAACATTTCAAAGTCTGGCGAACAAAGCAATTGCAGGTTTAAGCAATTGAGCTGTTATATTGATGACTTAATAGTTTTCAGTCAGACATGGGATGAGCATTTACAACATCTGGAAGAATTATTTACTCAATTACAGAAAGCTAATTTGGTGATGAACTTGGCTAAAAGTGAATTTGCAAAAGTACAAGTTACTTGTCTAGGCATGGTAAGGTGGCTCCGAGAGATGTGAAAGTCAAAGCTATCATGGATTTCCCAGTGCCTACAACAAAATGAGAAGTTTTGAGATTTCTGGGCATGAATGGATTTTATCAAAAATTTGTATCAAATTTTAGCAGTGTGGTTACTCCACTGACTTGTTTTTATTCATTCATGGGATGTGGATGTCACTAGCTAGGCCAGCATTTATTGCCATTTCCTAACTGCCCTTGTTCAGGGCACATTTAAGAGTTAGCCACATTGCTGAGTCTGAAGTCACATGTAGGCCAGACTAAGTAAGGAGAGCAGATTTCCTTCCATAAAGGGCATTAGTGAACCAGATGAGTTTTTACAACAGTTGACAATGGTCATCATTAGATTTTTTTAGTTCCAGATTTTCATTAAATTCAAGTTCTACCATGGCAGGATTTGAACCCAGGTCCCCAGAGCATTACCCTGGGTTTCTGGATCACCAGTCCAGCAGCAATACCACTATGCTATTCCCTCCCCTGACTGACCTATTAAAAAAAAGAACAAGAAGTTTCAATGGACACTGGAGTGTCAGAAGGCATTTGCTAGTTTGAAAATTGTATTAACTACGACACTGGTTTTGGCAGTACCCAATTACGCCAGGCAATTTAAATTGGCCATTAACCGAAGTGATATAGACATTGGGGTCATATTATTACAAGAAGATGATACTGGAATTGAAAAACCAATAGGGTATTTTTCACAGAAGCTGAATGTACAACAGAGAAGATATTCAATGATTGAAAAGGAGATGTTGGGTTTTGTTTCGTACTGTAGCATTTTGAAATCCATGTGGCGAACAATTTGTTAGAAACAATTGTTTATATGGACCACAATCCTTTAATGTTTCTGGACAAATTTTGAGACAGAAGTGCAAGGCTATTCAGATGGAGTTTATTACTGCAACCATTTAATCTATAGATTATATATGTTGCTGGTAGAGAAAATCTGTTTGCAGATGCATTATCAAGAGTTTGAAGAATAAAGGGAAAATTGCACATTTTAAAACCTGGACACTGAACTGGAATGATTTCTGCTGATACCAAGGATTTATATATGTATTATTATGTTAATGCATGCATCTGGTAATGTAATAGTGTGACAAGTATGGGAGATAGTATAAGATGCATTATTAAAAATGAAGCCGTCTTATAAAATTATGATGGTTCATTTTTCGATAAGGAGGGGGATGTCATGAAGATTTATTAATGTCTATAAGGCTATTCAAACTTATTTTTAAAATTAGAGTTCTAATGGGGTCTTTGTCTATGGCAGAAATTAGCCTTTGTCAGGCGGGATTGGCGCAGGCGGGCAGGAGTGGTCAGGAAGCCGACCACTGTCTGCGATCGAGGCAAAAGACGATTTTACACTGGTGGGCCAATTAAGGCTCACCAAGCATGAAATGTGAGCAGCAGTGCTCAGCACTGCCTGTGTGGGGTGGGGGGGAGGGGTGCGACTGGGGTGAGCATGAACTTTACGCATGCACGCAAGTGCACACTTGAGAATCTCCCTGATGCACAAAGCTGCCTTAGTGAGATGAAGGGTTTTCTAAAAAAAATAGTAAAGATTAGAAAAACTTTATAAACCATGCCCCCTCATGTGACTCTGTCACATGTGACTCTGTCACATGAGTAGCAATACGTTATAAATGAATTTTGAAACATTTTAATTTGTTTTTATTTGATGTTGGAGACCTCATCCTGCCCATAGTAAAGGTTTCCAAATAAATGCAAAGGCCATTTGACCTTTTCACCGGCCCGCCAAACACAAGTTTGGATGGACATGAAAAATGTAACTTAATTGATACTTTAATGGCCTTAACAGGCCTTTTAATTGTTGGCTGGCGCGCTGCCAATTCCTGCCAAAACCGAACAATCGCTCAACTGCGCATTGACATCGGGATGCTCGCCTAACATTAACAGGCGTCATTTCACACTCAAACGTGTCGGGCACCCATCCGCCCACCGAGGTGAGAATTCTGCCTTATGTGTGTGTCTGTGTGTGTTTTAATTGGATTAAAGCCAATAGTCTGGGTGCTTCGATGTATAGTAGCTTTGAGATGTTAATTAGGTAAACATAAGGAGTGTAGATGGTAAAGTTTGCATTTGTTAAAAGAAACCATTCAAGATTGTGGTTAAAACCTTACACCTAGCTAGAAAACACTAAGCAATGTGTTTATTTTTTTCAATTTACTAATAGAATTAATGGGATGAAAGGACGTTATTGTTAGGAGAGGTAAAGTTAAAAGCCTAATGATACAATGGAAAATTTACATTCAAAGAAAAGACATGTATAAAGGAGAAAGGAGATTGTGAGTAAGGGAGAGACATTTTAAGACCTAACAAGTGTGAGAAGCCTCCAGCCTATAAGCCTCAAACTGCTGTCTGCAAGGACCCAAAGCTGAAAGAAACTCATTTTGAATGACTGTCCAGGGTGTGCTTTGCCAAGTGTCTGTTTAACTTAATGATATTTACTGTCGCCTTAACGGGGATGTAACTGAGAGTCATATTAATTAGGGTATTTACGTAGTTATTATTGTAGTAATTTTGTAGATGTATGTATGCATTTACAATCTTTCTGGTATTAATAAAAGTTTAATTTAGTTTCATAAAAACTTCTTGAGACTCGGTGGTCTTATTGCTACTGAATTCAAAAGCCTGCATCTTGAAACATACCATTGCAATAATGGGTTATGACAGTTGTTTCAAGTTTCCTTTTGGGATTTGAACAACTCAGCCTTTACCATTGGCAGTCCCATAACACTATCCTACTCTTTACATGCTCCTGCTCTCTGCCTGCTCCAGCTCTCTGCCTGCTCCTGCTCTCCTTGTGTTCCTGCTGTCCCCATGCGCCTGCTCTCTCCGTGCACCTGCTCTCTCCATGCTTCTATTCTCTCCATGCTCCTGTTCTCTCCGGGCTCCTGTTTTCCCGGTCTCCTGCTATCTCTGTGCTCCTGCTCTCTCCGAGCTCCTGCTCTCTCCCAGCTCCTGCTCTCTCCCAGCTCCTGCTCTCTCTATGCTCCTGCTCTCCTTGTGCACCTGCTCTATCTGTGCACCTGCTCTCTCCCAGCTCCTGCTCTCTCCATGCTCCTGCTTTCTTCGTGCTCCTGCTCTCCTCATGCTCCTGTTCTATCCGTTATCCTGCTCTATCCGTTCACCTGCTCTATCCGTGTTCCTGTCCTCTCCCTGTTCCTGCTCTCTCCCTGCCCCTGCTCTCTCCCTGCTTCTGCTCTTTCCCAGATCCTGCTCTCCTTGTGCTCCTGCTCTCTCCCTGCTCCTCCTCTCCCTATGCTCCTGCTCTCTCTGAGCTCCTTTTTCTCCATGGTCCTGCTTTCTTCATCCTCCTGCTATCTCCAAGCTCCTGCTATCTCTGAGCTCCTGCTCTCTCTGTGCTCCTGCTCTCTTAGTTCTCCTGTTCTCTCTGTGCTCCTGCTCTCTGCGTGTTCCTGCCCTCCTCATGCTCCTGCTTTGTTAGTGCTCCTGCTTTCTCCTGAGTCCTGTTCTCCCTGTGCTTCTGCTCGCCTCATGCTGTGTTAGTGCCCTTGCTCTCTCCATGCTTCTGCTCACCCCCTGCTCCTGCTCACTCCCTGCTCCTACTCTCACGGTGCTCGTGCTCTCTCCCTGCTCATGCTCTCCCCGAGTTCCTGCTCTCCTCATGCTCCTGCTCGCCTTGTGCTACTGCTCTCCTCATGCTCTCCTAGTGCTCTATCCATGCTAGTGCTCTATCCATGCTCCTGCCCTCTCCCTGCTTCTGCCCTCTCCCTGCCCCTGCTCACCCCCCTGCTCCTGCTCTCTCTGTGCTCCTGCTCTCTCCCTGCTCCTGCTCTCCCCGTGTTCCTGCTCTCCCCATGCTCCTGCTTGCCTCATACTGCTGTTCTCCAAATTCTCCTGCTTTCCTTGTGCTCCTGCTCTCCTCAAGCTCCTGCTTTCTTCATATTCCTGTGCTCCTTGTGTTCCTGTTCTATCCATGCTCCTGCTGTCTCCCTGCTCCTGCTCACCCCCTGCTCCTGCCTTCTCCCTCCTCCTGCTCTCTCTGTGCTCCTGCTCTCTCTCTGCTCCTGCTCTCCCCGTATTCCTGCTCTCCTCATGCTCCTGCACTCCTCATGCTCCTGCTTTCCTCGTGCTCCTGTCCTATCCGTGCTCCTGCTCTATTTGTGCTCCTTCGCACTCCCTGCTCCTGCCCTCTCTCTGCCCCTGAACTCTCCCTGCTCTGGTTCTCTCCCTGCTCCTGATTTCTCTCTGCTCTTGCCCTTTCCGTGCCCCTGCCCTCTCCCTGCCTCTGCTCTCTCCGAGCTCCTGCTCTCCTCATGCTCCTGCTTGCTCCATGCTCCAGCTCTATCCATGCTCCTGCTTTCCTTATGCACCTGCTCTCCTTGTGCTCCCGTTCTATCCATGCTACTGCTCTATCCATGCTCCTGCCCTCACCCTGCCATTGCCCTCTCTATGCTGTTGCTCTCTCCATGCTCCTGCTCACCCCCATTCCTGCTCTCCCCATGTTCCTGCTCCCGCTGTGCTCCTGCTCTCCCCTGCTCCTGCTCTCTCTGTGCTGCTGCTCTCTCTGTGCTCCTGCTCTCTTCGTGCTCCCACTCTATCTGTGCTCCTGCCCTCTCCCTGCTCCACCTCTCTCCCTGCTCCACCTCTCTCCATGTGCCTGCTCTCTCCATGGTCCAGCTCTCTCTGTGGTCCTGCTTTCTTCATGCTCCTGCTATCTCCATGCTCCTGCTCTCTCCATGTTCCAGCTGCGTCTGAGCTCCTGCTCTCCACATGCTCCTGCTTTCTCCATGCTCCAGCTCTATCCATGCTGGTTCTCTCCGTGCTCCTGGTCTTCTTGTGCTCCTGCATTCCCTCATAGCTCTTGCTCTCCTTGTGCTCCTGCTTTATCTGTGCTCCTGCTCTATCCATGCTCCTGGCCTCTCCCTACTCCTCTCCTCTCCTTGCCCCTGCTCTCTCCCTACTAAAGCTCACTCCAGGCTCGTGCTCACTCCCTGCTCTTGTTTTCTCTGTGGTCCTGCTCTCTCCCTGCTCCTGCTCTCTCCCTGCTCCTGCTTTCTCTGTGCTCCTGCTTTTTTCATATTCCTGCTCTCTCCATGCCTCTGCTCCCTCCTTGCTCCTGCCCTCTCTGTACCCCTGCTCTCTCCATGCTCCTGTTCTCTCCATGCTCCTGCTCTCCTTGTGCTCCTGATCACCTCCTGCTTCTGCTCTCCTCGTGCTCCTGCTCTCCTCATGCTCCTGTTCTATCCATACTCCTACTCTATTCATGCTCCTTCCCTCTCCCTGCTCCTGCCCTCTCCCTGCCCCTACACTCACCCTGCTCCACGTCTCTCCCTGCTCCTGATTTCTCTGTGCTCCTGCTCCAACTGTGCTCCTGCTCTCTCAATGCCCTGCTCTCTCCATGCCCCTGCCCTCTCCATGCCCCTGCTTGCTCCGAGCTCCTGCTCTATCCATGCTCCTGCTCTCCTAGTGCTCCTGCTCTCCTCATGCTCCTGCTCTCCTTGTGCTCTTGTTCTATCCATGCTACTGCTCTATCCATGCTCCTGCCCTCTCTCTGCTTCTGCCCTCTCCCTGCCTTTGCTCACCCCCTGCTCCTGCTCTCTCCCTGCTCTTGCTCTCTCTGTGCTCATGCTCTCTGTGTGCTCCTACTCTCCTCATGCTCTTGCTCTCTCGCTGCTCCTGCTCTCCCCACGTTCCTCCTCTCTCCGTGCTCCTGCTCTCTCTGTGCACCTGCTCTCCCTCCCAGCTCATGCTCTTCTTGTGCTCCTGCTTTCCTTGAGCTCCCATTCTTTGTGTGCTCCTGCTCTATCTGTGCTCCTACCCTCTCCCTACTCCTTCTTTCTCCCTGCTCCCCCTCTCTCCCTGCTCCCCCTCTCCCCATGTGCCTGTTCTCTCTGTATTCTTGCTCTCTCCATGGCCCTGCTTTCTTCATGTTCCTGCTATTTCTGAGCTCCTGCTATCTCTGAGCTCCAGCTCTCTCCAAGCCACTGCTCTCTCTGTGTTCCTGCTCTCTCTGTGTTCCTGCTCTCCTCATGTTCCTGCTGTCACCTCAATCCTGCTCTAACCCTGCTCCTGCTCTCTCTCTGCTCCTGCTATCTCCCAGCTCCTGCTCTTCCGCATTCCTACTCTCTCCATGCTGCTGTTCTCTCCATTCTCCTCCTCTCTCTGTATTCCTGCTGTCTCCATCCTCCTACTCCACCCGTGCTCCTGCTCTCCTCATGCTCCTGCTCTCCTCATGCTCCTGCTATCCTCATACTCCTGCTCTCCTTGTACTCCTGCCCTCTCCTGTCTTCTGCCCTCTCCCTGCCCCTTCTCTCTCCCTGCTCCTGCTTTTTCCCTGCTCCTGCTGTCTCCATGCTCCTGCTCTCTCTGTGCTCCTGCTCTCTCTGTGCAAATGCTCTCTCTCCCAGCTCCTGCTTTCCTTGTTTTTCTTGTGCTCCTGCTTTCCTCATGCTCCCACCCTATCTGTACTCCTGCTCTATCTGGGCTCCTGCCTTCTCCCTGCCCCTGCTCTCTCGCTGCCCCTGCTCTCTCCCTGCTCCTGTTCTCCTCATGCTCCTGCTCTCCTCATGCTCCTGCTCTCCTTGTACTCCTGCTCCTCTCATGCTCCTGTTCTATCCATGCTCTTGCTCTATTCTGTGTTCCTTCCCTCTCCATGCTCCTGCCCTCTCCCTGGCCCTGCTCTCTCCCTGCTCTGGCTCGTTCCTTGCTCCTGATTTCTCTGCACTCCTGCTATCATTGTGCTCCTCCTCTCTCCTTGCCCCAACTCTCTCCTTGCTCCTGCTCTCTCCCAGTTCCTGCTCTTTCCTGGCACCTGCTCTCTCCTGGCTGCTGCTCTCTCCGTGGTCCTGCTCCCTCCATGCTCCTGCTTTCTTCGTGCTCCTGCTTTCTTCATGCTCATGCTCTCTTCATGTTCCTGCTCTCTACATGTTCCTGCTCTCTCTGTGCTCCTGCTTTCTCCTGGCTTCTGCTCTCTTTGGGCTCCTGCCCTCTCCCATCTTCTGCTCTCTCTCGGCGCCTACTCTGTCTGTGTTCCTGCTTTCTCCGTGCTCCTGCTCTCTGTGTGCTACTGTTCTTATCATGTTCCTGCTCTATCCATACTCCTACTCTCTCCATGCATCTCCTGTCTCCATGCTCCTGATGCTCTTGATCTCCCCTTGCTCCTGTTCCATCTGTGCTCCTGCTCTCTCGGTACTCCTGCTATCTCCCGGCTTCTGCTCTCTTCATGCTTCTCTCCTCGTGCTTCTGCTCTCCTCACACTCCTGCCGTCTCCCTGCTCCTGCCCTCTCCCTTCTCCTGCTCTCTCCCTGCTCTTGCTTTCTCCAGGTTCCTGCTCTCTCCCTACTCCAGCTTTCTCGCCGTGTGCCTGCTCTCTCCTGGCTCCTGCTCTCCCCAGGGCCCTGATCTCTCCTTGCTCCTGCAGTCTCTGTGCTCCTGCTTTCTCTGTGCTTCTGCTTTCTCTATGCTCCTGCTCTCTCAGTGTCCTGCTCTCTTCGTGCTGCTGCTCTCCTCATGCTCCTGCTCCATCCTTGCTCCTGCTGTATCCATGCTCCTGCTCTCTCGGTGTTCCTGTGAGCTCCCAGCTCCTGCTCACCTTGTGGTGCTGCTCTCCTCATGCTCCTGCTCTCCTGGTGTTCCTGCTAGCTCCCAGCCCCTGCTCTCCTTGTGCTGCTGCTCTCCTCGTGCTCCTGCTCTCCTCGTGCTCCTGCTCTATCAGTGCTCCTGCTCTAACCACGCTCCTGTCCTCTCCCTGCTACTGCACTCTCCCTGCTCCTGCTCTCTCCATGCTCCCGTTCTCTCCCGGCTCCTGTTATCCCCATGCTCCTGATCTCTCCATGCTCCTGATCTCTCCGTGCTGCTCTCTCTGTGCTCCTGCTCTCCTCATGCTCCTGCTCCATCCTTGCTCCTGCTCTCTCCCTGCTCCTGCTCTTTCTATGCTCCTGCCTTTTCCCTGCTACTGCTCTCTCCACGCTCCTGCTCTCTCACTGACCCAGCTCTCTCTCTCCATATGCCGGCTCTCTCCCGGCTCCTGCTTTCCCCACGCTCCTGATCTCTCCATGCACTTGCTCTCTCCAAGCTGCTCTCTCCATGCTCCTGCTCTCTCCAAGCTCCTGCACTCTCTGTGCTCCTGCTTTGTCCATGGTCTTGCTCTCTTCCTGATACTGCTCTCTCTGTGCTCCTGCCCTCACCATGCTCCTGCTCTCCTTGTGCACCTGCTCTCCCTGTGCTCTTGATCTCTCCATAATCCTGCTTTCTCCAAGCTGTGCTCTCTGTGCTCCTGCTCTCTCCCAGCTCCTGCTCTCCCTTGGCTCCTGTGCTGTCCAAGCTACTTCTCTCTCTGTGCTCCTGCTGTCTCCCTGCTCCTTCTCTCTCTGTGCTCCTGCTCTCTCTGTGCTCCTGTTCTCTCCATGCTCCTGTTCTCTCCGTGCTCCTGTTTTCTCCATGCTCATGCTCTCTCACAGCTCCTGCTGTGCTTGTGCTCCTGCTTTCCTGATGCTCCTGTTCTACCTGTGCTCCTGCTCTATCCATTTTCTTCCCTCTCCCTGCTCCTGCCCTCTCCCTGCCCTCTCCCTGCCCCTATTGTCCCTGCTCCTGCTCTCCCCACGTTCCTGTTCTCTCTGTGCTTTTGCTCTCTCTGTGCCCCTGCTTTCTCCCAGCTCCTGCTCTCCTAGTGCTCCTGCTCTCCTTGTGCTCCTGCTCTCTTCATGCTCCAGCTCTATCTGTGCTCCTGCTCTATCTGTGCTCCTGTCCTCTCCCTGCTCCTCCTCTCCCCGTGCTCCCACTCTCCCCATGCTCCTGCCCTCTCCATACTCCTGCTATCTCCCAGCTCTTGTTCTCACCTGGGTCCTCCTCCCTCCCAACTTCTGCTCTCTCAGTGCTTCTGCTAGCTCCCGGCTGCTGCTCTCCTCATGCTGCTGCTCTCTTTGTGCTCCTGCTCTCCTCGTGCTCCTGTTCTATCCACACTCCTGCTCTATCCGTGCTCCTGCCCTCTCCCTGCTCCTGCCCTCACCCTGCTCCTTTCCTCTCCATGCTCCTGTCTTCTCCCTGCTCCTGCTCTCTCTATGCTCCTGCTCTTTCCATGCTCCTTCCCTCTCCCTGCTCCTGCTCTCTCCCTGCTCCTGCTCCTCTTGTGCTCCTGTTCTCCCCATGCTCCTGCTCTTTCCAGGATCTTGCTCCTTCCCTGCTCCAGCTCCTTCTCCGTGCCCCTGCTCTCTCCCGGCTCCTGCACACCCTGGGGTCCTGATTCCTTCTTGCTCCTGCTCTCTCCGGGCTCCTGCTCTCTCCATCCTCCTGCTCTCCCTCTGCTCCTGATCTCTCTTTGCTCCTACTCTCTCCGGGCTGCTCTTTCTATGCTCTTGCTCTCTCTGGGCTCCTGCTTTCTCGGTGCTCCTTCTCTCTTCCAGCTTCTGCTCTCTCAATGCTCCTGCTATCTTCCAGCTCCTGCTCTCTCTGTGCTCCTGCTCTCTCAGTACTCCTGCTGTCACTCGGCCCCTGCTCTCCTCTTGCTTCTGCTATCTTCGTGCTCCTGCTCTCCTCGTGCTCCTGCTCTCCTCATGCTCCTGCTCGCTCCGTGCTCATGCTCTATCTGTGCTCTTGCCCTTTCCCTGTTCCTGCCATCTCCCTGCTCCTGCACTCTCCCTGCTACTGCTCTCTCCCTGCTTGCTTCATGCTCCCGCTGTCTCTCTGTATACCTGCTCTCTCCATACTCCTGTTCTCCTCATGCACCTGCTGTCCTCATGCTCCTGCTCTATTTGCACTCCTGCCCTATCCCTGAAACTGCCCTCTCCCTGCTCTTGCTCTCTCTTTGCTCCCGCGCTCTCCGTGCTCCCACTCTCTCCCTGCTCCTGTGCTCCTCATGCTCCTGCTCTCCCCTTTCTCCTTCTGTATCCATGCTCCTGCTTTCTCAGAGCTCCTGCTAGCTCCTGGCTGCTGCTCTCCTCGTGCTTCTGCTCTCCTTGTGCTCCTGCCCTCTCCCTGCTCCTGCTCTCTCCCTGCTCCTGCTCCCCCCATGCTCCCGCTCTCCCCATGCTCCTGCTTTCTCCAGGTTCCTGCTCTCTCCCTGCTCCAGCTCTCTCGCTGTGCGCCTGCTCTCCCCATGCTCCTGCTCTCCCCAGGGCCCTGATTTCTCCTTGCTCCTGCTGTCTCTGTGCTCCTGCTTTCTCTGTGCTTCTGCTTTCTCTATGCTCCTGCTCTCTCAGTGCTCCTGCTCTCATCGTGCTCCTGCTCTCTCCATGCTCTTACTTTCACTTTGATCCTACTCTCTCTGTGCTTCTGCTCTCCCCCAGCTCCTGCCATCTCCTGGCTCCTGTCCACTCCATCCTCCTACCCTCTCCCAGCTCCTGCTCTTTCAGGGTTCCAGCTCTCTCCCAGCTCCTGCTCTCTCTGTCCTGCTTCTCTTTGTGCTTTCTCTCTGGTACTGCCAAGGATAGATAGACTTTGCAGTCAGGGCTGGCATACCTTCCTCACTGATATCTGTAAGTAAATATCCTTTTGCTTAAATAGACTTTTGAAACACTGGCCTGGATCTTTCAGTTGTCAGCCACGCTAAATCAGCGTGCCCAGGAGTGGTCGGGAAATGGAAAGATGAGGTAATGGGATGATGTGACGATTGGTGGAAGGAGGTTTGTATGGAATAGTAACACCAGTCTCGACCATTTGGACTGAATGTCTTGTTTCTGTGCTATAAACACTGTAATGTAACTTAGGCCTGAATTTTTTGGTAGTCGGGTGCTGGGAGCGGCCAGGAAACAGACCCCTGAGTGTGATCGGCCACCCACCACGATTTCACACTGGCTGGCCAATCAATGGTGGGGGCGGGAAGAGGGCAAGCGACGATTCACCCATCCGCCAACCGTAAGGTTGGATGGGCCACGAAAAATCGCAGACAAATGCGCTGTTAATGGGCTTAATTGCCCGCTTAATCGTCAGTGGGCATGCTTCCGACTCTTGCGCGCGCCCACCGAGTGAAGTATTGTACCAGTGCGCAATGATATCGGGATGCTCACCCAACATCATCTCATGCGATTTTACGCCCATTTTGGTCGGGTCCACGCCCACGCGCGGGACATAAAATTCTGCCCGCTGTGTACATGCAGCATTTTCATATTGTGGAATTTATATAGTGTTTTATACCAGGGTGTCCATGATTGCTAATCCATAGGAAAAAGGGTTCTTCAATCAAAAATATTTAAGAATGACTGCAGTTGGCCAATGATGATTTGTTCTAAACCCATCAATTCTGAGATAATTGTCATGTGACCTTCATGTGTTAATATGCTGCTGAACCAGCAGACGGCAATGCTGCATCACAGACATTTCATTGCCTCTGAAATGTGAGTATTTTTATGTCAGTGATGTCAGAGCATCGCACAGTGTTAACAATTGAAACTCAGACATGTTATCTCCAAAGCAGCTACTATTCTTAGATTTTTTTCAACTAATTATTCTTCACTGCTTGATATGTCCTGAGTCATTTCTCATTGGAAGTTGGCGTCTCCACTTTTGATTGGTACATATCTGCCCGTTAATGTGTCAGGGTGACTAACCATCCCACATTTTCTGCGCAAGTCACATAATTAGGTCTATTGTCCCGCATCCTGGATCATGCCTTCCTGGGACATATTTCGTTCCGGTCCCATGTGTTAGCCAGTTATTGTGTCTGCATGTGTGTTGTCCACTATTCTTTTCTACATTTTCGGCCAGTCTCTTTTTTTTTTGCATATGCATCAGCCCCGGCAGTGCTGTGTTCCTGCCCGGGACTACGTTCAATTCCCCCCTCCCCTGCTGCTCTTACAGGTTCACTAGGCCCCTCCCCCACACCTGCTCCTATAGGTTTGCCCAGTTCCCCCCTTCCCCCACACCCACTCATGCAGGTTCAGCAGCATCCTCTAACATATTCCCAAGAATTGGTCACCCTGTACTGTGTGTATATATCTCTACCTCTCCCACAAGGTCTCTGTTCTTCTCGGTCTCTCTTTGTTTCTCTCTATTCATTTCTTTATTTAAAAATGAATAAACCTTAGATTTTAACAGGAAAACTATTTTCTATCATAGCATTTCAAAATGATTTACAGACTGATGCAAGAAAGGTAGAGGCAGAGCCAGGAAGGCAGAGATTAGGACAGCCTTTGAAGACAGACTGAAGCACAGCGGTTGTAGAGACAGCTTTTCAGAAGGTTTTAAGATTTTTTTTTAGAATGTTGGAAAGGGAGAGGTTTAGCGATGGTGTCCTAAAAGGTAAGGCCAAGGCAGCGGAAAGCTGTTCCCAGTTTTGACATAAAGGACTTAGGAGGCCAGAGTAAGAAGAATGGAGCATTTAGGAGCAGATATCAACTTAAAAGAGATTACTGAGATGAAGTAAGGTAAAACCCTGGAGGATTTATAGATAAGGACAGGGCTTTTAAATTTAGTACACTAGCTGAAAGAAAACAAGTGGAAGCAAATGAGAAAGGTATAACAGGAGAGAAAGACTTTGCACCGGATGTCATTTGAAAGAGAATGAAAGCTATAACTCTTCAATTTTTCACTCTTTTGCGACAAAGCCACCTTTCCACAGGGTAAGTAAAGGAAGAGTTGCATCTTTCAAACGTAGCCTTTGGCACTTGTTTTATATATCACTATCAACATCCTGGGGTTACCATTGACCAGAAACTGAACTGGGTCAGCCATATAAATACTGTGTCTAATAGAGCAGGTCAGAGGTTAGGAATCCTGTAGCAAGTAACTCACCTCCTGATTCCCCAAAGCCTGTCCACCATCTATAAGGCACAAGTCAGGAGTGTGGATCAGTGCAGCTGCAACAACACTCAAGAAGCTAGAGACCATCCAGGACAAAGCAGCCCACATGATTGGCACCCCATCCACAACCATTCACTCCCTCTACCGACAACACACAGTGGCAACAGTGTGTACTATCTAAAAGATATATTGCAGGAACTCACCAAGGCTCCTTAGACAGCATCTTTCAAACCCACAATGCTATCATCCAGAAGGACAAGGGCAGCAGACACATGGAAACATCACCACTTGGAAGCTCCTCCCCAAGCCACTCACTATCCTGAGTTAGAAATATATCACCGGTCCTTCACTGTTGCTGGGTCAAAATCCTGGAACTCCCTCTCTAACAGCACTGTGGGTGTACCTACACCACATGGATGCAGCAGGTTCAAGAAGGCAGCTCACCACTACCTTCTCAAGGGCAATTAGGGATGAGAAATAAATACTGGCCTAGCCAGTGATGCCCACATTCCATGAAACCAGCTGATGGGGCAGATGTTCTGTGTTGTAATGATTCAATAGCAGGATACCTTCACAAAATAATAGCCTTCTTTTGCATATAGAGCTTTCCCCTGTTCCAAACGTTGTCTTGAGCTCGTCCTGCAGCAGATTGTAACAACTCTGTGGCAGTCTGGCTTGTGAAAACAAAAGGAGTAAAAATAAATATCTCCTCTAAAATGTCTGAGTATGTGTGGGTGATTCTGTAAACTCAGGATGTGGGTTAATAAATAGAGGTCATTGTACATGCATTATTGTCCCCTCTTAAGCTGTTCTTGCTCATCTAAATTGTACAGTATCTTTGGAACATACAATGTATTTTATGATTAAACTGGCGGCAGTAAACAGACATGTTCAAAGAAAGTATAGACAGGAAAATGGAAAATGGCAAACGTCCCACCAAAATCAACTCATACATGGGGCAAACGTAATTAAAAGTACAAAAGAAGCATCTTCTCACATCTAAAACTATAATTTGCTTTCCTTCATGAGTTGTGGATGTCACTGGCAAGGCCAGCATTTGTTGCCCACTCTAATTGCCCTTGAACTGAGTGGCTTGCTCAGCCATTTCAGAGGGCAGTTAAGAGTCAACCACATTGCTGTGGGTCTGGAGTCACATGTAGACCAGACCAGACAAGGACAGCAGATTTCCTTTTCTGAAGGGCATTAGTGAACCAGATGGGTTTTTACAACAATCAATGATAGTTTCATCATCATTATTGCTGAGGCTAGCTATATATTCCAGATTTATTTAATTGAATTTAAACTCCACCAGCTGCCATTTGAATCCATGCCCCTAGAGCTTTACCTATGGCCTCTGGGTTACTAGTGCAGTGATAGTACCACTACACCACCATCTGCCCCTAACCTTCCATTACAAAGCACATAATTACCCAGGACACCATGCACCAATTTTAAATAGCACGAGGCATGGGCATTAGGTGGAACCTCACCTGAAATCACAAGATTCAAGGTGAGATCTGACTTAAAGACAAGTACAGTATTTAAATGAGTTTTTTTTTGGGTAGCACAGCCTCAAGTTTTCTGCCCCAAGTTTCACACAGCAAAACGTGGCAGGCAGCAAATAAGGTGCACAGACTACACCGCCGACTTTTCAGCCACATCCATTCAACCCTAATGGGACCCCATGCCATTGATAAGCCCTCTCAATATTGGCTCTGAAGTAAACAATTAATCTCTTATTCTTGTGTATAAGTTAAATACAAAATGGACTTTTCCCAATAACTGAAACATTACAAATCTCTGTCAAAGAGGCTAAGTACCAAGTTTGTCAGTATGATTGTCAGTTTTATTGCTTCAGTCTACTTTGTGCGTCAAAATGAAATGTTGCATGGTTCTAACACTTTCACAGATCAGCAAGTGCCATTCTGTCAACTTTTACCATGTGTAACCACAACACATTCCCTTCCCCAAAATAAAATTGGTGAGAAGTTAATAAATATTATAGGAAGCAGTTCATCACCCAGTCAGTATTTCTGTAAGAATCTTCAATCGCCCCCATCAGACCTTTAGATTTTACAACATTTAAGTAAGCATCCTTACAGGGTGAAAGTAATACAAAAGCTCAGAATGGTAATCCCTTCACATCATTGTCCTGTGCCAGAGATGTGAGCATATAATCCGGGCTGGCACTGCAGTGCAGCACTGAGGGAGTGCTGCACTGTCAGAGGTGCCGTCTTTCAAATGAGACATCACCGCCTGTTCTCTCAGGTGAATGTAAAAGATGTTGCAGCAATATTTTGAAGAAGAGTAGGCGAGTTTTCCCAGTGTCCTGACCAATATTTATTCCTCAGAAATAGATGATTTGGTCATTTTTCCCCCCCCACCTTTATTCTTTCATGGGATGTGGGCGTCACTGGTGAGGCCAGTATTTGCTGCCCATCCCTAATTGCCCTTGAACTGAGTGGCTTACTGGGCCATTTCAGAGGGCAGTTAAGAGCCAGTCACATTCCTGTGGGTCTAGAGTCACATGTAGACCAGACCAGAAAGGATGGCAGATTTCCTTCCTAAAGGACAATAGTTGATGGGCTTTTACAACAATTGATGACAATTTCATGGTCATTATTACTGAGACTAGCTTTACATTCCAGAGTTAATTTAATTTAAATTCCACCAGCTGCCATTTGAACCCATGTTCATAGAAGATTAGTCTGAGCTGCTGAAGTACTAGACCAGTGTCATTACCACTACACTACCATATCACATTGCTGTTCATGAGAGCTTGCTGTGTACAAATCAGCTGCTGCATTTCCTATATTATAATACTTAAAAAAAGCTTCATTGGCTGTAGAGTCTTTGGGATATCCTGAAGTCATAAAAAGTGCTATTGAAATGTGAGTTTTTTTTTCTTTATTTGCTCATGTTATTAATTGTTGAATATGAACTGAATTCATGGATTGTAACAGCAACTTGATTGTAACTGCAGCTTCCTCTGAATTCACTAGATGGCAGAAAAACTCACTGCCTAAAAACTCCAGAGACTAAGTGCGGTGCTGGACAAGAAATACAGCACATGGCAGATTTCCATGCCTGATCGTCCACTTTGCAGCTCATTAAATATGCATGAACAGGAAGAACATCGGATTTCGTGGCAAGGCGTCTGCAATTCACCTGTCCCGCTGTGTCCTCATCGGATCATCTGTCCAGAGACCATATTTAAACTCCACCCGCAAACATCCTTCACTGTCTGCAGCCCCAGAGTTGTTGAAGATAGTGATGGACCCCAAAGGGAAGAAGCATTGTGCCCCCAAGTTCAGCGACAATGCGCTGATGTGACCTCTGAACACGGTGGAGGTACACCGAAATGTCCTTTAACCCAGTGATGGGAGAAGGAGGTCCACCAACCTCATCACTACAACGTGGGAGGAAGTGGCCAGTGCAGTCAGTGCCAACTCAGCACCGAAGAAAAAAGATGCATGATCTCATCCGTATAGCCATGGTAGGTCAACCTTCTCCTCACCCGCGACTCTCACTCTAACAAGCCCAGCAGGCATTTGCAGGGCTACATTCCACAGGGATCTCACACACTACCAGCGCAAGGGACATCACCAATGACTCTCGCAAACACACTTTGACATTTTCATCTCTTCTCACATCCTGTGCAGCTGGCATCTTCAGCCCTCATACACGTCCACTCAGTACCCAAAGAAGGTAGGCATCCTTACCATCTGCCTTGGCATCCGTTCTGCTCACAGTCTGTCGACCTGTCTTTATACAGGAGAAGCTCGCCCGCAGCAAAAGGGAGAGATCCCAGGACGAGGGGGTTACCTGAGCTCAGGCACTTCACTCAGTTTAAACAGCATGCAGCAGAGCTGGCTGATGAGGACCGGGACTGTGCCTGTGCCAAGGGTGAGACCAGCATCTCCCAAGCAAGTGAGGACCCATCAGCAGATCATCGTTCACCCAATGAAACTGTGAGTGCTTTGTAATGTTGGTTACTATGCAGCAAATCGTTAGTTATCTCTTCTCTCTTTAACAGGAACCAGCGGGAAATGGAAGAGGCCCACTGACAGCCAGCCGCTCAGCCCTACCCCACAGACTATCTCAGATGAGGATTCTGAAGACCCACTAGATGTAGAGCCGTCACAACGTTCACCCACACCCTCCACCAATGCAGAGACACATACCTCGGTGAGACCCAGTTGTAGAGCAGGCTCAGGGTCACAATCTGGTCAGCACAGCACAGGTTTTGCTCCACAGCATGCAGAGACAGGGACATCCAAGCTTAGCAGCACTTGGAGGGCTGCTGAGTCCGAGTCAGATGACGAGTCTGTGGACTTGATCCTAACCCAGATGTTGGAGCTGTAACGCCAGACACAGGAATATCAGGCAGGGTTGTCAGCTGTGGGTAACAGATTTCAACGGATAATGGAGGAGTCCATCCACGTTCTGTCTGAAGTCATAGCATCGACATGCCAGCACACCAGGGTCGACACTGGTAGGATGGCAGCCGCCATGGAGACCTTTATTTCCCCTATACTTCTGCATTGTAGAATGTGTATCCTAGATGATGAAATGTTGACTCACGTGGAGACAGGGCATCTTCCGTTGTCCTGCATGTACTTTCTGTAAGCCTTGAGTGTGCTTTACCAATGAGCCCAAACTCTGAGCTCTTATGTGCTCCTGTCTGCCTGCAGCATTATCTCATGTCCACATGTCCACCCCAAGATTAGTATCCAGCTTCCCACCATGTTTTTGAGCTTTTGCGCTCGCTCACACATGTTGGCCCTTGCGTTTCCTGCTAGGTGGTTAAAAGTGTGTGACCCAGGAGTTGGCAACAAGCAATCCATGACATTAACTGCAAGGGCTTCCACTTGCAGAATGTTAAGCTGGTGTGCGACCACCACAACCACATCCTACAGGTCTGCGCACAATTCCCTGGGAAGGTCCACAACTCCTACATCCTTAGCAGGTCTCAGATCCCTGACATCTTCCAGGGTCCACAGAAACTGCAGAGTTGGTTCCTCGGGGATAAGGACTACCCACAGAGGACGTGGCTGATGACGCCCATGTGGAGGCCTTGGACTGCAGCAGAGCAATGCTATAACAAGGCTCATGCCAGAACCCAAACTTTGGTGGAGCAAATGATAGGCATCTGTGAATGTCTGACGCTTGTCTGGTTGAGGGCAGCTAGCTTACGCTCTGTGATCTGGAAGGAGATGCAGTCGTGAAACTTTAAATGCACCTGATCCTTTGTCAGCTTTCAGCACCTGCCCCCTTCAGAAACACAGCATCACTGGTCACAGATGCTGAAAAGATGAAGGGGCAGCCCCACCTCAAAGGTGCAGAAAGCACACAGAGAGAATGATGGGATTCCGTAACGTCTACCCACAACATTCTGGCAGCACCGTCGAGGTGCAGGTATCATTAATGTGTTCAATGAGTTTGAAGCTGGACAATCACTTTGGTCTGAAGGTTACACACTGCACAGGGAAGAGGCCCTTTATTGAGACACCTGTCTTTATTTTGTGCAGGAACCAAAGTTTCACATCTGAGTGACACAAACACTGCTCATCATAACAAGGAACCATAAGCAAGGAGACATTCTTGGGAGTTTGTTTACAATAGTAAACGTCATGTACAAGTGATTAACACCAGTGCCCAAGCTTTGCAGCTACATCTTCTTAACCTTCCTAACCCTGCTGCTACATCTTGGTGCTCCCCAGACATCCACAGTGGAGGTGCAGGCAGCTGCTGACTGCTTTGCCCTGTCTGTGATGACCTTGGTGGGTGTCCTCTGGAGGGCCAAGGTCTGGAGAGTCTCCCACTGTGGGCCAGCTGCACCCTCCTCGACCTGTTGAGCTGGAGCTACTCGGGTCACAGGAAGAGGTGATGTGGATGGGTCGGACATTCCCAGAGCCACCTGGCTGGATGGCCCCAGTGTGTTGAGCTGCTGGTCCTCCCTCGTATAGGCGCCCGACAGTCTCTGGCTGACTCTTTGAGGAGAAGGGGAAGTGGGAATGAGATTGAGCTGCCTAGCACCCCTCTCACATTGACGATGTTGAAGTTTAGCCCGAGCAACAGTGCAGGTTTCCATGGCGGCCGCCATCCTACCAGTGTTGACCTTGGTGCATTGGCATGCCAGCGCTATTACCTCAGACTGAACGTGGATGGACTCCTTGCAATCTGAGAAATGCAGCGGACATTCCTTTCTGATGTTCCCGAGCTTGCCTTTGCAGCTCCAGAAGCTGAGGTATAACCAAGTCTAGAGTCTCCTTATCTGACTTGGACTCAGCAGATTTCTGGTCTCCAGCAGTCCTCCGAGTGCCAGAAACCTGGGAAGTCCCTGCAGCCTCCTGCTGTGGATCAGATGTGCTCACCAGATTGTGACCCTGAAGCTACTCTAGAGCTAGGTCCCACCAAGGTCTCTGTGCTGGTGGTGGGCATGGGTGAGCGCTGTGATGGGTCTTCAATTAGGATGTCATCAGATCCTTCTTCCAAGGTGTAGTCTTCGGGGCTTGAGTTGAGGACCTGGCCTGTGGACTCCCTCGGCTGCTTACCAGGTGAGTCTGCAAGCCAAGGAAAGATAATTAGTGCATGGTAGGGGACTGTAGAACAGGGAACCTCATTCACAGCATAGTTGTCTGATGGATGTTGCACTGCTGGATCCTCACTTGGCTGTGGACTGCCGACCTCACCGTCAGCACAGGAATGGTTCAGATCGTCACTGGCCAGCTGGATGGCTCTGTTTTCAAAGTCTGTGAGGACCTTGATGTCGGGCATTCCTCCACTAGTCTGTGACCTCTCCCTTTTGTTGTATGCCAGCTTGTCCTGCATGAAGACAGATGGAGAGAGTGTAAGCAGGACGTCTGCCAGGCCCGATGAGAAAGATGCCTGGCATGTGTGGGTGATGAGTGGTACGTTGGACAGGATAAGTACATGATCCACAGGGCAGACGAAGGTGTATGAAAGAGAGTGAGTGGTGATGTCCCGTGAACTGGTAGTGGTGTGAGATCACTGTGGTATGTGATGGGTTTGTGAGTTGAGTGTAATGAGAAGAGTGACTTACCCTGGTGGAACAGAGGATGTCATTCATCCTCTTTCGGCACTGGATGACTGTCCTCTTTTAGAGACCATTGGCGCTGACCACAGCTGTCACCACCTCCCAACTGCTGGATTGGTGACCTTGCTTGTTGGTCCTCTCCCAGAACGGGGGGGGGGGTAGAGAACTTTACAGCATCCAAGAGGTGCCTGGAGGAGGTGTCGGTAAATTTGGCGTAGCATCCTCCCTTTGGCAGCCATGAGTTTCCAGAAGCTTTTGATCCCTTAAAGAGTGCCAGCTCCGTACAGGGCCACCCTTTAAACATGGTGCCCGGATTATCACAGAATCACAGAATTGTTACAGCGCAGAAGGAGGCCATTCACCCCATTGTGTCTGCACCAGCTCTCTAAATGAGCATTATGACTTAGTGCCTTTCTCCTGCCTTTTCTCTGTAACTCTGCACATTGGCCGGGATTTTCCGTGAGCGGATAATTTGGCAAGAAGGCCAAAAATTGGTTTCACGACGTCCTGAAGCCAGTCCGCTCTGCCCGCTGATGGCGGCCCATGTTACCTGCTATTGGGCATCAGAAACCTCATTGTAATACATCAACATATCATTATAAGGCCAGCCTGCCGGACTCATCCCCCCCCACCACTGAATCATCCGCCCCGACGACATGTTTCATAACAGCATAATAACAGCATATATAAGGTGTGCACTTTGTGGACAGCATTTCGCTCAGGACTTCAAGGTTTGTTTGCCTACCTTGCTTCGGTCAGCACTCGCAGTCATCAGCGCCAGGCTTCACAGACAGCACCACATCACTTTTAGGGGGGCTCACGGTAGGTCTCTACCTACCAGACCAGCCATATGTGAATGGCTTTTCAATGGTTGCAGCACAAGGTCTTGCTTGGGGAAGGGGGAGAAGTGGCCTCAGGCAAGGGAAGAGGCTGCTGAACGAGAGCTGTACTGAGGAAGGAGAGTATCCCAGAGTGTGTGTGTGTGTGGGATGGGTTGGGGGGGGGGCACATGTTGTTCTGTGCAAGTGGCCTCAAGATGGCGAGGGCTGAGGAGGCAGTCTCCAGAGGAGATGAGGCCAGATGGACATGTGAGGTAGTGATGTCCCTTGAGCTGTCAGTGAGTGAGATGCCAGTGAATGTGTAATGGGCTTGAGTGTGTGAGTTTAGAGTGATGAGATGGTTGCCTTACCATGACTGCACGGATGAGATCATTCATCCTCTATCTGCATTGGATGGCAAGCCTCTCAACCTCTTCTGTGCAGCATTGGCACTGATCACCACTGCAATTGCCCATCATGCCAGAGTGGTAATGTAGCTGCCCCTCCTGCGGCCAGAGCCGGGGTAGAGGACATCACAGCGATCCTCCATAGAGTTCAAAAGGTGTTCGAGGGTTGCAGTCTTCTTGCCTTTCTGGGACATGTCTTCTTTGCTGCAGTCCTGGACTGGAAGCACTGAACGCAGCTGTACTTTAAATGTGGTGTCTGGTGTGATGAAGTGGCAAGGTGAAGGCATGGCAGTCGAATTGGAGCCCGCTTGCCATCAAAACGGTATGTATCCCAGGAATGCACAATTAATGCACAAGGTTCGGGACAATATGCAGTGAAAAGCTGCCATTGCGGCCGACGGGTAAAACGTTGTTTTACCTGGCCGGTACCGCACAGTGCAAACGTGGGATGATTCCACCCATTGTTTATATTTACATAACTATCCAATGCCCTCTTGAATTCCTCGATTGAACCTGCCTCCACCACACTTCCAGGCAGTGCATTCCAGACTCAAACCACTCGCTGCGTGAAAAAGTTTTCTCTCACGTCACAATTACTTCTTTTGCAAATCACTTTAAATCTGTGCTCTCTCGTTCTTGATCCCTTTACGAGCAGGAACAGTTTCTCCCTATCTACTCTATTCAGACCCCTCATGATTTTGAACACCTCCATCAAATTTCCTCTTAGCCTCCTCCTCTCCAAGGAGAATTATTGTAGGCCTTGGGTTGACTGCGGGGTGGGTGATTCTGAGGCCACCCTGCCAGTGATCCGGTATGATTCCCGTCAATGCTTTATTAATGAGGCAGGATGCACGGGGGAATGGGATGATACGGTGTGGCCAGCAGGTAAAATGACTTTTTTCACGCCTGCTACCACACTTAGCGCAAATCTGGGACAATTTCGCCCTCAGTGTTCTAAATTTCAGGCATGGGTATTTTAAGCACCCAGGCCTCAGTTAGATTACATTGCAACTAAAGAGCTAAAGGAAAGGTCCAAGTTAAGGTGGAAAGCAGAAGTGATTAAATGACAAAAGGGATGATGGAGCACAGCAAATGGGGCTGAAAATGGCAGCATGGTGGCAGCTGCTGTACACAAAATGGACGCAGTGGTTATGATCTAAAATTGTTGAGTCCAGAAATCTGTAAAATGACTAATTGAAGGATGAATGCTGTTCCTCAAACTTCTATTGAGCTTCACTACGACAGTGTAGGGGGCTGAGGACAGAAAGATCCGAGTGGGAATGAGACAGAGAAATGAAATACCAAGTAACAGGCAGCCCAGGGGCAAACTTGTGGATTGAAAGAAGATGCTCAACAAAGTGGTCACCCAATCTCTGTTTGGGTGTGGAGGCTGATGGGTGGAATGTGAGGACGGGGTGAACTTTATTATTGTTCTGGGAGGGAGGGGGAGTGAATGCATAAAAACGGGAAATGGGATGGACACAGTCGAGTGCCCTGTCAACCATGTTTGAGGGAAAGAAGAAGAACCAGTGTGGAAAGTGGCATCATCAGAACAGATGAAACAGAGACCCAGAAATGGGGAGAATGAAATAGGGCTCTTACAGGAAGTGGCGTGGGAGGATGTGTAATCAAGGCAGTTGTGGGAATAGGTAGGCATTTAGTGGATTTTGGTTGACAGCTTATCCTTAGAAATGGAGATAGAGAAGTCGAGGGTTCGGGTTAGTGAAAGATGGATGGAAATTGGAAGAACAGTTGATGAAATTTTGCAGTCCAGGTGAGAGGAGGAAACAGCATTGTTCCAGATATCAATGTACTAGTAAAAGGTGAAGATCACCACTGTGCCTGTTCTCTGTGTCAAATATACATGCAAAAGCTCCAATTTAAGAGGCCACTTTACTGCACTGGAATAACGTCGAGAACATGTCCGAGTTGACCGGGTACTGTAGAGGTGTCCCTGGTGTCCACCTAAAACAGTGTTAAGCTTCTTGAATGCCTTGCTGTTATGTCTATGTGTATTTTGCACTGTTTTGATGGATATGTGTGTGTTGTGTTTTGTGTGTGCTTTGTGTGTGTGTTGTGTTTTGTGTGTGCTTTGTGTGTGTGTGTGTGTGTGTGTGTGTGTAAGTGTTGGGTGTGTTGGATATGTGTGTGCATGGGATATGTGTGTATGTGTGTGCATGTGTGTTGGAGGTCTGTGTGTGTGTTGGGTGTGTGTGTGCTGGGTGTGTGTCTCAGATGTGGATGTGTGTCTCAGATGTGGGTTTGTATTGGGTGTGTCTCTGTGTGTGTTGGGTATGGGTGTGTGTGTCTGTATGTATGTGTGTTTTGTGTGTGTGTGTTTTGTGTGTATGTGTGTGTGTGTTGGGTGTGTTTTAGGTGTGTGTGTGCGCATTGGGTGTGTGTTAGGTGTCTGTGTGTGCATTGGGTGTGGTTATGTGTTGGGTGTGTGTCTCTATGGGTATGTTGGATGTGTGTGTGTTTGGGTGTGTGTGTTTTCTGGGTGTGTGTCTCTGTGTCTGGGTGTGTGAGTTGGGTCTGTGTGTGTGTGTGTGTGTTTATGCATGTGTGTTTTCTGGGTGTGTGTCTCTGTATGTGGGTGTGTGAGTTGGTTGTGGGTGTGTGTGTTGGGTGTGTGTGTTGTGTGTTTCATCATGTTGATGGGTGTTTGGCAATCTGTATTGCTCTATGTTAACATATGTTAATGACATTTCCATTTATATAATGCCTTTCATCTTGGAGTACTTTACACAATTATTACTTTGTTATTACACTAGTGAAAGCAGCAATCTTTTTATGCCAACAGAATCCTATAAATAGCCATGAGGTTGCTGTTAGGTGGTGTAGACAGAGTAAGGGAATGTTAACCAGAATGCTGGGGGAGCATGTCTGCTTTTCTTTGAAGAGTGACTTGGAAATTTTAACAGCCACATGAGCCACCAGGCCAGGTGGAAGCGATCTCAATTAAATACATGATCCAAACGACACCGCCTCCTACAATGAAACACTTTTCCAAAACTTCACTAGTGTCAGTCTGGATTATGAGCTCAAATATGGCTATGGACTCCACAACCTTCTGATGTAGAGGTAAAAGTGCTACCATCTGAGTCTAGTTTACTCTAATTGTAATACAATATATCTTTATCTGACCTCTACCTAGTGTTAATTATATGTAGGAGGTATCATCTTAAAAAGCTAAATCCAAGAAAGTGTATTCACATGGCTACAATAAGGCAGTGTGCTCTCAACTTACTCCTAGTGAGTATTTTACTGTGGTTTCTCACTGGTTCTACTACGTGGTAGGGTGCAGATTACTTGGCAGTTAGTTAAAACCAAAATGTTTGCCAAGTTAGATTAAGCCCAAAACTGCTCCTTTCCCAAGCGTGTCCAGCTACTAGAATTATTTAAGAAAAACAGGAACAAAACATTCTTCAATACCAGTGATTATCCACTGAATAGATAAAAATGATTTACTTCAGATAAAAACCCACATCATCAATGCAGCTAAACATAGCAGTCCATTATTAGCAAAATGTCTCAATTGTCTTAACAGTCTCTAAAAATGGGGAAGTAGGAAAGAACATTGAAATGTGAGGCCTTTATATGATTATTCAGCCTTTGTGAAGTACTAAGTGCTCTCATTACAGAAAAAAATGAATACCCTCTTTGTAGATGAATCATTACGTGCCTTTTCTTATTGAATAACAGGTAGGAAATATCCAATCTGCCTGAGCATTCACACATTTACCAACAGTAGATCCAATTTCTTTGGCTTTGGGAAATAGCTTTTAAAAATAATTGTTTTGCATTGTCAAGTCACAAATTCATTCATAGAAAACAGTCACTCAAAACACATTAATTTAAACATTTCCCCTTTGACATATAGGCTGGGCCAAAGGAGGGTCTCAGCCACTGGTCGGAGAACCAGCAGAATACCCCATCAGTTCCATGGGAGCGTCCTGACAGAATCAAGTGCCCTTCAGTCATTTAACTGGTCACCATCAGGCCTTCCCCATGGTTGAGGACCCTGGCGGCACAAGTCCCGCCTGCTGAGAGCTGTCAGCCAATCAGAGGTCACAGATCCTCACACTGACAACGCTAGGATGAGCAATGGCAGTTGGTAGTAATGCACCCATCTGAGACCAAGAATTGCCGAGGGACCCCAGACCAAATGTGTGAAGGCGGGGTGGGGATAACTGGGTGGGTGTTCAAGGGATGGGGGCAGGGAGGATGAAGGCAAGGGCAGGGGTTTAGCTTTTAGTGGCTGCTCTCTTCCTGATGTAAGGTCCCTCGATCAGGCACAGAATACTACAAGGAATACCCAGTCCCCCCACCCGCCAGAGGCTGCTGCCAATCTTGACAGGGATTATTGGGTGGCCTTCAAAGGTGTGGCAAAGCTGTGCAACCCCCATTTAATCCCTGAGCCACAACTAAATTACAGTGGGCTCAGGGATAATGGATGGCAATTGGCTCATTAATGATCCTAATTAACATCCGGCCATCGGCGGCCAGTAATCCTGCGTCAGCCCCTTCCACCCTTCAACTAAATGTCTAGTGGTTTTGTCACTGCTGGGAGACTGACCTGCAATTACCATGGGCCCAGCTGCCATGTTTCCTGCCGCAACAGTCTGCATTCAATCCAGCTATGGTTGTAAGATGACTACTTCATCATTCTTGACTGTTTCAACAGGAGGTCCTTAATGATGCTCATTGCATTTTTGCTTTTATAGGAAAATAACCCTGACATAAATACAAAGATATTTTCTTATGATTGTACTTTCAATGTTTTATCCACGTTGAACTGTTTTGTGCAGGTCAAGACACTTAACTGGATAATCAGGCAATGAGAAGCAATCTCTCAAATATAAAAAGCTATCACAAGTCATACGATCTCCCTCAATCTCTCAAACCGATAATTATCCCATTTACTCGAGACTAATACATTTGTCTGACAGCGTAACATGGCTTCATCAGGTGCATGCAAGATATTTTCTAAAACAGTACAATTTGCTTGATGCAGCAGATTATTCCCATGCATGTATAGGTGAGATCCCTTTCGCCAAATTTCATACTGCACCTTGATGCCAGCACACCTTACCTATGCTTCTGGCCTATGTGTAATTCCAGGCCCACAGGAATGTGGTTGACTCTAAACAGTTCTTGGAAATGGCCTAGCAAGCCACTCAGTTCAAGGGCAATTAGGGATGGATTACAATTGCTGGCCTTGACAGCAATACCCACATCCTGTAAATAATTAAAAAAAGTCATTAGGAAACTGCTGGAATCTGTTATTAAGGAAGATTTAAAAGTGCACTTAGGAAAGCATTATGTGATTAGAACAAGCCAACATGGTTTTATGAAAGGGAAATCCTGTTTGACAGGTCTATTAGAATATTTTGAGAATGTAACAAGCATGGTAGATAAAGGGGAGTCAATAGATGTAATATATTTGGATTTCCAAAAGTCATTCAATAAGGTGCCACAAAATAAGGGCTCATGGAGTTGAGGGTGATACATTAGCATGGGCTGAGGATTGGTTGAAGGACACAAAGCAGAGAATAGGGGTAAATGGGACATTTTCAAGTTGGCAAGCTGTGAATAATGGCGTGCCACAAGGACCAGTGCTGGGGCTTCAGGTATTTACAATCTATATCAGGCTTGTCCAACCCGTGGTCCCCAAGCCTCATTATGTGGCCCTTGGAACGATGGAGTGAAAATGCTGGTGAGATAGCTCAGTGCGCTTGAAGATTTCTTCAGGGACCTGCTCCTCCAATCGCAGCCTGCTTTTCTCCTGCGTTTGCTGCTGATAGGCTTGTTATTGAGCCTATCAGCATCAAACATGGGAGAGACCCAGACTGTGATTGGAGGGGCAGCGAGTATAGGAAGCGCACATTGCCCTGGCTTTCCCCCGGGTGCCAGGCCGATCTGGTCCGGTCCTGCGGTCGTATTCCCCCAGCTCTCTCCCAGTACTCCCTGCATCCCCAGCCGTTCCCCCAGCTGCTGAATCTCCCCTCGGCAGGCACCCGTATTTGGGCGCCGCTAGGCCTCACTCCGGCTCAGATTGCACCTACCCACATCCCCAAGCCAATTTTGTGAGTGAGTGTGAAGGTGCACGGGTGGGTGAATGAGTGAGTGAGGGAGGGCAAGCGAGTGAGGGAGGGTCGGAGAAGGAGGAGGGTGAGTGTGCGTGCCTGTGTGTGGGAGAGAGAGGGGGGTTATAGGGAGGGGAAAGTGCATCTGGCTCATTCCTAGTCGCAGGGTTCTCATTCACCTTCAACCCCACACACCAACAGGCACTCCCAGAGTGAGTGAGCGAGCTGGAGACACTTGTGCTTTCACGTTTGAATGGTCGCCTTTATTTATTACTCTTTTTAATTATCAATTTATTGTTTTTTTTTTGCTCAGCAAGTTGTTTCTAATCATATGTCAGCTTTTTGTTTTGAAATTCATGGTTTAATGTTGCACCAAACCTTATCTTTCTGAAATTTGCTCATCAGCCCCCGAGTGAGAAAAATTGAAATGTGGCCCCCCCCCCCATGAGGAGGTTGGATAAGCCTGATCTATTATTGATGAAGAGGCAAAGGGTAATGTATCGAAGTTTTCAGATGATAGGAAGCTAGGTGGGAATGCAAGCAGTGAGGAGGACACAGGCTGCAAAAGGATATAGATAGGTAAACTGAGTGAGCACAAGGTGGCAGATGGAGTATAATGTGGAGAAGTGTGGGTTATTCACTTTGGCTGTATTGGGAAAGCAGAATATTTTTTAAAGTTGTGAAACTTGGTAAATGTTGATGTTCAGACAGACTTGAGTGTTCTCAGACAAGGGACACCAAAAAGTTAGCACGCAGATAAAGCAAACAATTAGGAAAGCAAATGGTATGTTGTCCTTTATTGCAAAGGGCTTGGAGTGCAAGAATAAAGCGGTCTTGCTACAATTGTACACGGCTTTGGTGAGACCACACCTGGAATACTGTGTGCAGTTTTAGTCTTCATATTTAAGGAAGAATATATTTACATTGAAGGCAGTGCAGACAAGTTCACTAGATTGGTTCCTGGGATGAGAAATTTGACCTATGATGAAAGGCTGAGTAAATTGGGTTTATATTGTCTAGAGTTTAGACTATTGGGAGGTGATCACATTGAAAAGTACAAGGTTTTGAAGGGGTAGATAGGTTAGATACTGAGAGGTTGTTTCCCCTGGCTGGGGAATCTGGAACAAGAGGGCACAGTTTCAGAATAAGAGGCTGATCACTTAGGACTGAGGTGAGGAGAAATTCCTTCACTCAAAGGGTTGTGAATCTTTGGAATTCTCCACCAGATCTCCATTATTGAATATATTTAAGGTTGAGTTAGAGAGATTTTTGTTCTGTCAGGGAATCAAGAAATATGAGGAGCAGGTGGGAAAATGGAGTTGAAGCCAAAAATCAGCCATGATCATATTGAATGGTGGAACAGGCTTGATGAGCCAAAATGGTCTTCTCCTCCTATTTCTTATGTTCTTATATCCTATAGATAAGATACACTGCAGCCATGGTATGCAAGTGATGGAGGGGATGGACATTTAAGCTGGTTGATGGGGCTGCTTTGCCCTAAATGGTGTTGAACTTCTCAGATATTGTTGTAGCTGCACTTATCAGGCACATATAGAACAATCCATCACTCTCCTGACTTGTAGAGGTTTTGAGGAATCTGGAAGTGAGCCACTCACTGCAGAATACCCACCCCTTGACCTCTATTGTGGTTTGTCCATTGATGTTCTTGTCTGTAGATGGTGGGGAGTCTGAGAATGGTAATGGTATTAAGGTCAAGCGGAGGTGGTTAAACTCTGTTGGAGAACATCATTGCTTTATAAAGATTGTAGGATAGAAATTTGTCTTGAGCAGTGCCATGCATGTTTACTACTGCTCTCTGAGAGTGTGATGCATCCCTGGTTGCTTTCTGCACAGGTGCATTCCTTGCATGTGCAGGCAGAGCTTGAATCAGAATAATCCTAATGTCGCACAACCCAACCGGTTGATGTGATGCCAGCATTCCAAAAAGACTAGGCCATAAATTTGTGTGTCACTCACCAAGGGTCAGTTATTCTGCTGCAAGATAGGTCCTGAAGCAGTGCTAATTAAAGCGCCACCTCACAAGTTGCAGGTGCAGTGTTTTTGAGTAACTTTTCTTTAGAGTGATTGGATGGGAGCTCTCTTTGGGGATCTTGGAGGTGATTTTTTTTTTGGCAGCTTCTGAATTCAACCAAGGTGGAGAGAGAACTACCTGACCTGGGTATGGAGGCAGTAGTTGCCGTACCTACTGGTCTCTACATGATCAAGAAATGGAAAGTGCTGAGAATGGAAACTCTGCAAGGAAGGAGGAGGTGATAGGGAGGAGGCATTCTGGATGCCGTGTAAGGGGGCAGATTGTGAGGCTCCACTTTCACATAAACAACTTTCCCATTCCAACATGAACCCACCAATCACCACTGTCAAATCCACTTCACAATTGCCATTACAAAGGGCTCTTGGCCAACATTCAATGATAAAAGCCATCAACAAAATCTTTTGCAAAACATCTTTATCCAACAACACATCCAATTATACAAACAACAATGAAATATTCACCCTTGTGCACACCTTCAGTGCCCTTTTTGGTATCTTTGCCTGTCCTAGTTCTCCAACACTATTACACCAATGGCTGCAGCAGGGCTGCGAGGAGGCTGCTGTCTTTCACTAGAGAGATTGCAGATGCATTTGAGCAGCTTTGGGCCTTGAGGGCCTGGCTTCAGGTTGCAACACCTCGGCATTGATGGTAATAGTAGAGGCTGGCAAGCAACAGTAATGGTACTGGTGGAGTGGCAGTCATAGAAGCATGAATGCTGAGAGAGGACAGCAGGTTTATGCTCCACAGCAATCCTGGCAATCTACTGGAGCACAGATCGCTGGACTGCTGTGAGAACCTGCATAGCCCTGTGAACACTGCAATTTGCAGCCATGTTAGCAGCAGTCTGAGTATGTGTGCTAGCAACTATGAATCTCATGACCTCTGAGCTTCCACTGCAGCACTGAGATGTCGGGAGGGTTCTACTTATGTTGCAGTGGAAGCTGAGATAGTGACCACCAGTCAATGTATCATGGCTGGGTCCAGCAGTGCTGTCATGGAGTTGGCCACCACTTCCACACTGGAAAGGATGGTTTCCAAGATCTGCACAATGTTTTCCACCAATTGGAGCTAAACTCAATGCTCTTAGACAGTGACAGGCAGCTATCTGGTAGGCTTGCCAATGACCCAAGCCTCTTACAGTACATGCCCATTAGCACTGTCCTGCATGGCACCCAATAAAGTCCTCAGCTGAGTTCCCTGCCACTAAACTTGTCTGTGAGCTCACCTCTGGTGAGCTGGCATATGAACTATCATTTCTCCTTCGCCCCATTGCAGCAGACTGTTGCCTGGTGACTCACCAAGTGCTAATCCTGATTCTATACTAGCCTCTAAAGTTTAGGGAATGCCAGTGTGAGAGCTGGTGGCTGGAATTGTAAGATCAAGTGACAATGCCTCCTCATATCTGACATGAGGTTCCTGCTGCTCCTTCTCCTGGCTCTGCCAACAGCTGTTGGATATCAGAAAGTATAAAAGCAGAAGGGAAGGATTGGAGTGGGGGGAGGGATGATGGGGAAGAAAGCAGGACTTCCATTATCACATTATCTGTAACTTTCACTTAATGCCACATCTCAGGACAAGGATGTGGAGGGATTTGAGAAATTGCAAAGGCTGTCACTTCCTGTCATCCTGGACAGCTTCTGCAGCACCAAGTGTCATTGCTGTGTCACCACTGGACCCATTATCTGGAACACTGTCTCTTCGAGGGGGCTCAGGGGATGGGGTCTTGCAGCCCTCCCCCACCTTGTGGTTCCCTGGCTCTCCCTGGTGTGCGCAACCTTCTGCAAGAGAGAGAGAGAGCCGACTCAGTAATTTGTGTGCTTGGGAGATGTGCCTGCTATAGCTGGGAGTCTCTGGTGGCTGCAAGAGGTGGGTGTGATGCTGGGAAGCACTGGAAGATGTGTGTGGATGAGGTGATGTATGTGAATGTTAGGCCTGAGTCCTAAGTGCCAGGGACTGCATCTGGGTGGGCGACAGGATTGTGGTTCATTGAATAGATGAGAGGTTGGCAACATGGTGGGTATGAGATGTACTGTGATGATGCATTCACTAACCTTGACCACCCATGGGAGGTCATTGTGCTTTTTCCAGCACTGCTGCCATGTTCTTGGCACATGGTTCCGGTCATTGACCTCCCTGGCAACATGTTCCCACCGCCTGGTATGGTGTGGGCTGCTACCAGGCTGCTATGAGGATTTCCTGCTCAATCAGGAAAATGTAGTCTTTCTCCTGGACTTCACCTCCATCACCAGAATCTCCAAGGCAGCCTCACTATTCCTGGGAGTGCGCTCCCCTGTGTGCTGTGCCATGCTGTTTCCTGCAGTCTTCCCAGTTAATTCACCAGCAGCCATCACTTCAGCAATGCAGCTTCCCTTTACTAGGGAGTGTGTCTTTAAGAAGGCAAGGATGAATGAACCATGTGATTTACGAACATTCATCCTTGCCTGGCACCCACCGTAGAGTACACAGGCCACTGGCAGTGTTTAGGAGAAAAGGTCAGTGTGGGCGGCACTAAGGTCAATGCTACAATAATTCAGATGAGTTGGGCACACCAAATTCAGGATCTGTCCACCACCATCTAACCAGGCTTTAGCAGGTCATTAATCATGAGCCCGCACCCAAAAAATGGGGTTATCCAATTTCTAGCCATGTATCGTCACAATTGTTTCAGTAGAAATACTGCTGCTGGAATAGTATTAGCAACAGCCAAAGAGTATTATATCAGGACAAAACTAGTAAACATCACTCAATGTTTTGTATTGAGTTTCATGCTGTTCTGATTTGGCTTTACCCAATTGTGACATTTGTTTACTGACCTTTGGATGACCTACATGTTACCCTGCTGTGACCTTGTGTTGCTATCTTACACTCAATTTCATTGGGTGAAGTGAATCCCGCCTCCTTATCACTATCACTGTTGACGATACTTTCAAAGTTTGTGGGATGCTTATTCGCTGTTCGAGGCACCAGTGAGAATGCTGTAAGATCAGTCTCCCATTCACCAACAGAGAAGTACAAACTCCTTAATGATCATAGAACAGTGAGCAATTGTTTGATAGAGAATGCTTATTGACAAATTAATTTACTGCAGTAATTAAAGCATTATCTTATTGTTATGGCTGCAAGCCTAAAAAAAATTCACACTATGGGCAGAATTTTACGCCTCACAGGCGGGTGCGTGCCAATCTGATTGGGCGTCAAATCATGTGAGCGAGCATCCTGATGTCATCCCCCATGCAAGCAATCTTCAGGTCGGTGGGCCTGAGCAGGTGTCAGAGCCACGCCCCCACATCAATTAAAAGGCCACTTAAGGCCATTAAAAACCCAACTGATCCCAACTTTACGAAGCCCAGGTGATTTCACACTCATTGCACAGGCAAAATGGGCAGGTGGGCAGCCTACTCTCTGTAAATCCTCATTCAAGGGCGGGATTAAAAGGATCAGCAGCATTGCCATTGTTAGTAGTGAAGAGTTTAGGAGATAGTTTGCTGCTGGTTGCTTATTGGAACTTGACAGCTTCAACTCTATTTTGAGCTTCATTCTTAGCATTTCCAGGCTTCATTTCAGGGCTCATTGGTGTCTCCAAGGCTTCCGGAGGATTTTGACCGTCTGGACCCTTCCAGGTATCAGACAGCCTTCTGTTACCCTGGTAATGGGGATTGTGGTCTCCACTGGGGGCACTTCCACTGAGGAGGAAGAGAGGAGCAGAAGGGAGAGGAGGCCAGGTGTCCCAATGCAGCTTCCAGGGGAGTGACCTGTGGGAGGAGAGGTGCAGGCACAAGGGGCACAGGGCCAGTAGGCAGTCCAAGGCGGAAGGGGCTGCAGAAGACACCACTATCCTGCTGCCAGGGTTTACAGGTAGCGATGCAGCTACCTCAATATGTTCGAGGTACAATGCTGAAAGAGTCTTCGCCACTCCAGGGAGACCGTGACCTCCATTTGTCTAATGATTGGGCCTGAGATCAGCTCCAACTGTGTGGGTGGACATCCCATGCCAGTGGCTCTGAAGGTCCCAGTGGCCCTTGACTTATATGCCTCTGGCTCCTTCCAGGGGCCAGTGGGGGATCTTTGTGGCGTCTCCCAATCAGCTGTCCACAGTTACGTCAAGCTGGTGACAGAAGCTCTATTCTGGCGAGTAATGACATTTATTGATTTCCATATGGACGAGGCCAGCCAAGCTGAGTAAGACAGAGGATTTGCAACGATTGCTGGGCCCCCCCACATCCAGGGTGCAATCAACGGCACACATGTAGCCATCAAGGCACCAGCGGGTCAGCCGGGTGTCTTCGTCAACAGGAAGGGATTCCACTCGAACGTCCAGATAGTTTGTGACCACAAGATGCAGATTCTGCAAGACTGTGCACAGTACCCTGGCAGCTTCCATGACACTTATATCCTCAGACACTCCCAGGTGCCAAGGCAAGTCAGTGCTCCAGCCCTACTGGATGGATGGCTGCTGGGTAGCAAAGGCTATCCGTTGAATAGATGGCTTATGATGCCTCTCCACCACCCAAGAATAGAGGCAGAGCAGTGATATAATAAGAGTCATGCCTCCACAAGGGCGGTGATACAAAGGTCATAGGTCTTCTGAAGATGCACTTCCGATGCCTGGACCGTTCTGGGGGAGCACTACAATACCCCCCAGATTGGGTATCACTGATAGTGGTCACATGCTGCGTTCTCCACAATCTGGCACTGGCAAGAGGGGACCTACTGGAGGAAGAGGATCTTGAGGCAGCTCCACAGGCCACAGAGGAGGAATCCAGTAGTGAGTCAGAAGAGGAGCATAGTGGGCATGGAGGCAGACCTCTTTATCCTTCAGGGAGGCAGGGACACCAAGGACACCTTGATCCCACGCTCCTTCAGTCAGGCTGCCAAAGATCTGCTTCCACCTCATGTCAGGGCTATCGCCTCCATCCTGGATGTCTGAAATGACCCTTTCATTTGAGCCCAAAGTCCACTCAGTGCCTGTGCAATATAGTTTAGAGCCACCCACTTAATTACTGCACTATCAGATTTGGGTTTTTGTCTTCAAGTCCTAGAGTAGGACTTGAACCACAATCTTCTGAGTCAGAGTTGTGCAGGAAACCAACTGAGCCACAACTGACAAACATAATTTTCATGTGCTGAGACACCTGACCCAAGTGCGCTACAGCCAGGGCAGAGAGCAAGGATAGTGTAAGTGTCAGCTTAGCTGAAGAGGAGGTTGTGTACAAGATCTGCTGCTGATGATTCAGTTGAGCACTTCAATGGGCTAAGGTACAGAAGGTGATAGAGTAAGCGTACACAATAAAATGCTTAGTGCATTGGGAACCTGCCAGAAAGCATGGAGTCAGTGTTCAGGATCAAGGAGGTGTCCAGCGCAGGACTTTCCAAAGCTTGGAACCCATCATTTCCAGCATAGAACTAGTGGCCAACTCCACCAGTGCACATGAAACCCAATGTGCTGCAGCATCCGATGGCTGACGTCTTAGCTTCTTTCTCAGCACAAGCAGCTCCGCCAAAAGTCCGAGTGCTGCGTGGAAACTCAGGCTAATGTTACCATGGGTGCGGGTACGAGTGCTCAAAGGGGGTTACAGGGTGTAACAGGGTCTAGAAATCTGTCAGCCAACAGACTATTAGAATTGCTGAGGCGCTGGCCTTGGGTAGTGAGAGTCACTGCACAGAGTTTGAGTCTGTTGTCATCTCGGGATGATTCATGAGCCCACCACTGCCAACTATCACTTCCTATCAGTCACAGATGTTTAAATGAAGTGGGATTCCAAAGACTGGATTTTCTAAAAATCATATTTAAAAACCAACCAATGCAGAATTGCATAACCTTTTATGAAAAC
Organism: Carcharodon carcharias; assembly: GCF_017639515.1. Classification (NCBI taxonomy): domain Eukaryota; kingdom Metazoa; phylum Chordata; class Chondrichthyes; order Lamniformes; family Lamnidae; genus Carcharodon; species Carcharodon carcharias. Next base: position 76,541,238 of record NC_054486.1, read on the forward strand.
AGTGAAAAATTCAATGGGTGGGATTTTCCCTTTGTCTGTCGGGCGGGCAGACCTGGGAGCAGCCAGGAAAAGCCCCACCACCCGTGATTGACAGCCAGGGTGAAAGGCGTACTGAGAAGCTCAGTACGGCCGGGATGCGAGCGGGAGGAGGGCGAGAACTGAAGTCTGCGCATGCACAGAGCGGCACACACTGAAAGGTCCCTGAAGACAAGAAGCTGAAGAATTGTACACACAAAAATAAAGATTTTACAAATGATATAAACATGTCCTCACATGTGACTCAGTCACATGAAGAGGGACATGTTAAAAATGATGCTAAAACATTTTTTTTATTTTACTGTTGGAAACCTCGTCCCGTGGTTGAGGTTTTGTAAAAAATGCAAAGGCCACCTGGCCTATTCGCCCACCCACTGACCATGAGGTTGGACAGGCAGCAAAAAATACAAATTAATTACTGGCTTAAGGGCCGTAATAGGCTTCTTAATTGTCAGTGGGCGCACAGCTGACTTTCACGCACACCCGCCCGACCGAAATATCATGTGAGTGCACGATGACATCAATACGCTTGCCGGAAGTCATTGCGCACTATTTTACTCCCGATCAGGCCGGGCATGTGCCCACCCGCGGGATGTAAAATTCTGCCTGATGTTTATGCCATGCTTTTCAACTTTGTAATATTCAGCTTTGTGTAAAGGCAGAGGATAATTAAATTAAAAATATACACGTTTTCCTTTCAAAATGAAAAATGACAAACAGAGTGAAGCAGCAGGATTCACAATAGTGAATCTGAAACACAGAGAGAGATCATAAGTCCCTCTGCCTGGCAGAAGTGGGGCAATAGTGGAGTTAAAATGGCAGCAATGGGCTTACCGCAATACCGCTATTCCTACTCCCTCGTTATTTTTCCAAAGGCTTCCTGCTGGGCTTTCCTGAATCGAGCAGCAGTCTCCTTAATCTATGCGCATTGTGGTCCTGCTATGGGCATAGAACACCAATGTCATTTTTACTGTCGGCTGGATGGAGCACCACCATGGATGCTCTGCTCTGTTAAACCCAGTGGTACAGCAAAAGAGGCCCAGAAAGGTAAGTGTTAAAAATATCTTTGTGGGGCCAGGTGAATAGGAGTGCACTGCCAACCTCTGCAAGAATACTGAGGTTCACTGCTACCTTCCTCCAGCACTTTGTTCCCCAATATTTAAAATGTACCCCGCAGAGAGCACCAGTTACATCCATCCATTTGAAGGTGCTCTGTACAACTTTTACAAGCCTTCAAAGTAGTGGTTTAACTGAGTAACGTTTTTTTAAACAGTTCTGTGGAATCCGAGCCACTTTAACAATACCAGACTGAAAATAATAGTGCAACAAATGAACAGAGTGTCTGAAAGTACAGGCTGAGAGTTACTTTGCTGTGTATCTACGCATTGTTTTTTTTTACGAAGTTGAAGTGAGGTCACATTAGCTCAAAATTAAATAGAATAAACAGTCTTTAGGTATTGATTTTCCTGCTGTGGCTATTACTCTCAACGTAAAAGAAACAAATTTGTACCAAGTCCATTAATCAAAAGGTCAAACATGTGATTTGATTCTTGCCAATTGAACAAAGTTGGCGATCTTAAAGAATTTCTGGATTGTCCTCAGTCAAACTATATACACTGATGAAAATAATGGAGAATATAGCCATTATTGACTGATTCCTTAGTTGCTTCATCTTTAATCATTAATTCCTCCAATTAGGGAATTAAAAGATAGGTATTCCTGGTGAATACAGTTGATAGTTAATGGCAAAGTAAAAGAAATTCACAGCTCTTGTTTCTCATTATAATGCACAGTCATTGAATTAAAGTGATAATCATCAGGGCCCTAGCATTCAGGGACTGCATAAGTCAAATTCCAATCTTATTACATGGGATTCCAAGAATTTTGCTGGTGTTTTGGGGATCACATTCTGAAATTCCATCCATTCTTCTGTGAAAGTGAAAATCAGTGGCCTTGCCAATAAAATTCATTCATTGCATTCTAACATCCCTCCATGCCCCGGATAACAAAGTGGATATGGCATTGAACACGGCCCAAACAATTCTGGGCCTCATGCCAAACAGATCCAAATCGTGCCAGAATCTTTGTGGTAGATGTTCATGATTTTCAAGCTAAGGAGGAGAAGATGTCCTAAGCTAAAGAAATCCTGTCTCTGCAGGGCCATAACATATATCCATTCTCAGAGCTCTATTCTCATAAAGTCTCTGGAAACAGAACTCTTTATTTAGGGTTAGGCTTGCTATTCAAATCCAAGATATATCCATAGGAATAGTCGTTTGGTAGTACAGAACTTGAAAATTGCTGAAAAAAGAGATATGTCGAAGCTTTTCATCTTGCGCTCCTCAGGACACTGCAAAAATACCAATATAAGGAGAAAACAATTTATACTGTGTGTGAAGTGAGTGCTGATTGGTTGGCAAGTGGACTCTGGTAGAGGTGTTGCCATGGAGACAGTCACAAGCAATCCGAAGAAAGGGTGAAAAACAAATAATTGTGAATTAGATAGGGAAAAAATTATGGAAATCCCAACCTGACTTAACCCCTCCCATCTGGTTTTTACTGGCGTCAGAAAGTCTTGAGCTGAGACTTTGGATCCTGGCATTTGACATTGGGGTAGTCAACGTATAACCTTGAAAGTTAATCAATTTTTACCCAAACTACCAGAATTTACAATAATAAAAATACTGCCAAGATAACAGATCTTGTATCATTGAAATTGCTACCAATCCATAACACCTGCAAATAAACGAAAGTCTATCCATGTATAGTGTGCAAAGTTAGCTGGACACATTTAATGCTTTTTAAGATACTGGAGAAGTCAGCATAGCAAAGAATGGAATGGTCCTCTGTTGTTGCTACCGTGATATTGTAATGGTAATAGAGTCAGCCACCCTCCTAAGCAAAGAATGATAGAGGAAATATTATTAGGCGGTGTGAGAATATTTTCACAGTTATCTGGCTAAGGTTGAAAAGTATAGCTGTGCTGATGTATAATGCATCCAAATATTTATATTTTTCTTTGGGCAACTCCTGTTCTGATGGAATTCAAGAAATCAATTCTCATTTTATTCCCCAATAAAACTCTGCATGATTTTATAATGACTGACCTCAATAAGCATATTATTTTGTTCTTAGTTATCTTTCAGCCCTTGAGACAAGAAGCTTGTGCAATCAGTCCCCATGGTCACTGCCAGTACCAGCAGAAATAGTTGGTGGTATAATGGTTTTAGTCCGGTGCTGAAAGTGACACTAGTTTATCTCCCTGATAGCCCTACTTTCATCCAGTATGATGAAAAGTTATAATTGAAAAGCTTTGAATTCAACTCTACAGCAATCAAGTAACAATGACTTGTCAAAGGGTCTGCACTTGGTACAGCTTCCATATGAGTTCTGCTCTATACTCTGATATGAAATCACTGATAATATAGTGATTACAGATCCCACCTGCTTGAAAGATCCTCCTGTTTTCAGAGTTCTTGCAGTAAAATGTTTCTGCAGTTATGTTGTGATATTGGCAATAATGACTGGGATTTTGTCAGCAACCGGAACTATGCACCACTTACCGTCTCCTTTTCCCGTTTCCCACTCGATCACAATGAAAATTCTGTGGCAGGGGAAGCTTTTCAGTGGTGCAGCCCGCTGTCAGCTGACAATGCAGCAGGTACGAGTAGGGTATAAAAGAGCTTCTTGGTCAAACAGGGTGGCCCTGCATCATAGCCAATACTTTCCTGCTCAACTCCATTGCCATTAACATTTAGACTTGAGTGCACAAAGGTGGCAAGGGTGTTTTCAAATTTAACTTTCACTTCAAAATATTTCACATTACATTGGTTTCAATTTATTCATGCGTACATCATCGTTATTTCTTGAGATTGGTTTAGGCAGAGAGTTAAATGTACCAGCATGCCTCATAGTTGGCATGCATTGATGGTTACAGCGGAGTTAGGGTCATATCCTTTATTGTGGAAGAAACAATGTTGTGTCAATTTTATTCATTTTTTATTGAATGTTCACGTTAGTGTCCAGTGTTGTACTCACCGCTCTGGAACATGGCTGAACTTGCAGACTAAACTGACCCTCCCTTCTATGCATTGTAAAGGATATTGTCTGAGATCGCTCTCAGTGGGGGATAATTGGAATGCTGTAGGTGAACTTAAAGACCTGTAAGGATTCTGCCAGCCAGCATCCTGAGATGTATCCACCTTTGGACAGGACCTCATTTTCTTAGCTTGACTGGCTGTCTCACCACACCCCGCCCCCCCCCCCCCACCCCCCCCAAACATACCCAGGATTCAAAGCCTTTCCCACTGCACTCCTCTATGCCCCCTGCCCCACCCTCTGTCCCTCTTCCACTCCTCTCTGTCTCCAACCCCACTCCAGAAGATCCCTCACCACTGACGCACCCTTGCGGGTCATGAGCTTCCATGCAAGCTGCCATCCTCCAGCTCTCCTCCCTTGTGCCATTGAGTTAAACAAGGAAAACCGCTGACCTTAAACACAACTGCACAAAACCGACTGCTGCACGCCACCTTTAAACGATTGTGAACTGGGTGCCACAAGATTCTCATACGCGCTGACTTTATCCCAAGGGTAGGACTTTATTAAAAAAAAGTTTTAAGCCAATGAGTTTTCATGGCAAGCAAAGGTATTACAATTAGGCACCCGCCATAAGCTGGTGCAATTGTCGAGATGTTCCAAACAAGCTGTTGATTTTATCGCTGCTTCTCAACCCGCTGTTGGGAAATCGAAATTTTGCATTCCACCTAATTAAGTCATCCCACACACCCTGTTTCCCACTCTGCGGGCTCCATAAAATTTCCACTCACCCCCCCCCAACCCGTAATGAATGTAATTTTGATCTACACTTCTAATTGGTAAACTGGTGAAGCAATGCACCAATCTTTGTGGAACCCACTCAATTTTAATTTCTAATGATTTTCCTGCAATGAAAATGAGAGGACTCTGTAAAGGCATGTGATCCACTCTGCCAGTTTACCACTCAGACAGTGAGGGTTGCTCCTGACTATTACAGAAACAAAAGTTCTGAAACGTATGCTTCATAAGCAGTACCCTAAATTAATACTTAAATTAGTTGTAAAATAAAAATGGTAAGTTAATAGCTCAAAAACGTATTTAAAAACATCAAAAATTGCATGCTTCAGTCTCTTTAATTAGAAAATTAAAAGTAAGGTTCAAAGTGATGAGATTTAATGAGTGCTGGGCCAGATTTCTGCAGACATGTCAGAAATAAGATCAGATCTGTAAGGGGACCTTGTTGCATATTTTATCTATACTTTCATAGATTATATAGAATATAAACCTTCACTCCTCCACGACTAGTGCACAGTACAACAATGTGTACCATATACAAGATGCACTGCAACAACTCACCAAGCCTCATTCAACAGCACCACATTAAACCACGACCTCTACCACCTTCAAGGACAAATATAGGAGATGCATGGGAACCCCATTACCTGCAAGTTCCCCTCCATGTCACATTCCACCTTGACTTGGAACTATATCACCATTCCTTCACTGTCACTGCGTCAAAAACCTGGGACTGCCTTCCTAGCAGCACTGTAGGTGCACATACACCAGATGGACTTCAGCAGTTCAAAAGGGTGGTACATCATGACCTTCTCAAGGGCGATCAAGGTTGGGCAATAAATACTGGCCTGGCCAACAATGCTTCCATCCTATGAATGAATTAAAAAATGGAGCGCCTTCTCATTCTCCCTGCAGAATCAGCAGCAGCCACCTCTATTTGTTGTCCTGCCGTGGTTGTGAGCTGTTGGCTCTCTAATTGGGACAGCAGTCCTGGAAGCAGTCCTGGAAGCAGCCTATGAATTGCCTGCCACTGGTGAAATCAACTCTGTGATCCCAATCTCTAATTGTGTGGGCATAGGACCAGGACCCATGGGAGGTCTTGTAGCTCAATGGTAGCATCCCTACCTCCTGGGCTAGAAGCTCTGGGTTCAAGTTCCACTTCAGGACTTGCTGGCCACAGAAAGTGTGTTCATAATGCGGCCAAACAGTTGGGTTATCAGCCTGATAATCCTTTCAATATGCATGATGGCAGGCAGTAAGAGTGGGAGAGTTTCCTGGTCAGCCATACTGCAATAGCAAACCATGACAGTACTTTGCCAAGTGTATCATGAACTAATCAGATGGAAGTCCATGGGGAAGTTCATAGGGTACGGTACCTGAAGGAGGAGGAATGGGGCCCATGGCATGCCAGTAAAATTCTGACCTACAACTCTAGAAATTAAATTTTAGTGCTTTGTTATTTTCAGTATCTTTGCTGACCTGAGATGCTACTTTTAATCTTTTGTTCACCTCTAACCCTAGCTCTTTTTGCACTTTTACCCCATTCATTTTTCTTTATTTTCTAAGGTGTAGGAGATCTTTCTATCTTTCCTACCAAAGTGCTTCACCTCACATTTATCTGTTTGTGTTTATTTGCCACTTGTTCGCCCAGTCTACAAGTTTTCTAATGTTTTTTTGTATTATGTTGCCTTTTTCCTCATTGATGTGCTACATGCTCCACACCCCAACCCCCACCCACCCAGTTTGACGTCATCTGCAAATTTGGGCATTATGTTACTTGTTCCTAATTCCAAATCATTAAGTAAATTATGAATAACAGAGACTCAATCATTCATCCTCATAGAACACCATGTTTCCTGCAATCTGAATAACTATCCTTTATCCACATGCTTTGCTTTCTATATCCTTATCCAATTACTTACCCATTCTCTGGCTCCACATGCCCTAGCTTTTGCCTTTGTACCTTATTGAAAGGCCTTGTAAGAATCCAAGGGTATGACATTTATTACATTAGGCTTGTCGATACTTACCATTCCCTCTTCAAGGAGTTCAATCAGCTTAGTTAAGCATGACTTAGCCCTTCAATGTCTATGCTAGCTTTTTTAAAATTACATTTCTGTCTCTACATGCTGTTCTATCACTCCTTTTAGAATAGATTCCAATATCTTCTTGTGTTAATATTAAGCAGTCTATGGTTCTCCAGGTATTCTTCTATCATCTCTATTTTTGATTATAGAAACAACATGAACTAGTCACCAGTCCACTGGCAACAGTACCAGAAATATATACATAATCTAGTGCCCTTGCTGTCTCCTCTTTAGTTTCCTTGAATGTGCATGAGTGCTTGTCATCTGACCCTGGGATTTTGCCTTCTTTTGTTTTTTTTCCTGTTTCTATCCCAACTGTATTAATACTCTTTTTAAATTCATCCTCTGGTGAAGTATCTATTTCATTATCTTCTTCAGTAAAAAGTGAAATAAAGTAGTTATTCAATACATCTGCCATTTCTCTGTCATTTCCTGCGGGTTTAACTTATCCACCCTATAGTGTCCCTATCTCTACTTCAATTTTGTTTTTGTTACTTATGTGTCTATTTAACACTATTATCTATTGTTGTATTCCTTGATAATTTGATTTTCTAATTTCTCTTTGCCTTTTGGATGGTTTTTAACTTTCCTTGTAAGTTCCTTGTATTTTTTGGTCTCCTTTTCTTTAGTATCTAAATACTTTGTGTATGCCTTTTTTGTTAGATTTAAATTTTCTTTAAGTTGTTTATTCATTCATGATAATTTTGCTTGTTTTGGTTTTTAGTAGAGTACATTTCTCTTAAACTCTATTGATTACCTTAAGATGCTCTTCTTTATTTACTCCTACTGTCTGTTCTTGTTCATGGCTCAATACAGGATCTAATAGTAATTCTTTCTCTTCTTGAACTTCTTATATGATGGAGAAAGGAGTCCTTTATGCACTGTAAAAATTCAATTGCCTTTTCTTCTTTCACTATTTCTTCCTGCCTGTTTACCTGAGGATAGCTAAAATCTCCCATGATTATTAGTTATGCCTGCCATTCGCCTTATAGATTTGCCTACATATTTCTTCCTCCAATTCCCTTCTACTATGTGGTAGTCTAGAGAATACACCTGGCCAAGAAAGGTGCATTCATAACACTACCAAACAAGTTGAGTATCAACTTGTAAATCCTTCCAACATACACCAATGGCAGGCAATAACAGTGAGCAGGATTCCTGGTAAGCCATGTGATGGAAACAAAGTGGAGCCTCTACCATCATTAGCCATAGCTCCAGGCTACAACATGTACGTAAAAATGTATGTTGCTACAGCAACTTGGACTCCTTGTGGGGGGGTGGGGGGCTGGTTGGCTCAGTTGGCTGGACAGCCCGTGTGGATCAGATTGTGCCAATAGCATGGTATTTGATCCCCTGTTTCACCTAGGGTGGATTCGGGACCTGTCTCCTTGCCCTACCCGTGGTGGATGTCATGGTGCTGTGGATCAGACCTGCCACAGAGCGCAGAGAACTGAAGGAGAAGAATACTCCTATTAGGGTGGTGGATCCCTTTTTAACTTTCAAATCCATATTGATTCTGTATCTATCTTACTGCTAGTTACATCCTTCTTTCTACCTCCATTGTGTTGACTAGCACAGCTACTACATTTCCCCTCCGACCTTCGCTTTCCTTCCTAAATGTGTTTTATAAAGAAATATTTAGTTGTCAGTCCAGTTCTCTATGTAGCCATGTTTCAATCAATCCTACTTCACCAAGATCCTCTTCAAATTATTGCTTTAGGTTCATACATTTTGGTCTGAATACCCCATGCATTGCTTTATAAACAGTTTACATTGTTTTTATTTATTATTTCTATTTCTTATTCTTAATAGTTATTTTTCCTTTATGCACTATCACCTTATAAGATCTCTGGCCAATCATGTTCATCTTCTAGTTTGTCCTTTACTCTCTCTTCCTGATTCTTTATCATTTTAGGCTTCAGTAATTTCTAGCAATTTCCTTCCCTCCAATTTTAATAGGTTAAAGTCTTATTTACAAGCCTGGTAATCCTTTTTGATAGGATCTTGGTCCCAGCCTTGTTCAGGAAGAGCCCATTCCCAACAGTATAGTTTCTTGCTGTCCTTGAAATGGAAACACTCCTTCCCACATCATGCCTTCAGCCATGTAGTTTGGGTAATAATCCTGAGATTATTATCCTTGAAGTCCTGCTTTTCAATTTAGCTCCTAACTCCAGCTACTCTTTGAGCAGGGCCTCTTCCCTGAAATTTGGTTTTGATATGAATTAGAACAACTAGGTCCTATCCTTCCCTCTTCAGATTCTTTTCCAACTGTTTCAAGATATTCTTTACCATGGTAGGCAACACAACCTTCAGAACTCCCCATCTGACCGCAAAGAATATTGGGGGTTACTTTGGTGTGGAAGGATGAAAACAAGTGCTAAACAGGTGGTGTGCTAATAAGACAAGCCTGTTTGAAGGCCTGGTGCTAAACAGGTGATGTGCTAATAAATCAAGCCTGTTTGAAGTCCTGGTTTTAGCATTTACTTTTAGTCCTAATTGCTGATTGTCATAGTTTAAATTTGCCTAAAGATGCTAAAACAGAAATACTTGCGTTTTAGCACTTGATTGCTGATTAAACACAATTTTTGTGGAGCAGTGTATGTGTGCTGCATTTGCACAACTACACTTAATGTGTGAAGTGCGCTGGCTGAAACACAGTGGTATGTTTCAGGATGGCTCAGGAACCGATGGGGAGGGCGCACAGGTTCTTGAATGCAGCAGTGGAGGTCCCATTGGAGAGGTCCAGAGGAGAAGGGATGTCTGTACCCGCAGAGGCGAAGGAGCCCATCTCACCTCTTGACCCTCCTCTTTCTCACTCCTGCAGCAGCAAGTGCTGCAGTGCCTGCTTACAACTCCTACTCCATTCTTCCTGCAGACCAAGAGGGATCCCTAGCAAAATGGCCATGACCAAACACTTCTCCACGTAGCTCTCATAATGTGCCCAATAATTTATTATTTTTAGGTGAAGCCCTCAGAGAATTTCCAGTAAAAATGTTGATAGAACATTGATGAAGTCTTGACAGTGTCCCAGAAAGCCTCCTGTTGTGGTTCAAAAGTCTTCTTCAAACTTCCAGCAGCAACTGAGGAGTAAAAGGCGATATATCTTTAAGTAGCACTCAAAATCCTCAACAACCATTAGTTTACTCCTGATCAGCTCATAACTGTTAGGAGAATTAGGCCAAGCATTAGCCACCAAATACCGTTCAGCCTCATTAATGAGCCATTTATCAGCTGCTTAATGATCTTCCAGGTGGCTGTTCCTCACGCAAGCTTTAACTCCTTTATCAAGATGGCGTCGGGCACTAAATGTGGGCTAAATTGGTTTTTCAGATTGAGACCGCATTTTGGCTACTTCAGTGGCTCTTTGGTGCCTAAAATATCTTTGGAAAATCACCCCCTTTATCTAACCCTTAATCATGCTTACACTCTAAATGGGGAAGAGTGGATTACAGGAGCATACACCCGAATTGCCAGGTGTTTACAGGGGTTTGGCTGAAAGTGCTAGTCACTCAATTTACCAGTCATGCTCAACCAAATTCCACCTGTCAGCAATTAGTCAGTTGGATAATCCCAGCCAAGCTTGATGGTCAATTATCATTTACTACTTGATCACCTGTTTACTCGTGTCTTTTTATGTTGCACTGCATACTCAGAGGAAAACACACCCTCTAATAGTTTATTTATAAGAGCAATTTTTATTTATCGCTATCTGTAATTTTAAAACAAAGGTGCCCCTAAATCCGATATGAGCCTCCTAGATTTATTTGGTACTATCCTTTGTTCTCAAAGGCTCTTCATGCAACATTAGGCAACATTTAGTCTTGTAAAACAGCCCATTTCTATTTCTTATATACAAACTGCTGAAGTCAGACCTCCCAGCAGCATTTCTAGTTTACAGATGGCTTTAATTAATCTGTTGTTGATCCACATCCATACTTTCCACACAAATAGATTGTGTCTTTTCCTGAACTGTTAAAAATAGCCTAAATGTTTCTCTCTCAAAGTTTTTTCAGTTTCTCATTATTTGGTGCCCAGCTTCACGACATAATATATAACCGTTGGGTTAAGTATCAGGCCTGGGATGTGCAATTGCTGCAAAGATACAGTAAGCAAGTATCACATAACGTGCCTGCTGGCGTCAGGCACATTCAGCAGCGTGAGCAGATTAAACGGCAAGATGGTCAGAAATCAGTTTCACAATGTCGTGAAACCAGTTTGCAATCATCCACTCAGCCCATCGATGGCGGGCTACATTTCCCACCATCGGATGTCGGGAACCTCATTGTAATACATCTGCATATCAGTATAAGGCTAGCTCGCCAGAATCACCCCCACTACCCCCCCACCCCACACTGGATCATCCACCCACATCAGCGGGAAAACGCCGCTGCAGAGCATATCTTGACAAGTGTGACATGCAGAAGTCGGGACTTACCACCAGAGCCTTGCCCATCATGGATGTCCGAGGAGCAGAGGATGCTGGAACACAATAGCAATGGCACACTGGAGGAGTATCCATGGCATGCTGGGTGGATTCTCATGGACATGGCTCTGCTGGAAAGCAGCTCATGGAAGGTGGAAAGTCACTGTTGAGGATCTGTTCATGCTGGAGGTTGGTCAAGGGGGTGGAAAGGAAGATCCAACTGTGTTTGGGAGAGGAAGATCCAGGATCAACTGGGAGAAGAAGACGGTCAGTGGCGGTGGGGGTGTTAGGTTGGGAGGGGGTGAGCAAAGGTGTCGGGAGAGGAACAAAGGTGTTAGGGGAAGGTTGGGAGGGATGGAGGGAGTAATGGAAGAGGACGGCAACTGGGGAGGTAGGTGTAAGGGAAGGAGTGAGGAGAGGCAAAGGAGTTTGGGGGAGGAAGGAGTGCAGAGAGGGGAGGGAGTAAGGGTGGAGGAAGAAGTAAGTGTAGAGGAAGGAGTCGGGAAGGGGGAAGGTGTAAGCGGGGAAGAGATGCAGCTCAGATGGACAACTGAAAGCGAACCTCAGCAGGCTTCATTGAAAATGCTCAGGAAATTAAGGTGATGTGATATGGGAAGGATTCATGTGGGTGGGAGAATGCTTGCGCAAGGCTCTGGAAGGCCCTGCCATACACACGTCTCTCTCCAGAATCACTCATTGGCCAGCTGCTCCCTCTGCAGTGACAGAGGACATGGGTGAGGGACTCACAGGCAAAGGGGACTCGGAGGGAGAGGAGAGCCTCTTAGATTACTGAGTGGATGACCCGGGGTGTCCAGCTGCCGCTCGTCCTCCCTTTGGGCACCCAGGAGACCCAGCCTGACTCCTTGAGGAGAAGGAGCACCTGGAGGGATGTTGAGGTGTCCTGTTTCCCTCTCACGTTGCCACTGCAGGAACTCCCTCATGGCTCCCATAATGGAGTGCAGGTTTGCACACATCTCCATGTTCTGCTGGACCAGTGTCTCCATGGCATCCGCCATCCTCCCTCTACACACACATGTGGGCACCACTTCATCAGAGAGCAGGCGGATGATCTCCAACTCACAAGCCACTCTGAGAGCTTCCAACAGCTCCATGTGATGTTCCCCCGCCTTCTGCTGACTCCCTAGGATGAGTTGGAAGGCCAAATCCAAAGGTTCGTCATCTGACTCGGTCCTCACGGATGCCTCTTTCTGAGCAGAGCTCTGAGTGCTGGGGAGATCTGCTGCACCTGCCTCTTGCTGCTGCGGACACATGACCACTCAATTGTGAACCCCAGCCTGCTGTAGATAAAGGTGTCACTGAGGTGTGTGTCTCTGCGCTGGTGGACTGTGTGGGTAAGCACTGTGATGGTTCTTCCAGGCTGCTTATTTTTAGCTCTTCAATGGAGGAGGTGTCCTCCTGGCTGGAAGTGAGGACCTGGATGGAACTGAGGGACTGGCTGGCTGAGGGCGTCGGTCGCTTGGCAGAGGTTCCTATGAACCAAAGTAGAGATAATTAGTGCATGGCAGCACAGCCAAAAGCAAGAGAGAGCACTCACAATTGCATTGAGAGAGGGATGATGGGGTGCAGGATCCTCACAAGGGTGTTTGCCGCCAACCTCACCATTGCCGCAAGCATGCTCCACATCCTCACCAGTCAATGCGATGGCACACTCCTCAAAATGGGTGAGGGGCCTAATGTGGGCCACTCCACCCCTGGACTGAGACCTCTCCCTGCTGTTGTAAGCTAGCTTCACCTGCATAAAAACAGATGGAAAGAGTGTGAGCAGGGCACATGGCACTGCATGGAAAGATGGTGTGGTGAACGGAGTCATGGACAGGGTGAGCACACGAGCTCGAGACGATATGAGCCTGAGGAAGATGTGAGGGTGCGTGTGAGAGTTAGTGGTGTTGTCCCTTGAGGTGTGAGATCCCTGTGGATGTGTAATGGGTTTGTGAGTGTATCAGTTGAGAGCGACGAGAAGAGTAACTTATCCGGGCAGAACGGATGAGACCATTCATCCTGTTACGGCACTGGGTGGCTGTCTTGTTTTGCAGGGCATTGGCGCTGACCACCATTGCCACCACCTCCCATGCTGGATTGGTGATGTAGCTGCCCATCCTGCAGCTTGAATGGGGGTAGAGGACATCACGGCAGGTCTCCAAGACATCCAAAAGGCGCTCGAGGGACGTGTCACTAAACTGGGGGGCTACAGCCTTTTTGGCTTTTGGGGCCATCCTGTATTCTGTACAACAGTCCTGGGCTGGAAGTACTGAGCGATGTGAGTGTGGCTGCACTTTAAATGTGGCGCCCGGCGTGATGAAGCAGTGAAGTGATGGTGTGGCAGGCGAATGAGACCATGCCTGCCATCGAAACGGCGTATTTGCCGGGAATGCATAACTAATGTGGCAGGTTTGGGACAACACAACGTGAGAAGCCACCATTGTGGCTGGTGGGTAAACCATAATTTTCCCGACCGCTGCTGCACTTCGTGCAAATCTGGGATGATTCCACCCAAAGAGTCTGAAAAATAAACAGTATTTTAAAAGCATGAATCCATAATAATTACCATGGAAATCAGATGAAGAGATTTTCCTTCTAGACAACTGAACGGTTGGTCACAGGTGTCAATCACTAATCTGTAGTATGCCAATATGCAAAACTGGTGGATTGCAAATCAAAAAACACAGTGTGTGAAAAAAAGAACAAGTAATTCCATTTTCATTGTACTTTTGAGTGATATGCTCTTCCTGGCTCTACTATTTACCTAAATAGCATTACAAATCATGGGGTAGAATTTATGTATGGGTTTGCCAGATCTTGGACTGTAACTTAGGAACATAGAAGCACAGAAACAGGAATTTTATTCCCTTGAGCCCACTCCGTCATTAATGTACATCATGACTTTTCTGTATGTTAACCTCACTTACCTGCCAATTCTCCCTATCCATTGAGAACCTTAATGAAAAGTCAGTCAATCAATCTCAGCCTTGAAAATTTTAATTGACTCAGCATCCACAATCTTTTGGAGTAGAGAGTCCCAAATATCTACCTTTCATGTGAAGAAGTGCTTCCTAATTTCTCACCAAAGAAAATAGTTTTTTTTGTGTCTATCCTATCAAATCTTGTTGTAATTTTAAACACCTTGATTAGATCACTTTGGATATTCTGTATCCAAGGGAATAAAAAGCCATGTTTATGCAACTCATAATTGAACTATTTTAGCCCCAGTATCATACTGATGAATCTGCACTGCACCCTTTCCAAGGTCAATATGCCATTCCTGAAATGCAGTGCTCAGAACTCCAGTACCTTAAATGGGGTTTGACCAAGGGTTTCACAACAATAGCATAACTTGATTTCCTTGTGTTTTCCAGCCCATTTGCAATAAAGGCCAACATTACACTGGCCTCGTTGATTGCTTTTTGTATCTGTCCACTATCTTTTAATAATTTACATACATGCACTCACAAATAACTTTGCTCGTCTACAGTTCCTATTGTCTCACCATTTGGAGAATACTCCAATTTGTCTTTCTTTGATCCAAAGTAGATGAACTCATATTAAGCTCTAGCTGCAACAGTTTTTCCCACTCACATAATCTATCTATGTTCCTTTATACCACCCGGTTCCCATCTTCTCTTTTCCAATCTTGTTTTTTTTTATTATTCTTTCATGGGATGTGGGCATCACTGGTCAGGCAAGCATTTAGTGCCCATCCTTAACTGCCCTTGTTCAGAGGGCATTTAAGAGTCAACCACATTGCTGTGGGTCTGGAGTCACACAGCAGATTTACTTCCCTAAAACCAGATGGGTTTTCCCAACGATTGGCAATAGAGATTTTTAATAATTCAGATTTCACCATCTGCCATGGTGGGATTGGAACCCAGGTCCTCAGAGCATTACCCTGGATCTCTAGATCAACTAGTCCAGTGATAATATCACAATGCTGCCAGTTCCCCACTGTGCATTTCAATTTATTTTTGTCTGCAAACTCCAATATGCAACTCTCTTTTTTATCATCCAAGTCTCTGATAATCATCGCATTAGGTCAAGGAAGGTCTAAGGAAAGGGAGTTAGCACTTGCATTTAGCAAGTTAGCATTTCCATGAATCAGCCATCAAAGTTACAGTGAACCATTTGGAGAATCTCCACAGGAATTGTGGAAAGCGCATTACATTTAAAGAAGTAGTTACACATGGATTTAAGTGAGAAACACCAGAAATAAGGGAAAGTCAGAGCCAGTACAATAAAGTAATATGAATAAACCAAAGTAAAATAAAGCTAAGATGCGGCAGGGCAGCTCAGTCGAGTGGAATGTCTGTCCTGTAATATGTGGGAAATCATGGATGCCAGTGTCCTAGATGAACACATGTGCAGGAAGCGTTGCCAGCTGCAGAACCTAGAGCTCCAGGCTTTGGAGCCTGAGCAGTGGCTGGAGCAAATCCATGAGGCTGAGAGCTACACAGATAGCACATTCACAGCGATGGTCACACTACAGCTTAGGAGCCTGGAGGCAGACAAGAAATGGGTGACCGCCAGGCAGTCCAAGAAAAATAGGCAGGTAGTGCAGGAGTCCCTGGGGTCCCGTTCATAAATCAGTTTTCCATTTGGAAGCTGGTGAGGGTGCTGGTTCCTCAGAGGACTACAGTCAGAGCCATGTTTGTGACACCATGAGCGGCTTGGCTGTAAAGGAAGGGAATAAGAAGAAAGGAAGAGCAATAGCGAGAGAGAATTTATTAGTCAGGGGAACAGATAGGTGTTTCTGTGGCTGTAGATGTGACTCCAGGATAGTATGC
The DNA here is from genome assembly GCF_017639515.1 of Carcharodon carcharias. NCBI lineage: Eukaryota > Metazoa > Chordata > Chondrichthyes > Lamniformes > Lamnidae > Carcharodon > Carcharodon carcharias. The sequence continues at coordinate 76,557,410 of NC_054486.1, forward strand.
TTCCTCCCTGGTGCCAGGGTCAAGGATGCCACCGAGTGGCTGTAGGATGTTCTTCTGGGGGAAGGTGACAGCCAGAGGCCGTGGTCCACATTGGTAACACTAACTTAGTTAGAAAGAGGGATGTGATCCTGCGATCAGAATTTAGGGAGCTAGGTCGAATATTAGCAAGCAGAACCTCAAATGCAGTAATCTCCAGATTACTCCCAGCGCCACATGCAAGTGAGTACAGAAATAGGAGGATAAGGCAGATGAATGTGTGGCTGAAAATATGGTGCAGGAGGGAGGGTTTAGATTCCTGGAACACTGGGACTGGCTCTGGGGCAGATGGCATCTGTACAAGCCAGACGGGTTGCACCTGAACAGAGCTGGGACTGAGTTCCTTGCGTGGTGTTTTGCTAGAGCTATTGGGAGGGTTTTAAACTAACTCTGCAGGGGTGTGGGAACCAGGAGAGAATATTAGAGCGGAATATCAGAGTGCACAAAATGCTGAGAGAGACAGATAGCACTAGCATAGAGAATGGTAAGTTAATAGTTGGAGTCGGAGTAAGGGAGAAAGACATGAAGTCTAAATCAGGGTTACTATGCATATGTGTGAATGCACAGAGTATAGTAAATAAGATTGGAGAATTACAGGTGCAGATTGCTATGTGGAAATATGATGTGGTGGTGATAACAGAGACCTGGCTCAAGGAAGGGCAGAACTGGGTGTTAAATATTCCTGGATACAAAGTGTTCAGAAAAGATAGGAAAGGAAGAAAAGGAGGAGGGGTGGTGGTATTGGTTAAGGAGAGCATTGCAGTGCTGGAGAAAGAGGACATCCCAGAGGGTTCAAGGATAGAATTGATTTGGCTAGAGCTAAGGAACAAAAAAGGTGCAATTACATTGCCCAGTGTAGTCTATAGACTGCCAACTAGTGGGAAGGATATGGAGGAACAAATCTGCAGGGAAATTACAAAGACAGGCAAATATTATAGAGTAGTTATAATAGGGGACTTTACTTACCTGAACGAAGACAGGGACAGTGGTTGTGTAAAGGGCAGACAGGGACAAGAGATCCTAGATTGTGTTCAGGAGAATTTTCTACAGCAGTATGTGCCCAGTCCAACAAGAAAGGATGCACTGTTGGACCTGGTTCTTGGAAATGAGATGGGCCAAGTAGATTAAGTGTCAGTGGGGGAACATTTAGGAGACAGTGATCATTGTATCGTAAGGTTTAGGATGACGGTAGAAAAGGACAATGTGCAACCCAGAGTAAGAATAATTAACTGGGGGAAAACAGACTTCAATGGAGCAAGAACAGAGCTGGGCTGAATAGAAGTTACCAACCAAAGTTTGGTGGGAAAAACTGTAGCTGAACAATGGGCTACCTTCAAAGAAGAAATGGTTTGGGCATAATCAAGGTATATTCCCTCAAAAGGGAAAGGTAGGAAAAACATATCTAAAGCTCCCTGGATGAAAAAGGAGATAGAAATTAAAATAAGGAAAAGTGTGCTTTTCACAGGTGTCAGGTAGAAACCACATTTGAGAACCAAGGGGAATACAAAAGGTTCAGAGGTGAGGTGAAAAAGAAAATAAGAGAAGCAAAGAGGGATCATGAGAAAAGACTGGAAGCCAACATAAAGGGGAATCCCAAAATCTTCTATGAGCACACAAATAATAAGAGGGTGGTTAAAGGAGGAGTAGGGCTGATTAGGGACCAGAAAGGGGATTTAGGCATGGAGGCAGGGGGCATGACTGAGATGTTAAATGAATACTTTGCATCTGTCTTTACCAAGGAAGCAGATGCTACCCAGGCCACGGTGACAGAGGAGGAAACTGTCACTAGAAGGGTTCAAAATTGATAAGGAGGAAGCGTTAGATAAACTGTCAGCACTTAAAGTTGATAAGGGCCAGATAAGATGCATCCAAGAATATTGAAGGAAGTGAGAGTGGAAATTACAGGGGCACTGGCCATAGTCTTTCAGTCTCCCCTAGACTCAGGAGGTGTCAGAAGACTGGAGAATTGCAAACATTACCTCCTTGTTCAAAAAAGGTTGTAAGGGTAAGCCCAGCAATTACTGACCAGTCAGTTTAACTTCAGTGGTGGGGAAACTTCTAGAAACAATTATTCAGGATAGAATTAAGGTCACATTGAAAAATGTGGGTTTATTAGGAAGAGCCAGCATTGATTTCTAAAGTGGAAATCATGTTTAACTAATTTGCTGGAGTATTTTTGAAGAGATAACAGACAGGGTTGATGAGGGTGATCCTGTTGATGTGGTGTACATGGACTTTCAAAAGGCATTCAATACAGTGCCACACAAGAGACATGTGCAAAAAGTTATAGCTCATGGAATGAAAGTGACAGTAGCAATGTGAATACAAAATTGGCTGAGGGATAGGAAACAGAGAGTAATGATTAATGGGTATTTTTCAGCCTGGAGGAAGGTTTGTAGTGGAGTTGCCCAGGGGTTGGTATTGGGACCCTTGCTTTTCCTGATATATATTAATGATCTAGATCTTGATGTACAGAGGACAATTTCAAAGTTTGCAGATGATACAAAACTTGGAAGCATTGTAAACTGTGAGGAGGACAGTATAGAACTTCAAAAGGACATAGACAAGTTGGTGGAGTGGGCAGATAAGTGGCAGATGAAGTTCAATTCAGGGAAGTGTGTGATGATGCATTTTGGTAGGAAGAACATGGAGAGGCAATTTAAAGTAAGGGGTACAATTATTAATGATGTGCAGGCACAGGGGGACCTGGATGTATGTGTGCATAAATCATTGAAGATAGTAGGACAGATGGAAAGAGCAGCTAATTACGCATACAGTATCCTGAGCTTTATTAATAGGGGCATTGAGTACAAGAGCAGGGAGGTTCTGATGAACTTTTATATGACACTAGTTAGGCCTCAGCTGGATGGAGTACTGTGTACAGTTCTGGGCACCACATTATAGGAAGGATGTGAACACTTTGGAGAAAGTGCAGCAGAGGTTTACAATAATAGTTCCAGGTATGTGAAACTTGAGTTACAAAGATAGATTGGAGAGGTTTGGACTGTTCTCCTTGGAGGGGAGGAGGCTAGCAGGAGATTTGATAGAGACGTTCAAAATCATGAGGGGGCTGGATAGAGTAGACTGGGAGAAATTGTTCCCGCTCATAAAAGGATCAAGAAGGAGAGGGCGCAGATTTAAAGTGATTTGCAAAAAAAGCAAATATGATATGAGACAAAGCTATTTCACACAGCGAGTGGTTCGGGTCTGGAATACACTGCCTGGAAGTGTCGTAGAGGCAGGTTCAATCGAGGCATTCGAGAGGGCATTAGATAATTATTTAAATAGAAACAACGTGCAGAATTATGGGGAAATGGCACTAAGACATAATGTTCATTTGGCGAGCCGGTGCAGACACGATGGGCCGAATGGCCTCCTTCAGCATTGTGACAATTCTGTGCTTCTGTAATCTGCCAAAAATTGTCACAGAGCCAAAGAAGGAGACACTAGGAAAAATGAGCAAAAGCACGATTGAAGAGGTAGGTTAGGAATGCCTTAAAGGTGAAGGGAGAGGGAGGTTTCAAAAGGTTTGGAGCGAAATTCCAGTGCTTAGGGCCTGGACAACTGAGGACTGAATTAAATCAGGGTGCACAAGAGACCGAGGAGGAATGCAGAATTCTAGGGCTATTGTAGAGCTGGAACAAGTAAAAGGGAGGGACAAGGCCAGGGAGGGATTTGAACATGAGGATGAGGATTTGAATTCAGTACTTTGCTGAACTGGGAGCTACTGTTAGTCAGTAAGCACAGGTGTAAATTTGGTTTGAGTAGGATACAGGCAGAAGAGTTTTGGATGAGCTCAGATTTACATAGTTGGAAGACTATGAGAGAGCATTGAAATAGTCGAGCTTGGAAGTAATAAAATTATGGACAAGGCCTGTTTGCTGCATGAATATTCCTGTAGTCAATAGGCCCAAGTGCATTAGAAGGTATAAAATCATGGGGCAGAATACATGGCTGACACCATGGCTGAAATCTTCTGCCCTCTCCAGTGGTACGTTTGGAGGCAGGGAGGACAGTTAATCAGGTGGGAGCACCCCGCTGGCTTTCCCCCTCTACCACCCTGCCAATTGAAGCTATTAAGTGGACAGTTAATGATCACTTGAGGGCCTCATCCCACTGCTGCTGGTAGCTGTGGGCAGGCTTGTCACCATGCAGCGTGCAATACAAGTAATCTTGTGTGGGCTGCTTATTGTCTCCCAGAGTGGGGGCGGTCCCTCCTTCAAGGGCACTCAGTGCCTGATTCAGGGGCCTGGCATCAGAAAGGGTCAGAGCCTACTAAGGGCCACCCAGCTGCCCTTGCTACCGAACCCCCCTACATCCTCTACACCCTGCTATACCCCTGTACCTGCAAATCCCACCCTGCAGAACACCTCCCAACATTACTTACCTCTGGCCAGGATCATCTTGCGATCCTGGCCCTCTGAGGGCTCCCGGGTGTCATTGCTGAGCAAAGTAGATGCCAGCATCTGATTAGCTAGCAGCTCTCAATACATTGGACCTCCATCCCCAAGGTCCTGATTCTGGGACAAGCTAGCTCATGGTTTAGCTGGCCTCCCCTAAAGGAGACAATGTGCGTCTCTTGCCAGTTCTCCATCCAGCAGGCGAGACTCCTGTTGCCTCTACAAGATACTGCCCCATATGACAGTACCTGATGATTTTTCTTAAACTGTACCTAAGGGATTATTTTTCAACTTCTCCTAGTGACAGGGAACTTTGTTCATAGAGAGCTTATGTTCAAGATTCAAATGCACGGTGCCCACGCAATTGCCAGTGAGACAAGCGGCCCAAACTGGATTGAGCTGCATGTGGAGCTGCCTCTGGAGATGTGGCAGGTGCTGGCAGCTAACCCCAAATATTCAGATAAGGCCTGATTTTTATTGAGTCTCAAGCCTATCTGTTCAGGTGCAAGAGATTGTTCTCTGCGCCCCATTTGCACTGGCCTAGCAGCACAAACTAATTTCTACCAAACATATCCAAGTAAAAAAATTTCATATTTATGTTGTTAGGACATCCCAAAGTGCCTCACAGTTATTTCACTCCTGTTGAAATATAGTCACTGATGTTCTGTAGGTAAACACAGTAGCTGATTTTCCAATAGCAAGATCCCACAATTAATAAGTGAGATGAATCATCTGCTTGTTTGTTTTTGGTGATATTGGTTGAGGGAGGAATACTGGCCAAGTAGTATGTTAGCCTCTATTGGAGGAGATTAAAGGATTAAGGAAATTTTTCTGCAATTATGTGGGGCTTTGGTGAGACTATACCTACAGTAAATACCAAAGGAAAAATATACTTGCCTTAGAGGGTGTGCAACGATCGTTCATTGGATTGATTCCTGAGGGGAAAGGGCTCTCCAATGAGGGGATATTGAATAGAATGAGCTTATAGTCTCCGGTGTTTGGAAGAGTGAGAGAAGATCTCACTGAAATGTATGAAACTTATAGTAGGTTTAACAGGTGTTTCCCCTGGCTGGAGTCTAAAACCAGGGGTCACAGTCTTAAGATTATGGGTCAGCCATTTGTGAAAGAGGTGAGGAGTGCTGTGAAACTTTGGAATTCTGTACCCCAGGGAGCTGTGGATGCTCAGTTATTGAGTAGTTTCAAAAGTAACATTTATTGATTTTTGGGTACTAAGGGAATCAAGGCATATGTGGATAGTGTAGGAAAGTAGATTTGCTGTAGAAGTTCCGCCATGACCTTATTGAGTGATGGAGTAGGTTCAAGAGGCTCTATGGCCTAATCCTACTCCTTTTCCTAAATTCTTAGGTATTCAGATTTATTAGTTGTTGACAAATAACTTGGATATCTCTCACATGGAATTGATCAGGACTGCCCTTGGATAAGTCTTCTCACATTTCAGTAAACTCCCAAGTACCTCTTGTGAACATCGCGTACAGATCACACTGCTCCTGACTTGGAGAGATAGCTACTTCTTGCACATTATGTGCACCCTTTGACAAAAAATGCAGTAGTTTTTCCTCAGAATAACACATACTGCCAAATCATAGTGAGTTCAGTGGCTTTATACAAATATATGCCAAACAATGAAGTGTGTGTTGGACTTGAATCAATTACATAATACATTGATATGCTGCACTCCTTGAAGAAAGATATTTGTCATGCAACAGTATTTTTACGAGACCCAGAAAAGCCACATGTCATGATATCTCTCTAGCCATGCAATTGTCCATCCCAGTATATTAAGATCGTTACATCCTTTGTAAACAAAACAGGTTGCAAACATTTCTGCATGATGTCTGATACTCTTTTAAAAAGCAATTCACACTGTATGGTCTACATTCACAATTCATTTGGGAGTCTCATAATTGGCAGCTGGTTTTTAATGGTTGTGATTCATGCAGAAAATACAACATTTAACAAGCTGCATTTAAATTGCCATGTAAATCATGTGCATTTAAGACTTCCACAGATCACAGGACAAGAGTGAATTGCAAAGGTTGGCAATACTGCACACTATTCCTACTATCAAAGTATATGTATAGCAATGTGTTGTGACAAGAACAAGTGTAATAAAACAAACTATAATCATTAAGCATGATCCATGTCTTAGGCATAAGTTGTTCATTTAACATTGTGAAAATGTCTTTGTTAACATCTATGTTGCTGAATGCTGAACCATTGGTATGTGAGCCAAAAACATAATTTCCATGATGTGATTTACATTACACATGGAAGAAGCTCTCTAGGATCTAATAGTTGGCATATGGCATGAGAAGAAGACTTAGCTCGCCCACTTTAATATCATTTCCCAACTAGTTATATTTGTCAGAGGAGATAACAGAAGTGATTTGTAATGTATCTCCAAATCTAGAAGCAGAACACAGCATCATAAAGATCAAAGCAAAATACTGCGGATGCTGGAAATCTGAAACAAAAACAAAAACAAAAATTGCTGGAAAAACTCAGCAGGTCTGACAGCATTTGTGGAGAGAAAGACAGAGTTAATGTTTCAAGAGTCCCTGAAGAAGAGTCATATGGACTTCGCAGTTGACTTCACCAAATTGTTACTAAGAATTGAGTTCCTATTAAAACTTGTTTGGAAACAAAGAAATGGAGCTACATTTAGGGTTCTTTGACAAGGCCATACATTTTTAGACAGATTCTTAGGACTATGGAAAATTCCTGAAAGTCTGTATTTGGCACATCGGTCAGCAGAATGCACACCTTCTCATTAGTTTTAAGTAATTTACTTCCTCCATGATTAGCCTGTTGTTGTTTGTAGAACTGAATGGGTTCACTGCAGCTGCACTTAAAACTCTAGAGAGCTTTCTTGGCTTTTGGTGCAGTTTTTTCCTGGTCTCCTTTCTATGCCAGAATTCACTGATTGTTAAAAATATTTTCAACATCTTATTTTTAGAGAAAATAGCAAAACTCAGATTCAAATTTTACAACTATGGTAACATTTCTGTTTATGGCATAAGATTTTGGAATATTATTATATATGCTTAGTATTTAGGAATTGAATTTCTTCGTATTAATTCTCAATGACTAGATATCCAGATTGGCAATACCGACAGTGCTTTATTCTTTGATTTTGCCTGATAAACATGTATCACTTAACCATGCCTACTAACAGAACATACATGTTTTTATGAATAAATAATTTGCAGGTCTATTCGTGTATGCTTTAGGAACATAGGAACAGGAGAAGGCCATTCAGCCCATCGAGCCTGCTTCACCATTCAATATGATCATGGCTGATCGAACACTTCAATGCCTTATACCCACACTATCCCCATAACTCTTTACATTATTGTTAATCAGAAATCTATCAATCTCTACCTTAAACATACTCAATGACTGAGCTTCCACTGCCCTCTGGGGTAGAGATTCACAACCCTCTGAGTAAAGAAATTTCTCCTCATCTCGGTCCTAAGTGGCTTCCCCCTTGCCTCCTATCCCATGTGCTTCTATTTTGCTAATCAACCTTCTGTGGGGTACTTTATCAAAAGCCTTCTGAAAATCCAAGTATACTACATCCATCAACTCTCCTTTATCAATTTTGTTAGTTACATCCTCAAAGCTCCTCACTACTCACACTGGCAATGCTGCTGACCTTTTTTGTCCCGCTCTTGGATGAGGTTTGTGAAAATATCGGCTGGCCACCTGCCCGATTTGCCTGTACGATTTGCCAAGTACTAATAAGCCAAGTACTAATAACCAAGTACTAATAAGCAACCAGCAGCAAACTATCTCCAAAACTCCTCATGACGAGCTAGCACGGGCAAGGAAAAATCCCATCCAATTAGACTCTTAAGGACCTTAAATGGCTGCTTAATTATGGGGCATCTGCGCGTGCCAGTCGAGTGAAATATCCCACGAGTGTGCAATGACATTGGGATGCTCGCATGACGTCATTGCGTGCTATTTCACACTCGAGCATATCGGGTGCACTCCCGCAATCCGAGTGAAAAATTCTGCCCATGTTTTTCCATATTGAAGTTGAGAAATTTATGCGAAAGTCATTTGCATCCCATAATATGACTATATGCATCCATATACATATAGAGGTCTACAGCACGAAAAAAAGGCCCTTCGGCCCATCGAGTCTGCGCCAGTCAAACAAGTACCTAACATGTGAAGAGGGGAAGACCACCAGAGTGTTGGTTTGCAAGGTTGAAAATCTTGGTACAAAATGGAGATAAGTGGTCAATTTGTTGCTAAAGAAAACTTTAATGTATCTTCACTACCTTTGGTTGACCATGAAAAGATTATGGAACACATAATTGTTGGCTCTGAAGAGTCTTTCGGACTTGAAACATTAACTCTGTTTATCTCCTCACAGATGTTGTCAGACCTGCTGAGTTTTTCCAAAATTTTCTGTTTTTATGTCAGACTTCTAACAGCCACAGTATTTTGCTTTTAACATAATTGTTGGTGTTCTGCTCAGAAAATATGTCGGAAAAATGATAGGTTCTGAGTTATAATTCTATGATGTTTAAGTTCTGCTAATCCTACTTGTTACATATACTGGCTTCTGTTTTGGTTAAACCTTTATAACCTTATAATTGTGTAATTGTGGAACAAAATACAAAATTTGTCTGCATAGTATGCAATAAGCTATTTGTTAAAAGATTATGATGTTAAGTACTTCTTGTAAAGAAATTGTAAAGCTATTGTAAAGAAACGTTCACTGTAGTGTAGCTTCCTTTCTTCCAAGGGGATGGTGTTATGAAAACTATAGTTACCCAACTGGAGAGCAGGGCTCGGGAACTGCAAGTCCCAAAAGTCCTTGGAGTTTCCATGCATGCACAGAGCGGGAGCATGCTGCACGTGCGCAGATCTACATTTTAAATTTCTTCGAGCCCAGCACGCCTGTGCATGAAGGAAAACAGCGTGAAAACCCAGATCATGTGACAGGGAGTGCAGCGCCATTCATTCTATGAACGTGAAGATAGTGTGTGACCACAGGATGCATATTCTGCAAGTCTGTGCAAGGTACCCTGGCATGATGCTTACACCCTGAGACACAGGCCACAGAGGATGAATCCAGTAGTGAATCAGAAGAGGAGCACAGTGAGGAGAAGGCTGAGGGCATGGAGGCAGACCTCAGCAACCTCCAGGGAGACAGGGAGACCAGGGATGCCTTGATCCAACGCTCTTTCAGCTAGGCTACCGAAGATCAGCTTCAACCACATGCCAGGGCTGCCTCCTCCATCCCAGATGTCTGAAAAGACCCTTTCATTTGAACACAAGGGACACTCAGTACCTGTGCAATGAAGTTCAGAGCCACTTATGTCCAGCATTACATACTGGTGTACCCTGCACCAATAAAACAAAAAGGTGAAGTATACTCAGGCCATGATGACAAAAGCAAAATTTATCTAATTTTGACAAGTCCAAACTATTTACATAAACTTCCCCTGGTCTTCACTCCTGTGACCTGGCCCTCTTGTGCTCATGGTGCCTTTAACTTATGCTTGCGAGTGCTATGTCTAGGTGCTCCTCCTTCACTGGCGCTGGCATTGGAGGCAGCCTGCTGACCCTGCTGTCTTGTCGGCCTTGATGACCTTGGAAGTCATCCTCTGGCCTGTGGAACCTCTGCTGGCCCCGCCTGGCAGGGAGTGGCCAGTACCACGGCTGGCATCTCCCCAGTTGCCACAGCTGCATCAGATGCAAACATCACTAGCAGAGGGGCAGAGGAGCTGCTGCCGTCATCCTGAGTGCCCTGTGAGGAACCCACAGAGACGACAAGCACCCGTGTGCCAATGTGAGCTTGCTCTGGACTTCCCTGCTCACCACTGATGGACGGGCACCTAGCTGGGATACTGGGTGCCTCATCCATCTCCCATACTGACACTGACCACCATCATTTCCTGTGTGAGGGCTTGCAGGTCTGAGCGCAACCCCAGAAACTGCTCATTCTGATTCTGGAGCTACCTCTCCATGAGAGTTGCCACTCTCTCAATGGAGGAGGCAGTGTGCTTGGTCATAAGGGTCAACACAGTGCTCACGCTCCACAGGGACTCTCCATAACGGAGACTTTGGCACACATACCCTTATGGATCTCCGCCAGATCCTCCCACACATTTTGCTGGACATCCAACATCTGCCACCTAATGGACGGCTCCAGAGCCTCATCATCTGTCTTCAACTAAGCATCATCCTGGTCCCCAGCAGTCCTTCGACTGCCGGCGCCCTGGGCATTCTCTGCCTCTGCCTGTACCTCAAGCAAATGTGAAGTGCCTTCACTAGTGTGCACCGAGATACTAGCCACCGATCTAATGCCCACTGAGGTGCTGGTATCTGTGCTGGTGCCTGCCTCAAAGAGTGGGTGTGACGCAGGTGCAACTGACGCCCGGCGGTCCTGCGGTGTCAGGGGTGGCCCTTCAGGGTCCACAGAGCGAACACCTGCTGGCGACTCAAAAAGGGAGACCAACGGCGTGTCATTAGTTAAAGTCATTGCACTGTCACTGTGCATGCCAGGCACCCTGGTGAGACAATGGAGATCTGCATCATGGTGCCATCGTCTTTCAACGATCAATGGGGACTCCAGGTTTGAGGCTCACATCAATGAAGAGACTATGCTAGAATGGTTGCACAAGCCAAAATTCTCACCTCTGTGCACCGCACTCTTACCTTCGTCTGGTACCCCTGCCTCTCAATGCCCGGTTGCACGGGGTGTGTGCCAGCTCTCGAGCTCCAGGGCATCTTGCTTGAACCTGCTGAGCAGGCAGAGGTTGGGCTGCCCTCCGCCTGTATGTGCCCTCTCTGCCTGGTTATGGCTTGTCTTCTCCTGAAACAACAGAAGAGCATTGATTAGTCCACTCTCGACCTGCGGCGCCATTGCAGCCTGGCCAACCCCACATGAGGAACACCTTGCAGGGCACATCCAAGTTGTGGCCCTCGAGCCGCAAGGCACTCAAGCCAAGCAGCCAGCTTTGGCCAGCTCTGGTGTGACTGACAGTTGGCACTCGGACTCTAACACCCATGTAGTGTAACATTCTGCACACTGACCCATGCCAACATGGTACTCACCTTTCCTGAGCACAGCAGGAACAGTGCTTCCAACACTGCACCCAGCGGAGGGTTTCCTGGCCAGCCCTGGGCCCACCCAATGCACCTGCCTGACGACCTTAAAATCCTGCCCATGGAGTTTTTCTTGACTCTTCTCTTCTATGAATGGAAACATGTCTTCAATGGGACTTCTAGGCTTGAGGCAGAAACTATGTATGTCTGATTGGCAACCAGCTCAATCACCTCCTCCATAGCACATTTTCTCTTTTTATTGTTTTGATCAACAGCAAATGAATCAACTTGCACCGAGGGAGTTTTCCTCTCTTTACCCAAGTCATTTTCTAGTTTACCCAAGGGATGTTCCACAGTCTTCTGCACACGTGCATATTCTTCCCATTGATGATTCAAAAATGGAACCCTCATCTCCATTTTTTTCATAGTTTTATCCAAGTATTTGTTTACTCCCTCATTTTTCGATTTTTTTTCAAGCTCATTAATTTTTTCATTCAGCTCAGTGACTGCTCTGGTGAGTTCAGTTGTCTTTGTTCAGAGTTATGTGAAGAACCTTATACAAGCTTAACAACTTCAAACATATCTGGGGGAAAAATTAACCCCACTCATGATGCAGCAATACATAGAAACATTCATTTTTTTTCAATTCAGTCTGTGCTTTCTTAGATCAGATCCAGAAATATTTCTGGTTGAGTACTTACACATGCTGTTCTTATTAATAATGGGTTGTAGCCATTCCAGCACTAAAGCACAGAAACATTACTTATGCCTGAAATGTCTTCATTCTTTAAAAATTAAAATGAAATGTTGTTGATTTTCTATCTGTAGATGGCACTCTTGCTTTAAACCTATAGCTTTCCCATTTTAGGCAGACAAGTGCATGTTTGTGGGATGTGAGAGAATAGTCATGTGGTAGATGTCTTTCAAAATCTGTGATACTCTAATTAAGATTCACCAAATTGCAGGTATATAATGATCTGTCATATATAAAGTTGCCTAGAAACTGTATGCATTCTGCTGCATCCATAGAGAAACGGATAGTGACAGGCTGAGTAAGCAACATGAAGTCAGGGGTATTCAAGTTTCTAGTCTTTGCTGCATAAGTGTGTAACCGAGAGCCACATATAGGGAGCAATTTTAACTTAACTCACCAGGGGGGAAACACACAAGATCAGGCGGAACACCGATTTTACACCTTGCCTAATGGGAGCAATTTTAACCTATTCTGTCAATCAGGACACTGATAAGATTGGAGAGAATGTTGGTTTCACCCTGCCCGAATTTACTTCCACCTCATCCCATTGGTTTCTCACCCACCGAGTTAGCTTAAAATTCTCCCCATAGCATCCAGGCCAATGTTCCTATTAATTTGCATTTATCTTAAGTTTAGCACTATCATAACTTTGTGTTTTGATTTAGGAATTGCCCATGAACGAACAACAGCTCTAAGAATCGGTCTTTCAAAATTTTAAGCCCATTAAATTTAAACAGGATAAGCTGGTCAAAAGCACAATGAGACCAAGTTGCATGAGTTTCAAGTATTGGATTGTCAGGCCTTGGGAACAATAGTTTGAAAACCCATGGTGTATGCCATCTATTTAAAGTGCAGATTTTTTTTCAGGGCACACAAAGCTCTGGGCATGTTTATAAAGATGTGGAAATTGTTCCAATCTGTGCAGATCATCTCCAGCATTCAAGCGAACTCTAGCGTTGCAGCCATGAAGCCTATGGGCGTCTAGTATGTTCTTTGGATACTTTCAGTGTCATTTCAGTAGCATGCAGTACATTGGAATGGCTATTAATGTCTATTAGCAAGGAGCACACACTCGCAGTCCTGTTTTATAAGCAGATGAAAGTTCTGTCTTCTGACATTCAATTGGCCAAGAAGCCAATTCTTGCATCTGGCTTTTTTTTAAATTCATTCGTGGTATATGAGCATCTCTAGCTAGGCCAGCATTTATTGCCCATCCCTAATTTCCCCTGAGAACTGAGTGGCTTGGTAGGCCATTTCAGAGGCACCTACATTGCTGTGAGTCTGGAGTCACATGTAGGCCAGACCAGGTAAGGACAGCAGATTTCCTTCCCTAAAGGACACCAGTGAACCAGATGGGTTTTTACAACAACCAACAATAGTTTCAAGGTCATCATTAGACTTTTTAAAAATTGAATTCAAATTCCATTTGCTGTGCTGGGATTTGAACCCAGCCCCCCCACATTACTAACCTGATGACAATACCACTATGCCACTGCCTCCTTCTGAAAGCAGTAAACAATTTTTCAACTTTTCAATTTTTCTAATGATGATCAAACATCCTGGAACATGAAAGCTGATCTGAGACAACCACAAATGCAGTGACACCAAAACAGTAATAGGAACATAGGACTTAGGATAAGGAGTAGGCCTTTTGGCCCTTCGAGCCTGTTCTGCCATTTAATAAGATTATGGCTGATCTGGTTGTGGTTTCAACTCTACTTTCCTGTCTGCCCCCGCCCCCATTACAGTGACTCCCTTATCTATCAAAAATCCATCTAACTCAGCCTTTAATAATTTGAATGACCCATAATTTCTGGGGAAGAGAATTCCACAGACTAATGAATCCCTGAGAGAAAAAAATTCTCCTCATCTCCATCTTAAAAGGGAGACCTTTTATTTTTAAACTGTCTCTCCTGGCTCTGTCTCCCCAACAAGAGGAAACATCCTCCAAGTATCCACCCTATCAAGTCCCCTCAGGATCTTAAAATTGTCAAATAGATCATCTCTCATTCTTCTAAACTCCAATGGGTATAGGCCCAACCTGTTCAACCTTCCTTCATAAGATAAGCCCTTCATCTCAGGAATGAGGAGTGAGCTTTCTCTGAACTGCTTCTAATGCAATTATATCCTTTTTCAAATAAGCAGACCAAAACTGTACACAGTACTCCATATGTGGTCTCACCAAGGTCCTGTACTGCTGCAGTAAAATTTCCTTAGAACCATAGAGCCATAGAACACTACAGCCACAGAAAACAGGCCATTCAGCCCTTCTAGTCTGTGCCGAAATATTATTCCGCTAGTCCCATTGACCTGCACCTAGCCCGTGACCCTCCAGACCTCTCCCATCCATGTATCTATCTAAATTATTCTTAAAACTTAAGAGTGAGCCCGCATTTACCACGTCAGATGGTAGCTCGTTCCACACTCTCACCACTCTCTGAGTGAAGAAGTTCCCCCTAATGTTCCCCCAAACCTTTCCCCTTTCACTCGAAAGCCATGTCCTCTCGTTTTTATTTCTCCTAATCTAAGTGGAAAGAGCCTACTCGCATTTACTCTGTCTATACACCTCATAATTTTGTAAACTTCTATCAAATCTCCCCTCATTCTTCTACACTCCAAGGAATAAAGTCCTAACCTGTTTAATCTTTCCATGTAACTCAACTCCTTAAGACCTGGCAACATCCTAGTAAATCTTCTCTGCACTCTCTCTCAATCTTACTGATATCCTTCCTGTAGTTAGGTGACCAGAACTGCACACAATACTCCAAAGTTGGCCTCAGCAATGTCTTATACAACCTCACCATAACATTCCAACTCCTATACTCAATATTTTGATTTATGAAGGCCAGTATGCCAAAAGCTTTCTTTACAACCTTGTCTACCTGTGACGCCACTTTCAGGGAACTATGTATCTGAACTCCCAGATCCCTTTGTTCTTCTGCACTCCTCAGTGTCCTATCATTTACTGTGTATGTCCTACCTTGGTTTGACCTTCCAAAATGTAACACCTCACACTTTTCCGCATTAAATTCCATCTGCCATTTTCTGGCCCATTTTTCCAGTTGGTCCAGATCACTCTTCAAGCTTTGAAAACTTTCCTCACTGTCCATAGCCTCCAATCTTAGTGTCATCAGCAAACTTGCTGATCCAATTCACCACATTATCATCCAAATCATTGATATAGACAACAAACAACAATGGTCCCAGCACAGATCCCTGAGACACACCACTAGTCACAAACGTCCAGTCTGAGAAGCAATCATCCACTACCACTCTCTGTCTTCTCCCACACAGCCAATTCTGTATCCAGTTTACAACCTCTCCATGGATACCAAGTGTCTGAACATTCTGAACTAATCTCCCATGTGGGACCTTGTCAAAGGCCTTACTAAAGTCCATGTAGACAACACCCACAGCCTTTCCTTCATCTACTTTCTTGGTAACCTCGAAAAACTCTACAAGGTTCGTTAAACACGACCTACTACGCACAAAGCCATGCTGACTATCCTTAATCAGCCCTTGGCTGTCCAAATAATTATATATCTGATCTCTCAGAACACCTTCCAATAATTTACCTACTACTGACGTCAGGCTCACTGGCCTGTAATTACCTGATTTACTTTTGGAGCCTTTTTTAAACAACGGAACAACATGAGCTACCCTCCAATCCTCCGGCACCTCACCCGTGGCTAAGGACATTTTAAATATTTTTGCCAGGGCCCCTGCAATTTCTACACTAGTCTCCCTCAAGGTCCGAGGGAATATCATGTCAGGCCCGGGGGATTTATTCGCTGTAAGGTAGCAAGCACCTCTTCCTCTTTAATCTCTATATGTTCAATGAAACTACTGCTTGTTTCCCTTCCTTCCTTATACACTATGCCAGTTTCCTGAGTAAATATCGATGCAAAAAAACTGTTTAAGATCTCCCCCATCTCGTGAGGCTCCACACATAGACGACCACTCTGATCTTCAAGGGGACCAATTGAGTCCCTTACTATCCTTTTACTCTTAATATACGTAGAAACCCTTCAGGTTTATCTTCACATTATCTGCCAAAGCAACCTCATGTCTTCTTTTTGCCTTCCTGATTCCCTTTTTTAGTATTTTCTTACATTTTCTATACTCTACAAATACCTCATTTGCTTCTTGTGGCCTATACCTGCTATACACCTCTCTCTTCTTCTTAACCAGATCGCCAATATCCCTTGAAAACCAAGGTTCCCTATGCCTGTTAACTTTGCCTTTAATCCTGACAGGAACATGCAAACTCTGCACTCTCAAAATTTCGCCTTTGAATGCCTTCCACTTACTGAACACATGCTTGCCAGAAAACAACTTATGCCAATCCACTCTTCCTAGATCCTTTCTCATTTCCACAAAATTGGCCTTTCTCCAATTTAGAATCTCAACTTGAGGACCAGACCTATCCTTATCCATAATTAGCTTAAAACTAATGACACTGTGGTCACTGGACCCAAAATGTTCACCTACACATACTTCTGTCACCTGACCTGTCTGGTTCCCTAATAGGAAATCAAGTATTGCATCCTTTCTCGTTGGTACCTCAATGTATTGATTTAGAAACCTTTCCTGAACACATTTGACAAACTCCAAGCCATCCCGCCCATCTACAGTATGGGAATCCCAGTCAATATGTGGAAAGTTAAAATCTCCTACTGTCACAACTTTCTGTTTCTTACATTGGTCTGCTATCTCTCTACAGATTTGCTCCTCCAATTCTCTCTGACTATTGGGCGGTCTATAATACAACCCTATTAGTGTGGTCACACCTTTCCCATTCCACAGCTCCACCTATATGGCCTCTGTAGATGAGCCCTCCGGGCTGTCCTGCTTACGCACAGCTGTGATATTTTTCCTGACTAGTAATGCTACCCCTCCCCCTTTCATCCCTCCCCCTCTATCATGTCTGAAACAACGGAACCCCGGAACATTGAGCTGCCAGTCCTGCCCCGCCTGCAACCAAGTCTCACTAATAGCAATAATGTCGTAATCCCACGTGCCAATCCACGCCCTCAGCTCATCTGCCTTTCCGACAATACTCCTTGCATTGAAATAGATGCACCTGAGAACATTTCTATCACGTACGGATCCTTGATTTCTGTCTATACATGCATTCCTCACTTGACCTTTATCCTCCTCCACCTCACTATCTGCTCTAACACTCTGGTTCCCCTCCCCCTGCAAATCTAGGTTAAACGCAGTGGAGCAGCAAGGATGTTAGTGCCCCTCCAGTTCAGGTGCAAACCGTCCCGTCGGAACAGGTCCCACCTTCCCTGGAACAGAGCCCAATTGTCAAGAAACATGAAGCCCTCCCTCCTGCACCATTTCCTTAGCCACGTATTTAGCTGCATTATCCTCCTATTTCTAGCCTCACTAGCAGGTGGCACGGGTAGCACTCCTGAGATTGCAACCCTGGAGGTCCTGTCCTTCAACTTAGCACCTAATTCCCTAAACTCTCTTTGCAGGACCTCCTTCTCCTTCCTATTCATGTCATTGGTCCCTACATGGACCACGACATCTGGCTGCTCACCCTCCCTCCTGAGAATACTGAGAACTCGATCCGAGATATCGTGGACCATGGCACCAGGGAGGCAACAGACCATCTGGGATTCTCGATCTCTCCCACAGAACCTCCCGTCTGTCCCGCTAACTATCGAATCCCCTATCACTACTGCTCTCCTCTTTTCCCTCCCTCCTCTCTGAGCTGAGGGTCCAGTCTCGGTGCCGGAGACACGACCACTACAACTTGTCCCTGGTAGGTCGTCCCCTCCAACAGTATCCAAAACGGTATACCTATTGTTGATGGGAACGGCCACAGGGGTGCTCTGCTCTTTCTGTCTATTCCCCTTCCCTCTCCTGACAGTCACCCAGCTGCCTGCCTCCTGACTTTTAGGGGTGACTGTCTCCCTGAAACTCCTGTCTATTACTGCCTCTGCCTCCCGTATGATCCGAAGTTCATCCAGCTCCAGCTCCAGTTCCCTAACTTGGCTTCTCAGGAGCTGCAGCTGGATGCACCTTTTGCAGGTGTAGTAATCAGGGACAATTGTGCTGTCCATGACTTCCCACATGCTGTATTCGGAGCACTCGACTGCCTCAACTGCTGTCTCCATTACCTACTCCTAATTTACTTAAAGGACTTTACCCGGTCCCACCCCACTGGGAGAAAGCTCATCCTCAGCCTCTGCTCACCGAAGCCTCTTGAGCCAAAGCCTCAAAGCTCCACTCCTTCACTGGGCCACTCACAGGCTGGTTGCTCCTCTTCAGCTTCCCCTCCTTTTATTTTCAATCTCCGCACTCTTTTTCAACTGACCTGCCTTCAAGATCCGCGCTCTTTTTCAAATGTTGAGTGCAAAAGTCCTTCTTCTCGATTCCCTCCCGAGTCGTGGTGACTGCGCTGACTTCTCCCAGAATGCTTCAGTCACTTTACACCAGCGCCCTCTGTTGGATCATTAACTTTTACATTACATTGCCCTTGCAATAAATGCAATCATTCCATGTGCCTTTAGAATCACTTGCTTGTACCTGCATTCTAACTTTTGTGATTCATATACCAGCACCCAGATCCCTCTGTATCCCCAAGGTCTGCAATCTTTCTCCAATTAAATAGTATACAGTAAAGTGCTGCCATGTGCAACTTCCTTGTTTGCATATTTGCTTACCCGCGCTAAAGCCTTTGTACACTACATTGCCCAATGCATAAGTAATCGTTCTCTTATCTGCGTTTTCTTTCTCCTCTCTCCTCTTTCCCCAGGGAGACAGTAGCCATGGCAGAGCAGAGACCTCGACACATTTTAAGGGAGAGATGGTGTTGAAGTCGCTGGAAGCAGATTCCTCCACTAGTCCAGGTAGTGGACATTTAAGTCTCTATTTTTTAAGCACCTTTCCAACTGGGATGAGAAGCCATGCCTGGAATGGTTGCAACTAAAGTGCAGCCCAAACAGAGAGATTAACCTGGAATTCTTTTCTTATTCACTCACAGGATATGGGCTTCACTGGATGGGCCAGGATTTAGTGCCCATCCCTAGTTACCCTTGAGAAGGTGGTGGTGATCTTCCTTCATGAATTGCTGCAGTCCATGTTGTGTAGGTACACCCACAGTGCTGTTAGAGATGGAATTTCAGGATTTTGACACAGTGACAGTGAAGGAACAGCAATATATTTCCAAGTCAGGATGGTGAGTGGCTTGGAGGGGAACTTCCAGGTGGTGGTGTTCCCATCTATCTGCTGCCTTTGTCCTTCTAGATGGTAGTGGTCATGTGTTTGGAAGGTGCTGTCTAAGGTTCCCTGGTGAGTTCCTGCAATTCATCTTGTAGATGGTACACACTGCTGCCACTGGGCATCGGTGGTGGAGGGATTGAATGTTTGTGAATGTGGTGCCAATCAAGCTTTGACCCAGATGCTGTCAAGCTTCTTGAGTGTTGCGGGAGCTGCACTCATCCAGGCAAGTGGAGAGTATTCCATCACCTGACTTGTGCCTTGTAGATGGACAGGCTTTGGGGAGTTAGGAGATGAATTACTCGCCATACGATTCCAAGCCTCTGATCTGGAGGAAGAAGAACTGAAGAACTTTTTCTGGCTTCTCCATATAATCATGTGTGATGAAAGGCAAGTGAGAAAAGTATGACAAATAAAAGATCATGGATCTGAAATGTTAACTCTGTTCCTTTCTTCACAGATGCTATCAGACCTGCTGAATGTTTCCAGCCTATTGTGTTTTAGTTCCATTTTATACCTTTGGCTTCAATGTGAAGGTCTATTTTAAGCAATTCATTAACTTCCTATTATTCCACTCAGTCTTTAACAAGTTTTTTTTGTTAATACATCCTTGTTACAGCAAAGTCTTTGTTTTTTTTAAAGGCATTTCTTGATAGCTAGATAGCAAGTATTCACCCCAGGGATAACATTCTCCCTTAATGGCCATCCTGCACTATATTAAAAGAAAACCTAACAATTTAAAATGTTCATTACTTCCAGCTCCCTCTGAGATTTAGCCAACAGCAGCTGGCACACCAACATCATCATTTGGTGACAGACTGTTGCTCAGATCCTTGCCAAAAAAGTTAGTGACCACTATCAAATCAGAGGGAAAAAAACATTCATTTTGAAGTCATATTTTCACCATGCAGTAAAACAACTAAAATGAATTTCTGCTGGAAATTAATTTTGAGGCAGTAAGCGATGTGCACAAAATACTAGTTGCTTGCTGCCTGGAGTTGTGGTCAGTTCAGATTTGACTTTTTTATTATTATATTGGCCAAGGCCAACTAGAGTCAACTTGCCAACCAATCAGCACCCATTTCCTCCTGTGGTATAAATTACGATTGTTTGAAATTTGACATTCTTGCATTTGTCCTGATGAGTGCACGATTGTCTCTATTTTCAGTAATATTCGAGTTCTGCACTACCAAGTGACTGTTATTAATATTATATTTTCTTCATTCATGCGTTACTTTTTATTGGCCCCCAGACTGGCCATGAATGAAGTGAAATTGGGCTACATGAAAGGAAGTGCCACTTAAAATATTGCTCCAGTTGGCATTAGAAGTGAAGGTTCAACAATATCTGCAAAATGTGCTGCCCATTCACCGAGAGATTGTTTCGTGCTACTAATGTAAACCAACTTCACCCCCGACATTTTGTAGACTGAAAATAAAATGGAATAAGTGCCAGCGGTTTTCATAGTGGTGCACATATCCAGTTTACAGCCAATAGATCAACTGAAGTGGAAATCCTGTAAAGATTATTACTGAAAGAGGAGCCTAGCACTTTTCTAGTTGAAGCTCTGCTGTACCTAGAAAGACTGAGGGCATTTATAACAACAACTAAGAACAAAGTAAATTGTGAATGTAACAATATGAATGGAATTATATGATTCTCAATGTTGTTGGAATTTTAAGTTTACTGAAGGATTTCAACTACTTTGGGTAATCTGGTGGAACTATGTTTTGGAACACCTCAGTGCAGCAGCCATTTAGATTTTGCCGCCATTCTGCTCACTTCCCAATTTTAATTGCATTACCCCTAAAGAGCAGAGGCCAAACATCTGTCAGAAGGAAACACATCCCCAGTCTGGCTCCTGTTCAAGTGGTTAGCTCAGAATGGCATTGATGTGACAATCGGTACATCAGGACAGGAGATGCAATCAGAACGTTGGGCTGAGGGCAATTGAGACATTGGGATGGGATGAGGTGGCAATCTGGAGTGGGCCAAGGTGGCAAGTGGTGGTTGGTTTTAATGTGAATCAGTGGGGAGCACAGCCAAAATCCTGGCTCCACATTCAGGTGAGTGTCTTTTACAATGCAGCTTCTTTTACAATGCCAGCCGCCATGGTGGGTTTTCATGTCCTATCATCCGCTTCCCACCTCATTAATTATGCAGCCACAGGAAACATACCATCTTGCTGGCGATATATTCCATGTCAAGGCAGTGAGTGGCTTGTTCTTGTAGCTACAGCATTTATATGGCTAGTCCAGTTCAGTTTCTGATCAATAGTAACACTAGGACGTTGACAGTGGGGGATTCAGTGATGGTAATGTCACTGATTGTCAAGGGGCGATAGGTAGATTCTCCCCTGTTGGAAATGGTCATTGCCTGGCACTTGTGTGGCACAAATGCTACTTGCCGCTTTTCAGTCCAAGGATATTGTCCAAGTGTATTTAGACATTGACTCAGTATCTGGGGAGTCACAAATGGTGCTGAACATTGTGCGAACATCCCCACTACTGACCTTATGATGGAAGGAAGGTCATTGATGAAGCAGCTGAAGATGGTTGGGTCCAGGACATTACCCTGAACAACTGCTGCAGTGATGTCCTGGAACTGAGATGATTGACCTCCAACAACCACAACCATTTTCCTTTGTGCTAGGTATAACTCCAGCCAGCAGAGAGTTTTCCCTTGATTCCCATTGATTCCAGTTTTGCTAGGGGTCCTTGATGCCACACTCGGTCAAGTGCTGCCTTGATGTCAAGGGCAGTCACTCTCACCTCACCTCTGGAGTTCGGCTCTTTTGTCCATGTTTAACCAAAGCTGCAATGAGGTCAGTGTTCATGTCACTCAGATGTGAAACTGTGGTTCCAGCATAAGATAAAGGCAGGTTTCTCAGTTGAAACTGCGCAGTGTGTAACCTTCAGACCAAAGTGATGGTCCAGCTTCACAGTCACTCGACACATTAGTGATGCCTGCACTTTGATGGTGCTTGTCATTGCTGCCAGAATGTCGTGAACAGGAGTCACAGAGTTCTGCCATTCTCTCTGTGTGCTCTCAGCACTTTTGAGATGGGACTGGCCCCCCAATCTCTTCAGCATCTCTGACCGGTTCAGGTGCTGAAGACTGGCAAAGGTCAGGTGCATTTAAAACTTTCACGGGTATCTCCATAATATGACCTTGATCACAAAGTGCAAGTGAGCTGCCTTCAGCCAAACAGGAGTCAAACATTCACAGAGGCGATGTGAAGATCTATGGAGTGTCATCATTATCCTCCTGGGATCTTGCGTCTCTTAGAGACTGCTGTGTTTCCATGACATGAGCCTGAGTATGTGCACTGCCATCAGCCAGACAAGAGTCAAATGTTCACAGATGCAAGATGAGGATGTCAGGACTGTCCTCACTGCATCTCACCATCATCCTCCATGAATCTTGCGGCTATGAGGCCTCTTGAGCGTGCCTGCCTGGCCTGACTAGTGCGATGGCCTCATCGCCAGCATCCTCACCCTCAAGGACCTCATCATCGTCATCCCCTTCGACGTCTTCCTCATCGGAGGAGACATGCAGCTCTTCCGTTTCCTCCTTAGCCAGGTCCTCCCCTTATGGCAGCGCTAGAATGTGGAGCGCGCAGCAAGCAACGATGATGCGTGACACCACTGGTGGATTGCAGTGCTCCAGCAGACCTGTCCAGACACTGGAATTTCATTTTAAAAATGCCTATCATTTGCTCCAAAGTCTGGATCACAGCATGAGCCTCGTTATACCGTCGCTCTGCTGCAGTCTGAGGCCGCCACATGACTGCCTTCAGCCACGTCCTCTGCAGGTAGCTCTCGTCCCCAAGGAACCTTCCCTGCAGCCTCTGTGAAGACGTTATGGATCTGAGACCAGCTAAGGATGAAGGAGTCGTGGACATGCATAGGAGACACTGGTTCACAGCCATCTGCAGGAATAAGAAGTGCCATCTATAGATCTTGGGTCTAGAGAAGGACCTACGAGCAACGGCACGCTGTGGATCTTCAGCTGTGTGCACAGCAGTCCCTGCCGGCCCTTCATCCTGAGGGAGATGCCAAGCTAGCCAGGCCAGGTGCCTCTGCTGCACTCTTCTTCTTCTTCTCATGCGCAGACCTGTAGGATATGTTTGTAGTGGTCGCACACCAGCTGAACATTCAGTGAGTGGAAGCCCTTGCGGTTGTCGTAGCTGACTGCTTGTTGCCACAGAGATCTAAGCGTCATGTGAATGCAGTTGATGGCACCTTCACCTGTGAAAAACCAGAGATCTCCGCAAATCCCAGATCTCTTACTTCCTGGCTTTCCTGGTCCAGGCAAAATGCACAAAGTTCTGTGGCTTCACAAAGATGACATCCGTGACCTCCTGGATACAACTTGTGCGTGGAGTTTTGCGAGATCCTGCAGAGGTCATCTGTGGAGCCCTGGAAGGAGCCACTGACGTAAGAATTGAGTACCGCGGTCAGTTTAACGGCCACTGGCAATGGATGTCCTCCATGTCCCCATGATGCCAAATCCTGCAGCAGGTGGCATATGTGACTAATTAGTCCCCTAGACATGAGCAGTCTTCACGAATGACAAGCGCCATCTGTAGGCTCTGGGAAACACCTACGAGCGACAGCTCTCTGTGGATCTTCAGCTGCTTGTGCAGCAGGCCCTACCACCCTTTCATCTTGAGGGAGTTGCTCCTCCCTTTGCCAAGCCAGGCGCTTCTGCTGGTCCCTTCTTCTTCTTCTCTGCTCTCTAAGCTATGAGGCATACCGCTAAACCGCCAGGCTCCATGATCTTGATGTTCTCCTCCTGCAGGATCAAAGAGAGATGTGTGGGTTGCACAGGTGACCTAAGAACCTCTCTTGGTTAAGTCTGAAGGCCCCATCATTTGGATGGCCAGTGTGTAGTGCGCTTCATGGCTGTCCGGAACCCCACCAACCTCCGTCCCACTCCACTTGACCAACTGGAGGCAGCTTCATCCAATGGACTTCAGCTCAGGAGCAGGCATTCTCCTAACCCACACTGCAAGCCCAAACATTAATAAAGACATTACAAGGGGCTTTGAGTACCTTCTTTGATGTCCTGCAAGTGATCCTCAGGCAGTACACGCAATTATGTGCAAGGTTGTGTGCACTCATCTCCGAGTTCCCCTCGAGGTTCAGGTTGTCAGGTCACCTCTTAAAGGTCGTGAAGCACGCTGTACTGAAGTCTATTTTGATTTTTCTTTTCCCAAATGTCAGTCTGTGCCTTGTTTTCATGCTTTTGCTTTCAGATAGAGCTGATTTTTATTCTGCCATTAACACCTACTCTGGACCAAAGCTTTGTTTTATTGCCACAACCATTACCACTCTGCCTTTTGTTATTTAATCTCTCCTACCATCTACCCTATACCAAACCATCCCTTTTGTTCTAACTCTCCCTCCCCTTTTTCAACAGCATAAAACCATCACCCTCCTTCAGTTCTGAAGAAGCCATTAGACTCAAAACATGAACTTTGTTTCTCTCTCCACATCTGCTGCCAGACCTGCTGAGTTTCTCTAGCACTTCCTGTTTTTATTACAGAAATTATGGACTTGATTTTCAACCCCCACGGGGAGTGGGAGTGGTTAGAATCTGAGTGGGGTGGGTGCTAAAAATAGTCCTACTGGTTGGCTGCCAGTTCCCTAGATTGGATATTCCCGTCCTGATGTGGGGGCAAACCCGTGTCTGTTGGGCAGAAATGGAGGCGGGTGGGTCCCACTTGTGATGGTGCTATTCCTGTCCCCAGCTATTTTGATCGGTGCAGGATAAGGGTATGGGTTGTGTTCCCATATGTTCCCACCCTTTGATTGGCAGCTTAGACACCTGTTTGCCTGCTCTTAAGCTTGAACAGATCACTGAGCTCTTACAAAAATTTCAAGGGTTTCAATGTGTCAGCTGTGGAGGTTTTGTTTATACTACTCTGCAATAGAGTCCCATTATGAAGGCACGGCTGAGTTCCAAACTCCACTTATGAATTCAGCTCAGCAGAAGTTGTTGATACAACTGTCAAGGGGAGAATGAGTTTATTTGTCTTGGCAGTTTTATGACACTGAAGAGGATTGTGTCTTTTGAAGTTTATGAAGGAGTGTTTTTTTTTATCTTGACGGTCTCATGAGCATCTCAAAGACTTTTCAATGTTATTTTAGTGCTCAAGAGTTCTATACATGGTGGATACTGGGTGAGTGGGCAGGGGACAGTGGGGGTGGATTAGTGGTCAGGGGGATGTGAAAGAATATGGGATTGGTGAGTGGGCATGGGGGGATGAAGGGGTATGGGCATCGGGCAAGTTGGCATGGCAGGTGAGGAGATATGGGGGTGAAAGAGTATGGGGAGGGCAAGTGGGCATGGGGGATTGAAGGGGTATGGGGTGGGTGAATGGTGAAAGAGGCAGAACTTCTAACCTGGCTGCCTGGGCATCTGCCCACCTCCACTCAGCTTTGAGAGGCGATGCCCCAACTCCAGCCCACCCCTGACTCTAAGAGGGGAAAATATGGTGAGTGGGCATGGTGACTCAGGAGGCAGGATTGTGACATTGAGTAATGGCCTGAGTCCTGATTCCCACCTCAAAGGGGGAGATCCAGCCACCCGTCTCTGTCCTGACCCGGGCGTTTTTCCTGAATGACGTGGGCAGTTGGTCCAATTTATTAACAGCCACTTAAGTCCAATTAAAGGAGGCCATTTGGAATTTTCCAGTAGGCCTCCACATTCCCACACTTAGCTGGGGCCAGTTTAACTGTCTGGAGGTGTTCTCCCAGTAGCACACTGGGAATGTAGTGCTCCACACAGGATTAGAGGCCTTTCCTGTCTGCTTGGGTGCAGCATCAGCCGCAGGCTGTCATGTGGAGGAGATCCATCCTTCAATCCAACTGTTCCCTGTCATATAAACTTGCAATTGGGTCAAATGCTGCCACTTTCCACTAGAGTGCCCAGTCTACCTTAAATTACCCTGGAAAGGCAAAGTATCTAAAAAAAACTTGAATAAGATGCTGCTATTATATAGTGGTTACATTGTGGTATTTACAACTAACAGGATGCTGCCATCAGTCGAAAAAGACATTCTGCTTACCACACAATTGAGTAACATTGTGTATAAATTTCAGTACCAGTGTGATGCCCAAGTACAGAGGCTGTATGCCCCAACAATTGGCTGATTGAATCAAACAGCATGTTATTTTGGTTGTTCTAAGTAGGCAGGGTACAGACTGTGTACAACTAGCCCGCACCTGCAGAACCCAAAATAAAATATCTACTGATAGATGTGATTCTGCACTTGGGCAACACTTGCTGAACAATCCTGAGTGTGCTAATAGCTACACTGACAATCAATTTAAGATAATCAGTCAAGTTCTGTAACATGGCTCATTTAGGCCTCCTAGAAGTGACATACATTCATACATAGGGACCAGTCCTCTGAAAACAAAAGGCATATCTTCAAGCCTTACGCCTTTTTTGAATTACCCAGAAGCATGGGGAGCCTATAGTTCCCTATTGCTTTCTCTATGGCAACACCTTGGCCACAGTCGACTCACCAACCAATCAGGACCCTTTCTTCCTGCAGCATAAATTGTTGTTATCATCTGAACTTTGACCTTCTTGCATTTGTCCTGATGAGTTCAAGACAAAAAGCTTTGGCAACATGTTTTTCTTTTCAGCAATATTCTATTCAAGTTTTGTAATACCAAGCAACTGTTAATATCAGCTCAGCTCCTTTTTTAAGGTGGTCAACTTAGTCAAAGGTTTTTGGTTTGATTTCCCCTGATTTTTTGTTTTGATTTAACTTTGCTTCTTTAGTTACAATTTGTTAGTTTTGTATTTATATTTTAAGACTAGTTGTGCCAGCACATCATTACAGTAATTTTATCAGTATTGCTCCCTTAAAGAAAGGCACATGAGTACTCTGGTGAGGTTCGGTTTAGCCCAGTCCCACAATTCCCACTAGTTATAATTAAAATGGGATTCTGCCATATTCCCCTCCCTCCACTCCCCCCACTCCCCCCACTCCCCCCACTCACTCCAACCCCCACCCCCGCCCCCACCCCCGCACCCCACCCCCCCGCCGCCCACCCAACACCACCACCCCCACCCCCCAACCCCCCAACCAGAAGTTCCCAGGTAAGCTTTATATGGAAATTGCCTGGGAAGTGCAAACTTCTCATGGGCAAATGCCCTGCACTGGGAACCATCCAAAAATGCAATTTAAATTACAATCTTTGGATGATTCCAACTGTGTTACATCAATAGTTACCCAGAAAAAGTTAGAAGAATTAAAACCACTCCTAACTCTGGGTAACTACTGTACAGACCCACACCAAACCCCCATGGGACCCCTCCAACACCCCCGAACTCCCATGGGACTTCATCCACCCCTCACCCACCCCTGCCAACTACCACCCCCCATGGGGACCCCCCACCACCATGGGATTCCCCTCCAAAGAACTTTCCCCACTCCCTGACTACCCTCCCAGGGGCTTTTCCCCCCACAATGGGGACTCTTCCCCAAACAAGCCCAACTCCCCCTCCACCAGACCCAACTCTCCTGACTCTAACTCACATCCCACCCCAAGATCCAATTCCACCCCACCAGTCCTGACGCCCGATTCTCGTCCCCACACCTCCCGCCCCTCCACAACAAGACTCAGCTCCCATCTCTCACCAGCCCTAGGCCTGACTCCCAGCACTTACCCCCACCCTACCCCTGCCAAGGCCCGACCCGACCCCCCGCCACCACCAAGACTCGACCCCCTCCAAAACCCTACCCACTTACCTTATATACTTACTTTCTCCCTGGCTTGTCAAAGACCTTTAAACCTGGCTGGACTTTTAAACTTACCTGCTTTACGGCAGCTAGTGCTGTTAAAAAAAAGGGTTCCTGGTCTCCTTCCCTCCAATTCAGCAGCACCTGACCGAAGGACTCAGGAATGCCCTGTCCTGCGCAGTTCTCGCCGGGCCCGAGACAGAAGGTCAGGCAAGACAGGGTCAAAAAAATTTAAAGGTAGGAAAGTAAGTGCTCTGATTGCCATTCCATGGAAACTCAGGCCCACTGTTTTCGTTATATTACCAGTATGAGTAACCTAACACTACCTGAAATTTTAGTGCTGTTGTTCCTTTCAGTGGATGCAAGGTCAGTTCGTCTTTGCCCAAACCTACATTCCCCATCAGCTACTTTAAAAAAGGGCCTTTTCATTCACATTCATCCTAATGGCTCTGAAGTACTAACATACTAGATCTATCAATTCATTGGATGACTTCTGCAACAGCTGGGCACCACATGGAATTATTATTTTGATTCATCCCAGATTTACTGTTGTAATTTGATTTTTGTGTTGGGTGCTTTTATTAGTTTGCTTTGCTTATTATCAATTTAAGGATAACCGGAATCCTTAGTGGTTTTCTCGCTATAAGAGGTGACATGCGATAATGTATTCTACTGAGCATGGTCGTCATAATCCACTGATCTATTTGTTATCTCCATAGAGAATGAAAATTTTCAAAAAGATTCCAACTTCCAGTTACTAGCTAAGAGAATGATGTGGAAAGATTTGATGTTTTAAAGCTTTTACTTTAACAAATGACTAATAGCCCATTGACTAAACTCTATTTTCTATTGCTGGATGGATTGAGAACCAGAGGACACTTATTTAAGGTGGTTGGCAAAAGAAGCATAGTAAGTTAAGAATATGGAATGCACTGACTACAGGCTGATTCAATCATGGTTTTAAAAAGAGAATTGGATAATTATCTGAAGAGGAAAATTTTGCAGGGTCATGGGGGAAAGGCAGATGAGTGGCACTAGGTAAATTGCTCTTGCAGAGATCTGGCACAGACATGATGGGCCAAATGGCCTCCTTTTGTGCTGTAACCATTCTATGATTCTGTGCGCATTATCAGTTATTTTCCACTGTAATGCAATTATCATTGCTAAGCTGATTTGTACATTTTTTTTAGTAGGCCACATAGATTTACCACTATCTACATATTTAATATTAGGTGATATAAGAACTATTCTCTAAACTATTTTGGAATAGTGTGAGCAAAGGGTGGAACTCCATGAGTCACTGCTCCCAGAGAATGTGTTTTTATTACCAAAGCAATTTTTGGCTGATTAACTTGACATTAATTCCATGAGCACAAACTTTATTTAAAGGTGTCAGCTCGAGCTGGCTCAATTCACAGCCTCTGTGTCAACAGGTTACTGGTTTGGATCCTACTCCAGGAATTACCACATATATTCATGTAAAAGTCAAAATTCTGAGACTCATTTTTTAGGCAAAAAGTTATGGGGTTGACTTTTACACAGGTATGCTTTCGAAGGGGCTTACTTCCAACTAAAAGGGAATGGAGGAAGGCATCGCTGAGACTTATCAGGTAGAATCATCCCAGATTTGCACAAAGTGTGGTAGCAGGTGGAAAAAAAGTTGTTTTATCTGCTGGCTGCAATGGCGTGTTTTCACACTGTATCACCCCATTTCCGCATCATTAACTATGCAGCCACAGGAAACATGCCGTCTTGCTGACGAGCAGCCTCTAATTGCCCTCCACACCATTTCCTCATGCAGGGAGCCATATTTAAACTTCAGACGCGTGCACACTTCTCAATGCTTGCAGCCCAGGGCTGCTGCAATGAAGACATGGCCCCAAAAGCCGAGAGGTGTGCAACCCCCCGA
Source organism: Carcharodon carcharias (assembly GCF_017639515.1). NCBI lineage: Eukaryota > Metazoa > Chordata > Chondrichthyes > Lamniformes > Lamnidae > Carcharodon > Carcharodon carcharias. The sequence continues at coordinate 76,587,598 of NC_054486.1, forward strand.
TTCAGTGATGCATCCCTGGGAAGCCTTCTGGATGCCATGGAAGCCCGCCATGATGTCCTCTACCCTTGCTCTGGCCGCAGGAGGCCCATCAGTCTCACCACTCCGCCTTGTGAGCTGGTGGCAGAGGTGGTCAGTGCCAATGCTGCACAGAAGAGGCTAGCCATCCAGTACAGAAAATGGATAAATGATCTCATACCAGGGTAAGGCAACCATCTCATCACTCTAAACTCACACACTCACAAGGCCATCACACATTCACTGGCATCTCACTCTCTGCCAGCTCAAGGGACATCACCGATCACTCCTTCACACACACCCTCACATCTCCATCTGGCCTCATCTCCTCTGGAGACTGCCTCCTCAGCCCTCACTATCTTGAGGCCACTTGCACAGATCAACATGTGCCCCCACACATACCCTGGGATACTCCGCTTCCCCAGTACAGCCCTCACCCTGCAGCCTCTTCCCTTGCCTGAGGCCACTTCTCCCCCTTCCCCAAGCAAGTCCTAGTCCTGCAGCTGTTGAAAAGCCACCCCTGCCTTACAGTTAGTCTGGTAGGTAGAGACCTGCCAGTGAAGCCTGGTGCTGATGACCACGAGTGCTGCCCAAAGTAAGGTAGGCCAACAAACCCCGAAGTGCAGCACGCCAGGTGCACATCACGCATGTACAGTTGTGAAAGACATTGGCGTGCAATCACACCGATGTGCCCGGATGATCCAGTGTGGGTGCTTGATTCCAGTGAGCAGGGATTTCAATGAGATTCTAAAGTATTGAAATGTGGTTCCCAATGTGCGGCAGCGGGAAATGTGGCCCACCATTGACAGGTGGAGCGGACGATCGCCAACTGGTTTCACAACAGCGTGACACCAATTTTTGGCCTTCTCACCATATTGTCTCCCCCTCCACCTGCCACGGAGCCCGACGCCAACAGGGCCAGAAAATTCCAGCCATGGAAACAGGCAATCAGCATTCTCATCATTTGGGTACGTGTCTATGAACAGTCCTGAACTGTGGAGCTTATCATTGCTTCCAAACATGATGCCAGGGCTTAGCTGTCCATGAAGATTATTTTTTCCAGTCCCATGAACTTTGAACTGGACACGGAGCTCCGAGTCTTTCAGGCAGCATGGCACTCGGTTCCAGATTGGCCCATTTTTTACTGCATCCATTGGGTGTTAGGTGAATGTAATGACCCACCAACATGGTGCACCCACCAAAATCCCATAGAGCCATCAAACCCGAAACCGCTCCCTGATATGGTTTCATCAGGCTGTGCTTCCGCTCCAGGAGTCTCCCCAGCCCCCCACAGAGGAAGCGGTGGCATCAACTGGGCCTGCTGTTTCAATGCTGCATGGGGTCAAGGGAAGGGAAGGGCCACGCCATTGGAAAATGTCATGCAAGTACTGTTTTAATGAATACTGAATTGAGTTATATAAAGAATTAAGGAATTTTTGGCCAAAGCCAAGGTTCAACTTTTACATGAGATTGACAATTAGTCAAGTATATATGATAATCATATATATATAATTCATGGGACAAGCCAATGCAGCAGAGAGGAGGTGCTGCCTTGTTATTATTGTTGTCCTGGAGATAGGACATTAAACTGGAGAACTGTCTGCCTATCTAACAGGATGTTAAAAATTACATGGCCATGTGTAAATTAGATGAAAGAGTTTCCCTAGTGACCTGCCCAACATTCTTCCACTAGCACACTATCAAAATACAGATTATTAGGTTATTCCCATGCCATGCGTGGATACCTTGCTGTGTGCAAAAAGGATGCTGTGCTGTATGTGAAGGGCTTTAGCATGCTTCTGTGAATCATTCCTCAGCACCACCTGCACCCCCCGCCCCACTCTTCATGTTCATGGGTGACTTCCTGGTTCTCCCAATGTTCCGCATAGCAGCTGTTGGCACAAAACCACAAGTATAAAGATGTTGAACAACAGGGGACCCAAATTTTTTAAGGCAAATATGTTGAAATGTAATAAAATTTCCAATGTCATGTGATCAGATGTCTGCTGATCAGGCATCGCATGGTCAGATGTCATGTGGTCAGAACACCACAGGATCAAACCTCCAGGAATGTTGACAACCGAAGTTTGGAAATTAAACCATCTAATGATGTCACTATAGCAAAATATGGCTTTGTTTTTATATATTTAAGCCATCCTATAATTTAAAAATGACTAAGTTGTTTTGTGAGGTAGCTCTCATGTATTCATTTAGAAAATGACTCCAACCATGCATATATAAAGACAATTAAGGCAGATGCCACTGATGATCTTCTGCCTGTGCCATGCAGCCATGGCCCCAGTTAACCTGAGAAATGTTCAGCTTTTGCTTTTGGCAGTGAGCTTAATTGGCAGTTTCACATTGATCTTTTATTTGCTAGCAGCGCTTGCCAACGACAATTAGAACTGCTTATACTTCAAACTCGGAGTACAGCCATAGTTCCGGCTCATTTTGAACCAGCCTCACACACTTTAATAACAACAGTCAAACACTTGAGGGGAAAGAAAAGTTTTAGATGGATTTGAGGGGATTGACGGAAATCGGCCTTTGGTTACGATCTGAAGGTTAAGTATCAGATTTCTATTTAAAAATAGAAAAATATAAATCAGCAGGTACTTTACTCAGAATCTGCAAGCCTCTAAAACCACAGATTGAGGCTGTATTATAATTAATTAAAGTATATCCAGTTTCTTGCTTACCAAAAATAATGCCAGTTAACAAGGATATGGTTTACGAAGGTGCAAGCATTTCCACTGACTGTAGCCTTCAATCACACAAACGTAAACCCTAGTAAAGTTTACCTTTGTGCAAGTAATTTGTTATTAAAGAAGTGCATTGAACAGTTATTACAATGCATTTTTTAAAAAGTAGTTAGATATAGCGCGCCAAGTAATAGTGAAATCGAGACAAAGTAGAAAGAATGCAAGGGTCTGTGAAGTGGTTTGGCATGCTGGTGAACCCAATGAGAGAATAGACATTCAATATCAACTGCCGTCTGCTCATGTAAATAAAATATTTATAACATCCTTGTCATTTTAATGGTATTATAATATTTGAAAAACAGACAACACATCAGTTAAATTCCAATGTAGACTGCTAAATTAGTTAGAGTATTGTTCAACACTACATTTTAATTGATAACTGTGCATGTCGGTTTGGCAAATAGTTCATGCAGTTGGTAAAATGAAAACAGTACTTGACTTCAAAGGGGAACTCACATCTGCCTTTTAGTAAATAGAAATAACTTTGATCCTTTTGGGTGTCACTCAGTTGAACCCAGTTTCACTTTAGCAGCTTGGTAGAATGGATGGAGGAGTGTTGATTGATTCCTCCAAGCCAAAACAAATGGAGTATTGCTCTGTTCTGGTCAGCACATAATACATACCGAAGCTGATTTTGTACAGACAGCTAAATATGATTTTGTGTTTGCCCAAGAACCGTGTAAGTTTTATAAAATATTTATAAATGCTTAGAGCTTTTCTTAGCATGACAACTTTTCTGTCCAGAATGCTCAGTTTTATAGTTTTCTGTTTAAAATACAAACATAAGATGTGCCCAGAAGAGCACACCCCTAATATTCCAATCTCCCCTCCTTGCCAAAAAATATATTTTCACGTTATCACAATAGCAGTACCTTATTTGTGAAAGCTGTAACCACATGGACCCACAACCATAAGTTTCTGCAGCTCCTCATCAGTGGTGAGTGTTGTGGTCTCTTATAGTCTGCTGCCACTGTATATGTTGAGGTTCCCGATGTAGACCTCAAGCGATCTGTCTCTATGTTATCCATGCTAAGTAAAATATTGAGACTGACGAAGGTTCTGGTTGAACACAATTATGTGAAGTTTATTACTAGCAACAACTATATACAGCTCTCCTATGCACAGGCCTTAATCTAACCTGGGTCCTAACAGTCACATAGGCTGATTACTTGACTATATGCCTGACTCATAAGATATACATAAAAGGTGGAATTTTACGGCCCCAGCCGAAAAATGCAGCGAGCTGTTCAAAAGTCCAATGATTTTGGCAGGACTGGAAAATCCCACTGGCGGGAGGAGCCGTAAAATTCCACTTATAGTCTTACTGATACAGAATTTCAGACGGTGGTGAACATCCGCAGTAGAGATCACAAGCAATAGTAAACATCTAACATGGAGGCTGTACCTTTTATCCTCCAGCCTTACACACAGAGATGTCATAGTGATGTCACTATCTCCATTGACATGCATACAATAACACAACAGTGAGTACATTCAAAGCTCCTCATATCCAAACAGGAAAGCATTGAAAATATATGTTAGCTGTATAGGTCTAAAAATTATGACTGTGTCTTGAAATGTACAGTTAGCACACCCTAGAACTGAATATTCCACTCAAGTGGCCATGTGACAATCCTGGTAGAAATCTCAACCCTTTGCCTCTGAGTCAGAAGTTGGTGAGTTCAAGTGTCACTCCAGAGATTTATGCATTTACTAGCAGAACAGCTATTTGTAATAAAATGTATTTTGAGAATATCACAATTTGTTTGATAATATTATGATTATAAATGTTTGCATTGAAAGATTTATGAGGAACTAGGATTAATTCAGAATAGTCTGGATCAGGGTATGAAAAAATCTTTGGCTCCTAAATCAATGCTGAACTGCCAGTTAGTATTTCTTGTATGATAAAAGCACAGGACAATCAAATGATGTAATTTGCTGGAACATCTTCACACAGCATCACACTTTGCTGAACGTTTACTTTTGAAAGCATAGAGGCGTTGGGTGGAATTTTCTAATCCTGCCAATGGCAGGAATCGTGGTGGGTGAGGGCACAAACTTTGGCATGATGGCAAAAGTCAGTTTCCTGCTGGTGGGAAATTGGGATGGAATTTTGTTCTCTCAACTTTGATGGCAGGTTAAGGGTGGGTCAAGTTTCCCACTGATCTGTGCCAGAAACCATACTTGTGTCTCATGAATATTAGTTAAAAGGCAAACTCGCCAGAATCATGTTTCACTTCCAAGGTGTCCCGCCAGTGGATAACTAGAATGGTCTGTTCCCCAACTATATATAAGTGGCGAGCTTCACTTCATCAACAACTTTGAGGTACGAGGATGCTGTTTTTGCCTTCTTTTAAGAGTGTTGCAGCGAGATTTCAGGTGCTTGTATCAGAAGCTGCAGCAAGACTGTGCACAGGAGGCAGTACCAGCGGCAAAGGAGAAGATGGAGGCAGGACTTGGGTTCGGGGGTTGGTTCAAGGAACGGAGCATTGAAAGGCTGTCCTGGGACAAGAGGTAGAAAACTGTCAAAGGAGGAGTAGGAGACTGCTCTAAGGCTGAGGCCACACTGTCGGGGGCATATTGAACAGACTGTGCTGGGGCTGAGGCTACGCTGTTGAAGACATATTGAATAGACTATCCTCGGGCTGTGCAGGTCATGTGAAAGTGTGCTACACGGCATGCATGTTGCTGTCCTGGTCATGGGCAATGGAAGGCTTCTTTGGGCGCACAGCATTGTGTGCAGGGTATGGTCAGTCACCTAAGGAAATTGGTCCTGGGGATTAGCGGCATGGTACTGAGGGGCAGATGGCATGGTCACGGTCAGGGGGGGCATCTGCATCCTGTATGTTGATAGAAAATTCATGGGGTATGTGGGGTGTGGGGAGGTATTGATGGTCTCATGGGGAGGAGGGTGTCCCAGAAAGTCAGGGTGCATGTGGCCTCAAGCAGGGGAGGGGTCAGGTCAACAAAGGGCATGGGGACATCAATATTAAAGGGTTTGGGGGAGGATAGGAATATCAAAATGAACAATGAAGGGGCCAAGGGAAACAGAGGGAGGCTGGATAGTAGCAGCAGAAATGGGAATTAGGTGACTATGGAGGAGGATGGGAGGAACTTGGTGGGTGATGGGGGCGGTTGGAAGCTGGTCGCACTTTCAAATGTGATGAGCACAATGTTCACACTCTGATCAATGACACAGCTGGAAAAGTAAGCTTGAAAAAATTGATGTAGGAGGGATCTAGACTCGTGGGAGAAGTTCAGCACAGCAAATCTTGGCCAATTGAAGGGACATCCTATAACTGTCTTGCTCAAACCATGAAGAGCATGGCTCAGCTGAGTGCTGGACTCGAGGGTCTCATGCACAATGAATGAGCTTGGCTCCTTTACTAATAGTGCACATTCAGGTGACAATCCATTAAGTTTAGGTGCTGTGCTGCATGAGGTCTTAATTGGCATCTGATCCCTACAGAGACATGTCAGAATGGATGAAAGTTCCAAGAATCAATGGCCACATCTGCTGTTCAGAGGCAGCACGGGCCCTACAAACCTCCATCTTCCTGATGCATCGGTCATGGGATTCAAGGCACCATGCTTGCAGTCAGGACAGAAGTGCAATGACTGGGTATCCATAGTTGTTGAAAAGACCACTGGAGGACAACCAACATAAGGGTGACTCTGGCTCCTAGGACTCGGGCCTTTTGACCCTAATGAACATCCTCGTTGTGAATGCATTCACATTTGTGGTCACAGAAAACTAATCATGCATGTTTGTGCTAGGTACCCAGGGAGCTCTCACAACTCTTACATCTAAAGTCACTTGCAGCTAATATAGATCTTTGAGGGCCCTTGGTGCTTGGAAGGTTGGGTGATAAGGGGTACCTCCTAAAGACATGACTAATGACATCCATTCATCATCCACAGTGTGCATCTGAAGAGAGATACAATGCTGCACATTCAGCCACAAGATAGAGCAGACTATTGGCCTCTTAAAGATGTGTTTCAGATGTTTGGATCAGTCAGGCAGGGCTCTCCAATACTCACCACAGAGGGTATCCCACATCATCATTGTTTGCTACACCCTGCACAACCTAGTGCTGCAAAGGGGGTGCGGGGGGGTGGGGGGGTGGGGGGGGGTGTTTTGCCACAGGGAGGTATGGAGGAGCTATATGTCTCCTTGGATGAGGAGGACGTTGATAGAGGTAAATTTGAAGAAGGCAAGAGTTCAGATGGGCTATTTGATGATGCCATTGCACAGGCACAACATAGAAGACATGCCCTTGACAATCTCACAGCTACAAGATTCCATGAGGAATAAGGTGAAGACAAATTGACACAAGCGCAGTTCTCTTCACACCTCAATGCAGAGGACACAACAAGACTTTCATCTTCATCTTCAACATCTCACAAAAGATTATCAATATCAAAATGATAATGGAGGAAGCATAAGTCACCTTCAACCCTAATGATGGGCTATCCTTGAAAGGAGCAGTAGCCTAGGGAGCATATGACGGCTGTGTAATGGGATAAATACTCCACCAGTGCACATCCTTAAGCAACTACTCATAGCACAATCCTTTCAACCATGGCGCAAACAAGTCACTGGCCATGGCAGCCTTCAAGAGGCAGAAACGCTATTGCACACATAGATGCACTCATGCCAATCTGACATCCATCAACGGTTACCACTTGACCATCTGAAGAAGGAGCTACATCTGAAAAGCACCATCTCTCCAAATGCCAGCTCTCATACACGATTAATGCAAAGGCTGCATCTAGAAACCGAGCCCTAAGAGGCCATCAGACATGAGGACACAGTGATCTATCACATGACAGCATGAACGCAAAGCTGCGAGTTGTGTTAGCTTTGCACTCAGTGGTTCAGCAGGACCATCATGTGATTATTGACAAACACTCATCACCCTGCATTCATCAGATGCCTGCCAAGTTCGCATCCTGTATTGCCTTGGAATCTGGGAGAGATGTGGCCCAGTCAGTTTTGACACAGCAGTCAGTGATAACTTAGTCCCTTCCTAGATACTGATGAGCATCAGGAGATGTGCTGGAGCATACCATTACAGTCCTCCACATTGTCCATCTCACAAAGGTCAATCCATGCTATGAATCTTAAGTCACTGAGTACACGGTCAGGTAATAAATTCCACATTGATTGGTGTTCTGTGACCTCACAGATGGATTCCGTCAAGCAATGCTAGGCAGCCATTCAGGAGCAAGATAACAATCTCACAGGCAATTGGACAGCTTCATCACATGCTCATTTCAGATGTCAACAAGTGGAACCAACTTCCATCACTCAGCATCACGCATGGGGAGGGTGGAAACTGATGAAGGAGTAATTTTCTGCATTAAAAGGCAGAGACGAAATAATGCTGCAGGGCATGAAAGGCTATGGTGCTCAGCAATGAATAATACTTTTAGCAAAATATCACAGTCATAAAATGAAGACCATTGCAATGTGCACTTGGGTGAAAAGACTCCATTATGGGTCACAATTAATATTTATAACATCCACAAAAAACAGAGTTCAATGTGGCAGCATCAGGATAATCATTAACCTTCATGAAAAGTTCTCTTGAGGTCATATAATGTGTGCCTCAGATGCAAGGGTTACATATATATTGTCCAGCCATCATTTTCATGTAGGAAGTACCTTTATTCTTGTTGCCGATGTGGAACTAAAGACTGTGATGAGATTGAGTGAGACTTCATGGAACTGAGGGGTAAGATGGGAGATAATTGTGGGGGGGAGTTGTGGGGGTATCCTTAAATGAACATGGAACCTTGCATCATATTGATTAGCCATTCAATACCTGAGACTTGGAAAGGGATAAATGCAAAATATATTTACAATAGTGCAGATTATATACAGTGAATGTGCACCCATGCCATCATTGTGCAATCAAAACTTCTTAATTTTTCTTACCCTACCACTATGTCTATGTACAACCCCGACATCCACAGCAGAGGTGGAGCCAGCCTGCTGACTGCTGGTCCCTGTTGTCTGGGATGACTTTGGCAGGCATCCTCTGGAGGCCCGAGGCCTGGAGGGCCCCTGTCTGCTAAGGGTCTTCTGCTCCAGGGCAGGTGCACCCTCCTTGGCCTGACCTGCTGCCGTTGGTGGGGTCACAGGCAGAGGAGATTTGGAGCTATAGGACACCCTGGCAGACTCCTGGGTGGATGGCCCTGGGGTGTCTGGCTGGGTCTCCTCCTCCCTTTGGGTGCTCAAGGGCTCCTCCCTGACTTCTTGAGGAAAAGAGGCACCTGGAGGGAGGTCGGTTGTCCAGTCACTGCTGGAACACACCCATGGCTAGAGCAAATCCAGCAGAAACTGTGCATTCTGCTGGACCTGAATCTCCAAGGCAGCCACCACTCTTCCCATGGAGACATCAATGCGCTCATGCCGGAGCCATGACTTCAGACAGAACGTGGACGGACTCCTCCATACTTCGTTCTGGTCTGCTGACAGACCTACCTGATGTCCCCCTGCCTCTCTCTGCATCTCCAACATTTCTCTTAAGGCCGATTGCAGAGGCTCTTCATCAAATTCCGACTCTGCTGGGACCTGGTCTCCAGCAGTCCTTTAAGTGTCAGAGACCTCAGCTATCACTCCTTTGCCTGCTGTGGACACTTGTCCATGAGGCAAACTCCAGAGTGTGAACCCAAACCTCCTCTAGAATAGGACCCGCTGAGGTGTGTCGATCTGCGCTGGTGGAGGGTGCAAATGAACACAGTGACGGGTCTTCATCGGATGGTTCCTTGGCATCCTTATCTGAGGTGGTTTGGGGGATGAAGCTGAGGCACTTGCTGGAGGTCTTCCTGTGCATTTTCTTGCTGTTGGCTAGAATAAAGAAAAGGGATAATTTGTGATTGACTAAGCGGGCTCCTACATTGTAGGTCATTCACAGTCATTGTCTGCATGTGGCTGAGGTAAGCTGGGTGGAGACACACAGGCTTGTTGGGGGAGGCCAATCTCACCTTCCATGCAGAAATGATCCCTATCCTCTCCAGCCAGTTCTGTAGCCTGTTTGACATGCAGGGAGAGTGTTCTCAACTGTGGGGCCCCGCATCGGGTCTTTGATTCTGACTATCACTTGCTACTTATGATGTTTGGCATAAAAGTAGTCCTGTGTTGTAGCTTCACCAAGTTGACACCTCATTTTTAGGTATGCCTGGTGCTGCTCCTGGCATGCCTTCCCACACTCTTCATTGAACCAGGGTTGATCCCCTGGCTTGGAGCTAATGATAGAGTGGGGGATAAGCTGGGCCATGAAGTTACACATTGTGGTTGAGTATAATTCTGCTGCTGCTGATGGCCCACAATGCCTCATGGATGCCCAGTCTAGATCTGTTCGAAATCTATCCCATTTAGTACAGTGGTAGTGCCACACAACACGATTGAGGGTATCCTCAATATGAAGGTGGCACTTTGTCTCCACAGGGACTGTGCAGTGGTCACTCCTACCAATACTGTCATGGACAGATGCATCTGTGGCAAGCAGGCTGGTGAGGATGAGGTCAAGCATGTTTTTTCCCCTTGGTTCCTTCACCACCTGCTGCAGACCATCTAGCAGCTATGTCCTTTGGGACTCAGCCAGCTCGGTCTGTAGTAGTGCTACCACTGTACATTGAAGGCCCCCACCCAGAATGCATTATGTACCTTTGCCACCCTCAGTGCTTCCTCCAAGTGGTGTTCAACATGGAGGAACACTGATTCATCAACTGTGGGGATTGCAGTACGTGGTAATCAGCAGGAGGTTTCCTTGCCCATGTTTGGCCTGATGCCATGAGACTTCATGGGGTCCGGAGTCAATATTGAGGACTCTCTGAGCAACTCCCTCCCAACTGTATACCACTGTGTCACCATGTTTGCTGGGTCTGTCCTGTTACTGGAACAGGAAATACCTAGGTGATGGTGATATCTGGGACATGGATATGAATATGTCAGGCTGTTGCTTGATTAGTCTGTGAGACAGCTCTCCCAATTTAGGCACCAGCTCCCATATGTTAATAAGGAGGACATTGGAGGGTCAACAGAGTTGAGTCTGCAGTTGTTGATTCTGGTACCTAGGCTGACGTCTGTCCGGTTTCATTCCTGATTGACACTCTAGCAGTTTAATACAACTGAGTGGCTTGCTAGGCCATTTCAGAGAGCATTTAAGAGTCAACCATACTGCTAGAGTCACATGTAGGCCAGGCCAGGCTAGGCCAGTTAAGGAGGGCAGATTTCCCTTCATTAGTGAACCAGATGGGTTTTTACAACACTCGACAATGGTTTCATGGTCATCATTAGATTTTTAATTCCAGACTTTTTTAAAATTCAAATTCCACCATCTGCCTGGTCTCATGGGCATTACCCTGGTCTCTGGATCACTAGTCCAGTTACAATACCACTATGCCACTGCCTCCCCAAACAAAACAGAATGAAGCGGTTTAAGGGTGGTATGGTGCTATAATCAGTAGGACCAACAAAAGTCAACCAGTTGGAAGACCACGGTAGACTGGAAAATACAACAGCCAAATTGATTCACCAAGCATAAATATAGAGTGAAAACCCTGGAAGAACAAATCTGTGTTAGATGAGGGAGGTTTGCAGTGCATCCTGGGCACATATTTCTGGCTGGAGAAGCAAAGTACTATAATTGTTACCACAAGAGATACTTCCAGGCATTGCAGCAAAAGGAGAAGCAGTTGGTAACATTTCTGATGTGACACAGAAATGGACAAGATAAAAAGAAGAAAAAAACCATATAGATAGTAAACAATTCCCTGAAAAAGTTCCTGAAGCAAAGAAGCATTTTCATCTAATATTTGCTATGCTATTGACTTCTTTAGTTCTGCGATAACATGTTAGAAACCAGCTCCACTTCCGGAAACCAAGTCAGAGATTAGTATGATACAATTATTATAGATTTTAAGTTCAAGGGAGAGTCAAGGAAAAAAAACTTATTCAGTTCAAACAGAAAGACCTTGCAGAATTTGTAGTTGGCATGGCAACTTTTAAAAATTTAACAGAGTGAGTGAAAATTTGAGCCCACTGCTGCAAGTGTCCTTTGAACTCTAAAATAGCATCTGTGACATGCATGCACATTTGCAGTGGTAAATAATGTTGGATGCCATATTGGTGAGGGCAGTTTCACCCGTGCAGTGAACAGCCACCATAAGTATCCAGAATTGGCAGGTCATAACAACATTCAGCAGGTAACGACAGTAGTGCCATTTGGAGCTCAAAGCTCCAGCTAACACCATTTCTTAACCTTGCAAAGCTAAACACATGTGAAGTAGCAGGGAGGACCTTTACTTGTGCTAGTTAAAGTGTTAATCACCTACTTACAGATGAGTTTTTGGTTGGTTTGTACTGGCTGTTGTGAAAACTCTACAGTTGTTGGTGCTCTCTATGGTTGTTTCAAGTTGCAAATCTCCACATGAAGTGGTGTAGCAGGTACTGACAGATTTGGTCCTTGTTCCTGACTTTAAATCTTCTCTACAAACCAATTGCTCACAGATATAAGTGCATTGCCCTTGGAATGCAGCATAACTTAACAGAATAAACAGAGTCCATACAGAGCAGAACAAGTTGGAGAAGGAGGTCAGCAGGAGGCCATTTCCACCCAGGGTGTTCAGAGAGCAATTCTCCTATCTGAATATCAGTGCAGAATAATGTGTGAGATGTTTACAGAAAGGCCATCCTCACTGAAATCTGCCTCTTGCTACAGCCAAAACGGATATTGGTAGTAGCTGTGAAGATGTCTGTGGTGATGAACTTCTAAGCATCTGGTTCCTTCCAGGCTAGAGTTCGAGATATTAGCAACATCTCACAATTTGCCATTCAGTGCATAAGGGAGGCAATGCACATGAGATGCTGTATTAAAAGAGAGCTGAATACATTTCATTTTCTCTTGGGCAGAGCGAACATATGGCTTCACAAGGATTGCAGGCTTTTCCAAATTGCAGAGTGCCATTGAATGCACACATGTTGCTTTACGGGTGCTGCATGTCAACACAGCTCATACTGTAATGTATAGAAATTTCACTCCCTCAATGTCCAACAGATACGAGACCATAGGCAGAGAATCAAACAGGTCAACGTTCGGTATCCTGGTGGCAGGCATGATGCCTCCATTCTGTTGTGGTCTGCTGTGCCAGCTGCAGTTGAGCCACTATGACAAAGCAAAGGATGGCTACTGGGCAACAAGGACTTCTGCTGATAACATAGCTGATGACTCTGGTGTAGTAGCCATACACACACATGCACAGCCAGATGAAATATGGTAGATCAGACCGTTGGCATTCTGAAACAACACATTCGCTGCCTGGACCACTTTGCAGGAGTTCTGCAATACTTGGTAGAGCAAGTGTTGAAATTTCTAGTTTTTTTATTTATTCTTTCACGGGATGTGGGTGTCACTGGCCAGGCCAGCATTTATTGCCCATCCCTAATTGCCCTTGAGAAGGTGGTGGTGATCTGACTTTATGAACTGCTGAAGTCCATGTGGTGTAGGTACACCCACAGTGCTCTTAGAAAGGGAGTTCCAGAGAAAGACGGTGACATAGTTCCAAGTCAGGATGGTGTGTGACTTGGAGGGGAACTTGCAGGTGGTGGTGCTCTCATGCATCTGCTACCTTTGTCCTTCTTGGTGTTAGAGGTTGCGGTTTGGAAAGTGCTGTCAAAGGAGCCTTGGTGAGTTGCTGCAGTGCATCTGTAGATGGTACACACTTGAGAAAATGTACATTGGTGCTGTTGGGAGTGAATGTTGAAGGTGGTGGATGGGGTGCCAACAGGCAGGCTGCCTTATCCTGGATGGTATTGAGCTTCTTGAGTGCTTTTGGAGCTGCACTCATCCAGGTTTGCTGGGTGCTACACAAACTCACCCTCATGAGCTGATAATCCTTGCCACCAGCTATATGGTGAGCAGCTGAGGAGCAACATCATGAGGAATAGGAGGAGAAGAAGAAGGAGAAGAGAAAGAGCAGGTGGAGGAAAGGGGGAGGCAATCTGAACAGTCCCTTTCTTCTTTCTTTCATCCAAGTGAGATATTAATAACCACAGCTCCAATTCTGCATTCACCGGCAGTCCCACATTTCACCTTCACTTTGTCACTGACCCCACCCCATATGCTTGACCACAATTCAGTCTGAGCTTTCATTGCAGCTCTCAAATATTGGATGGCTGTTGCGTGTGCTGAAATGGAAGCTGCAACATCAGCCATCAGATGTTGCATCATGGTTGGATCCAAGCAATGCAAACTGAGTTGGCCGTCACAAAGTGCTGGAAAGGGAGGGTTCCAAGCTCTTTGCAAAGCCCCATGCCAAGTTGATGCTGGACTCCTTCAATCTCCTTGACATTGACTGCAGGGTTCTGGCAGGCTTCTCAATGCACCAAGCATTTTATTCTGCATAGCCACCAGCCTTCTTGTGAAAACTACCCCATCAAAATGCTCATCAGAGAACACCGCGGCAGAATCCAGATGCAAGCTCAGCCTCTAGTGAGCTGGCACTTGTACTGTCTTGCCTTGGCCGTAGTTCACTCATGCCAGGTGTCTCCTAATGTGCATATCTCGCCTATATCTTATCCCTTAAGATATGCACAGCTTCAAAATCTGAGCTGGTGGCTGCAAGCAGGAAATCAATTTGTTATGCTGTGTCTTCATCATCACTCTCTTTTGGTGTTGCTGTTCGTTTGTTGTTTAATGAATTCATTTGCAAATTAAAACTAGCATAATGTTATTCCACCACCTCCCAAAGAAAAGAAAGATCACAGAATCACACAGTGCAGAAGAGGCCCTTCAGCCCATCGAGTCTGCACTGATACGTGAGAAAAACCAGCCCTACCTACCTACCTAATCCCATTTACCAGCAATTGGCCCATAGCATTAAATGTTATGACGTGCCAGGTGCTCATCCAGGTACTTTTTAAAGGATGTGAGGCAACCCACCTCCACCACCCTCCCAGGTAGTGCATTCCAGTCCGTCACCACCCTCTGGGTAAAAAGGGTTTTCCTCACATCCCCCCTAAACCTCCTGCCCCTCACCTTGAGGTTATGTCCCCTCATGACTGACCCTTCAAATAAGGGGAACAGCTGCTCCCTATCCACCCTGTCCATGCCCCTCATAATCTTGTACACCTCGATCAGGTCACCCCTCAGTCTTCTCTGTTCCAACGAAAACAACCCAAGTCTATCCAACCTCTCTTCGTAACTTAAATGTTTCATTCCAGGCAACATCCTGGTGAATCTCCTCTGCACCCCCTCCAGTACAATCACATCCTTCCTATAATGTGGCAACCTGAACTGCATACAGTACTCCAGCTATGGCCTCACCAAAGCTCTAAACAACTCCAACATGACCTCCCTACTTTTGTAATCTATTCCTCGATTGATAAAGGCAAGTGTCCCATATGCCTTTTACACCAGCCCATTAACATGCCCCTCCGCCTTCAGAGATTTATGAACACACACGCCAAGGTCCCTTTGTTCCACAGAACTTCCTAGTGCCATGCCGTTCATTGAATACTTCCTTGTCAAATTACTCCTTCCAAAGTGTATCACTTCACACTTTTCAGGGTTAAATTCCATTTGCCACTTATCTGCTCATTTGACCATCCCGTCTATATCTTCCTGTAGCCCAAGACACTCAACCTCACTGTTAACCACCCGGCCAATCTTTGTGTCATCCGCAAACTCACTAATCCTACCCTCCCACATAGTCATCTATGCTGTTTATATAATTGACAAATAATAGGGGACCCAGCAAAGATCCTTGTGGTACGCCACTGGACACAGGCTTCCAGTCACTAAAGCATCCTTCTGTCATCACCCTATGTCTCCTACAACTAAGCCAATTTTGAATCTACCTTATCAAATTACCCTGTATGCCATGCGCATTTGCCTTCTTTATAAGTCTCCCATGTGGGACCTTGTCAAAGGCTTTGCTGAAATCCATATAAACTACATCAACTGTACCACCTTCATCTACACACCTGGTGGTCACCTCAAAAAATTCAGTCAAGTTTGTTAGGCATGACCTCCCTCTGACAAAGCCAAGCTGACCATCCCTGATCAAATCTTGCCTCTCCAAGTGGAGATAAATTCTCTCCTTCAGAATTTTCTCCAATAGTTTCCCTACCACTGACATGAGATGCACTAGCCTGTAATTCCCGGGCTTCTCTCTACAACCCTTCTTAAATAGCGGAACCACATTAGATCATCCTCCGCCATTTCCGCCAACTCCAGCATGATGCCACCACCAAACACATCTTCCCTTCACCCCCCTTATCGGCATTCAGTAGGGATCGCTCCCTCCGGGACACCCTGGTCCACTCCTCCATCACCCCCTACTCCTCAACTCCTCAACCCCCTCCTATGGCACCACCCCATGCCCACGCAAAAGATGCAACACCTGCCCCTTCACTTCCTCTCTCCTCACCGTCCAAGGACCCAAACACTCCTTTCAAGTGAAGCAGCATTTCACTTGCATTTCCCCCAACTTAGTCTACTGCATTCGTTGCTCCCAATGTGGTCTCCTCTACATTGGAGAGACCAAACGTAAACTGGGCGACTGCTTTGCAGAACACCTGCGGTCTGTCCACAAGAATGACCCAAACCCCCCTGTCGCTTTCCATTTTAACACTCCACCCTGCTCTCTTGCCCACATGTCTGTCCTTGGCTTGCTGCATTGTTCCAGTGAAGCCCAACGCAAACTGGAGGAACAACATCTCATCTTCCGACTAGGGGCTTTACAGCCTTCCGGACTGAATATTGAATTCAACAACTTTAGGTCGTGAGCTCCCTCCCCCATCCCCATCCCCTTTCTGTTTCCCCCTTCCTTTTTTTTCCAATAAATTATAAAGATTTTCCTTTTCCCACCTATTTCCATTATAAAAAAAAGCCCCACTAGAGCTATACCTTGAGTGCCCTACCATCCATTCTTAATTAGCACATTCGTTTAGATAATATCACCAACTTTAACTTTAACACCTATGTGTTCTATTGTACTATTGTCGTTGACATCTTTTGATGATCTGCTTCTATCACTGCTTGTTTGTCCCTACAACCACACCCCCCCCCACCTCTCTGTCTCTCTATCTCTCCGCCCCCCACACACACACCTTAAACCAGCTTATATTTCAACTCTTTCTTGGACTTGAACTCAAGTTCTGTCGAAGGGTCATGAGGACTCGAAACGTCAACTCTTTTCTTCTCCGCCGATGCTGCCAGACCTGCTGAGTTTTTCCAGGTAATTCTGTTTTTGTTTTACCACATTAGCTGTTCGCCAATCCGCTGGCACCTCCCCCGTGGCCAGAGTGGAATTAAAAATTTGGGTCAGAGCCCCTGCAATCTCCTCCCTCGCCTCCCTCAGCAGTCCGGGTCACAAATCATCCAGACCTAGAGATTTGTCCACTTTTAAGCCTGCCAACACCTCCCATACCTTGTCACTCCCTATATCAATTTGCTCAAGAACCTCGCAGTCTCTCTTCCCAAGTTCCATACCTTCATCCTCATTCTTTTGGGTGAAGACGGATGTGAAGTATTCATTCAACACTCTAGCGATGTCCTCTGGCTCCACCCATAGATTGCCCCCTTGGTCCCTAATGGGCCCTACTCTTTCCCTGGTTATCCTCTTCCCATTTATATACTTATAGAAATTCTTGGGATTTTCCCTACTTTTACCAGCCAGGGCTTTCTCATATCCCCTCTTTGCTCTCCTAATTGCTTTCTTAAGCTCCACCCTGCACTTTCTGTACTCCACTAATGCCTCCACTGATTTGCTTGCCTTGTACCTGCTAAAAGCCTCTCTTTTCCTTCTCATCGTAACCTGAATATCTCTGTCATCCATGGTTCTTGGGGCTTGTTACTCTTTCCTATCACTCTAGAGGGAACATGTTGAGCCTGTACCATCCCCATTTACTTTTTAAACACCCCCACTGTTCCTCTGTAGATCCGAGCTTCCAGGAGCTGCATCTGGACACACTTCCTACACACATGCTGGTCCCGGGCACTGGAAATGCTCCGGGGTTCCCACTTGGAGTACGAGGAGCACACCACGGCTTTGAGCCCTCCTGCCATGACTTATCCCTTTAAATTCAACCTTTTAAATCAGTTACTCTAGGGCCCTTCTTTCCTGATCCTTGTTACTTATAGAATATACAAACTATAAACCACAAAAAGAACTTAAACTATAAGTGATAAAAGTAGTAAATACTTACCACTACTTACCAGTCATCCCTTTCCCTTGTACCCTCTACTACTGCAGACCATGCTCTGAAGATTTAAGAAGTTTGATAGCAAGGAAAAAATACAAAGCACACCTGTTCCCCTATGCACCGAACTCCCACTGTGCACCAAATTGCCTATACCCACATTCACTCTGGCTGTGTCAGCAGGTCTGACAGCTTCTGTGGAGAGAGAAATAGAGTTAACATTTCGAGTCCGTATGACTCTTCTTCAGAGCTTTGCTTGATCCCTGGCCATACTACAGATATGACTGTCTGAAAATGTGGGGAAGTGAAACATTCTCTGGGACATGAGAACCTGAGGCATCGAAACCACAATCCAATCCGTAACAAACCTCACAATTATAACAATGCCCACTGGGCGTTCTAGTAAAATTAGTTTGTGGAGGATTTTCTTAAACTCTTGGAATGACTCACAGCCAGAATATAAGCATAACTATGTGGATGATTTCCCCTGTAAGGTATGGTAGGAGAATTTAACTGGGAGGTAGGCTGAGTGTTAAACCCGTCACATGCCATCAGTTGCAGGCTTGGACGACTTTAACTTCTACATCTCATTTCCCAGCTGCTCATCCAACATTCTGCTCCATTTCCCTGGTCAGGGTCATTCTTGATGCATGGCATATGCCTGATGGAATTCCTGCTTCCAAGAGGCCCAGTGCTTAACTGCAAAAGCCTGGTGATGGTCTAGTGGGGCCACTGTAGAGCACAGCACTGGAATGTCCTCTCCATCTCTATCACTATCCCACTTTAGCAGAAACTTGAAGAAAAGGCAATTTCCTGCACAGTTGCCTACACCATAGCAATATATATAACATTAAAGATATTGCCTGAGAGAATCTGTGAACCTGCAATCACAGCTATTAAACTGGAATTGTGTCTGCCAGGAGCCTCTACTGCTGACCCCATCAGACATCTCATGATCAAGGTAGGGTTCTCATTTTGAATATGAATGGTAGGTCACTGTGCCCCTACAGACAGCTCTTAAGATATCCACCAGAAGACTGCAAAATGTAGCATTCACCATCCAGTTCAGGCGTTGTATAGACTGGAAAGAAATTTAAATTTGTGACCCCCTAACCCCGCCAAACCCCGACCACCACCATCTTTCTAGCGGTCACCTTGATATGATTGTCACTTTTTAAACAAAATTAAAAATGGAGATGCTCTTCACAGGTCTAGGCCATGATCCTGGTCTGTACTCCCAGGTGGGGCCCCCACATGTGCTATTGGTTAGCATACCACTGCTGATGCTACTCAGGGTCCCATCATTTATGAAAGTGCATGGGGAAAAATTTATCTGTGTTTCACTTTTTCCTATGGAATTGCATTTTTAATCATCCACTATCAACAAGTTAAAAATTAGCACTTCATGGTAAACATTTGCTTTTCATCTGTTTTCTTCATTTTACTTCAAGTTCATTCATCCCTTGATGTCACATGTTGTCTTAAAAATCACAAATAAGCATGCAGGACCGGACATGTCCTTAATGACTTTTGTTGGCATATCCCCTGAAACCTATGACCTGAATTTTCAATACTTTGTGCAGGCTAGCTCCTCAACATAAACCACATCCCCGGTGTGTGTTTGAGTTTATTGAGCCAAATGTGATTCATACCTGTACTAAATGTTAATTTGTTATGCAATTTGCAGACATATAGGGCCTCACTTACACAGAGTTAAAATCAGGCCCATAATTGTCTATTCATGTGGATGCATAAAACAGACCAGGGCAAACAAAATACAAAGTGGTTGCTCATGCTGCACAGGCATAGTTAAAAGCGTTCACTTCTCTAACACATGGAGCAAAATTAGAAGACAACATCTAAAAGCATGCTTTCAGGTACATACAAAAATATTTTTCCAGAGTCAGTGCTCAATGTGGTGCTTCAATCAGACCACATGAAGATCTTTGGAATCTCAAGATGCCAGAGACCCATGGAACATGGTAAGAAATAGACCAGTGCAACAATATCAGGTTCACTATAAAAGACGAGGAAACACTTCAGAGAACATTTCAGTGATGTTAGGCACAAAACTGAAGTTAAGTTGACCTGGAAAGTACACTCAGGCACAGTAACAGAACACAAGAACGCATACCAGGAATTGTTGACTGGTGGGGGAGGCCTCCCAGGACATCAATATAGAGGCTGTATCTGGTGCTGAGGAAGTCCAAGTTCATCCAGGAAAGAAAGTCAATAAACAAAGTCAAAATAACCACATAAAACTGTAAGGACATCATCAGAAGGAGTGAAAAGTTAAAGCAACACAAAGCACAGATTGAAAACAGTCTTTCTTCTTGTTGCAGCCACCACCAAGTTCTTTTCAGGCTGTATTTAAAAGGAAATGATTCTCACGTTGTCTGTAAGCTCGGTTGAAATGAGTGCTACTTTATGAATGTGTTTGGCAGGGATTGGCCTGATTTTGATATATTGCCTGTTTCATTTTCTTTTGATTGAAATTACTGACCTGGAGTTTCTTGCGAATGGAGAATTAGTGGCCCATCTAAGTGGCTCTGTTACTAACCCATCTATTCTTCCTCCTTGGCTCCTTATTATGAATTATTAATAGGTTAGAAGCTACAACAACAAAATCAACTTGCACTTACATAGCTCCTTTAATGTAGTTAAACATCCCAAGGTGTTTAGCAATAAAGCTTCTCATTGAGTTATCACTGCTGGGAAGGAAATAGTGCAGCACTGGAACACTGCAGCCAACCAAAAAGCATCTGTGTTTTAGGAAATCAGGAGCCACAATGACTTTTAGAACAGAAGCCTTCAGGATCAGCAGCAGGAAAGGCCCATAGTTATACCTGTGGATGTTTCACTGGCTGAAGTAAGGGCTAGAAAGGATAGACTGAAAACAGGGAGCCACGTGGAGACAATGGCTCGGAGGAAATGGTGAAAGATTGCTGAAACAGTGAGTGCATTTCCCACCACCCCAAGAATAGTCACACAGTGCAAGAGGAACTTCTGGATTCTGGAGTAACGGAAGTCAAGGCACATTCCAATCCTTGGCGAATGATAGATGCTTCACTCATCTCCTCAACTCTCATGTTCATTCTGCACCATCACCTGGATGTTAAAGAAACAGACTTATATAAAAGAGACCCCCTGCAATCAATGAAGCATCATGTAAACACAAGCACTTTGTGAAGTCACAATGCCTGTCACAAGGCATCCTTGAAGACCAACAGAGGACAACTAAAAAAGAAATAAGGAGGAAGAAGATTAAATATGAGGGTAAACTAGCCAGTAATATAAAAAGAAGATTGCAAGAGTTTTTTTTAGATATATAAAGGGTAAGAGAGAGGCAAAAGTGGACATTGGGCTGCTGGAAAATGACGCTGGAGAAGTAGTAGTGGGGAACAAAGAAATGGCGGAGGAACTGAATAGGTACTTTGCATCAGTCTTCACGGTGGAAGACACAAGTAACATCCCCAAAGTTCAAGAGAGTCGGCGGGGAGAGGGGAGTATGGTGGCCATTACCAAGGGGAAGGTGCTAGGAAAATTGAAAGGTCTGAAGGTGGATAAATCACCTGGACCAGATGGATTACATCCCAGAGTTCTGAAGGAGATAGCTGAAGAGATAGTGGAGGCATTAGTGGTGATCTTTCAGGAATCACTCGAGTCAGGGAGGGTCCCAGAGGACTGGAAAATCGCTAATGTAACCCCCCCCGTTTAAGAAGGGAGTGAGGCAAACGACGGGAAATTACAGGCCGATTAGCCTTACCTCGGTCATTGGTTAGATTTTAGAGTCCATTATTAAGTATGAGATTTTAGAATACTTGGAAGTGCATGGTAAAATAGGGCAAAGTCAGCATGGTTTCATCAAGGGGAGGTCATGCCTGACAAATCTGTTAGAATTCTTTGAGGAGGTAACGAGCAGGTTAGACAAAGGAGAGCCAATGGATGTTATCTACTTGGACTTCCAGAAGGCCTTTGACAAGGTGCAGCACAGGAGGCTGCTCAGTAAGATAAAAGCCCATGGTGTTAGAGGCAAGGTACTAGCATGGATAGAAGGTTGGCTGTCTGGCAGGAGGCAAAGAGTGGGGATAAGGGGGTCCTTCTCAGGATGGCGGCCGGTGACTAGTGGAGTTCTACAGGGGTCAGTGTTGGGATCACAACTTTTCCCTTTATACATTAATGATCTAGATGAAGGAACTGAGGGCATCCCGGCTAAGTTTGCAGATGATACAAAGATAGGTGGAGGCACAGGTAGTATTGAGGAGGCTGAAGAAGGATTTGGACAGGTTCGGAGAATGGGCAAAGAAGTGGCAGATGGAATACAACGTGGAGAACTGTGAGGTCATGCACTTTGGTAGGAAGAATAGGAGGTATAGATTATTTTCTAAATGGGGAGAGAATTCAGAAATCTGGAGTGCAAAGGGACTTGGGAGTCCTAGTCCAGGATTCTCTTAAGGTTAACTTGCAGGTTGACGCGGTAGTTAGGAAGGCAAATGCAATGTTGGCATTTATTTCGAAAGGACTAGAATATAAAAGCAGGGATGTGCTGCTGAGGCTTTATAAGGCTCTGGTCAGACCACATTTAGAATATTGTGAGCAATTTTGGGCCTCGTATCTCAGGAAGGATGTGCTGGACCTGGAGAGGGTCCAGGGGAGGTTCACAAGAATGATCCCAGGAATGAAAGGCTTAACATATGAGGAATGTTTGAGGACTCTGGGTCTATACTCGGTGGAGTTTAGAAGGATGAGGGGGATCTGATTGAAACTTACAGAATACTGAAAGGCCTGGATAGAGTGGACGTGGAGAAGATGTTTCCATTAGTAGGAGAGACTAAGACCCGAGGGCACAGCCTCAGAGTAAAGGGAAGACCTTTCAGAACACTCAGAGTGGTGGGAGTGTGGAACGAGCTACCATCTGACATGGTAAATGTGGGCTCACTCTTAAGTTTTAAGAATAAATTGGATAGATACATGGAAGAGAGAGGTCTGGAGGGTTATGGACTGGGTGCAGGTCAATGGGACTAGCGGAATAATATTTCGGCACAGACTAGAAGGGCCAAATGGCCTGATTTTCTGTGCTGTTGTGTTCTATGGTTCTAACAGAGATGAGGAGAAACTTCTTTAGCCAGAGAGTGGTGAATCTATGGAACTCATTGCCACAGAAGGCTGTGGAGGCCAGGTCATTGAGTGTATTTAAGACCAAGATAGATAGATTCTTGATTGATAAGGGGATCAAAGGTTACGGGGAAAAGGCGGGAGAATGGGGTTGAGAAACTTATCAGCCATGATTGAATGGTGGAGCAGACTCAATGGGCCAAATGGCCTAATTTCTGCTCCTATGTCTTATGGTCTTATGGTTTTATGGCAGTTCAATTAAAGAGAGAATATACCTGCATCTCTTATCCTCATGGGATTCATGCACTGATATGAATGAAAAGAAGCATTCATGTCACTTAGTTTCCTTTAGCATTCTGATCTCTAGCTGCAAAGGAAAAGGTCACTCCGATCCAGTGGTAAAGAAATAATGCAACTGGTGAGGGGGGTTGGGGGGGGTGCGTAATAATGAGGAACACCATTATTAAAAAACATGTATCTCAATGAAGAGGATGTTCTGGAGATAATTAACAGATGGGAAATTTGGGTTATGGCAAGGTTGGAGGTGAAGTAGCAAGGGAAAATTGATAAAAAATTAAGCAAGGATCCATGATAGGCAGTGCACTGCTCTCTCAATGTATTGCAGTACTTTACCCTCAGCTGTAATTTCTCAAGGCGAAATGTCACCGCACAACTTAACAAGCTCTTCTGACTTTCAGATTATAGGGGAGGCTTGGACGAAATAATCAACCACTCTGATGACAACCAGATGCACTGACATGCTGCCATGTCCTTACCAACTCCATCATGGAGTTGTGCTTGCACACAAGCGGGGAGAGACCTCATCCTGAGTGAGACACAGCCTGAGTGAGTGTGGGTATTGGCAATTTGGTGCACAGTGGGAATTTGGTGAAGAGGGGAAGAGGTGCTCTTTTCATTTTTGCTATCCAACTTGTTAAATCTTCAGTGATTTAAGCAGTAGTAGAGGCTACAAGGGAGAGAGATGACAGGTAAGTAGTGGGTAAGGTTGGGTAAGTATTTACTACTTTAATCGCTTATAGTTTAAGGTCTTTTTGTGGTTTATAGTTTGTATATTCTGTAGTAACGAGGATCGGGAAAGAAGGGCTCTAGAGTAATTGATTTAAAAGGTTTAATTTAAAGGGGATAAGTCATGGCAGGAGAGCTCAAAGCCAATGGTGTGCTCTTCGTCCTCTATGTGGGAAGCCGGGAACATTTCCAGTACCCAGGACCAGCATGTGTGCAAGAGGTGTGTCCAGCTGCAGCTCCTGGAAGCTCGGATTTCAGAGCTGGAACAGCGGCTGGGGACACTATGGAGCATCCGCGAGTCTGAGAGCAATGTGGATAGCACATTTGGAAAGGTGGTCACACTGCAATTTAAGGGATTTGAGGAAGGAAGGGAATGGGTGACCACCATGCTGTCCAAGAGAAACAAGCAGGTAGTTCAGGAGTCCCCTGGGGTCCCGCTCGTAAATTGGTACTCCATTTTGGAGGCTGATGAGGGTGCTTGTTTCTCCAGGGAGTGCAGACAGAGCCAAGCTTCTGACACCACAAGCAGCCTGTATGTACAGGAGGAGAGGAAGAAAGGAGGAGCAATAGTAATAGGGGATTCTATAGTCAGGAGAACAGATAGGCACTACTGTGGCTGTCAACGTGACTCCAGGATGATGTGTTGCCTCCCTGGTGCCAGGATCCAGGATGTCACTGAACGGCTGCAGGGCATCCTGAAGGGGGAGGCTGATAAGACAGAGGTCATAGTACATGTTGGTACCAATGACATAGGTAGAAAGAGGGTTGAGGTCTTGCATCAAGAATTCAGGGAGTTAGGCAGTAGACTGAAAAGCAGGACGTCTTGGGTTGTAATCTCTGGATTACTCCCAGTGCCACGTGCTAGTGGGCACACAAATAAGAGAATAGTGCAGATGAATACGTGGCTTAAGAGTTGGTGCAGGAGGGAGGGTTTTAGATTCCTGGATCACTGGGACCGTTTCTGGGGAAGGTGGGACTGGTACAAACGGGACGGTCTACATCTGAACCAGAGCGGGACTAACATCCTTGTGGGTGGGTTTGCTAGTGCTGTTGGGAGGAGTTTAAAATAATTCGGCAGAGGGAGGGGACACAGAATATTAGCAGAATAGGGACACATCATAATACAGTAAAACAATCAAGTCAGAGGGAGTACAGCTGCATTAAGTTTCAGGAGAGTAAGGCAAGGCTGGATGGCCTCTACTTTAATGCCAGGAGTATTACAGGTAAAGCAGATGAGTTAAGGGTGAGGATTGACACGTGGAATTGTGATCTAGTAGCCATCACTAAGATGTGGTTGAGGGAAGAGCAGGATTGGCAGCTCAACATTCCAGGATATAGAATTTTCAGGCGAGATAGGGGAGGGGGTAAAAGGAAGAGGCATGGCATTATTAGTTAAGGAATCAGTTACTGCAGTAAGGAGAGATGATATCTTGGAGGGGGCATCAAATGAAGCTTTGCGGGTAGAGTTTAGGAATAAAAAAGGGGCAGCCACATTGTTAGGTGTTTATTATAGACCCCCAGATCGTCAGCGGGAAATTGAGGAGCAAATATGTGCACAATTTGCGGAGGTGCGTAAAAACAATAAATATAGGATGATATTAATTATTACAATATTATTATAATATTATAATATCAGGTGATTTCAACTTTCCCAACATTAATTGCGATAGACATAGTGTTAAGGGCTTGGATGGAGTGGATTTCTTGAAATGTGTACAGGAGAACTTTTTACGTCAATATGTAGACTGTCCAACAAGGGACGGTGCATTGCTGGACCTAATTCTGGGGAATGAAGCCGGACAAGTGGCTGAGGTGGTGGTGGGGAAGCGTTTTAGTGATAGTGATCACAACATGGTACAGTTTAAGTTTGTTACAGACAAAGAAATAGACAAGTTGCAAAAAAATGTTTTGGATTGCAGGAGAGTGGATTTTAGTAAAATAAGGCTGGATCTGGACAAGGTAGACTTGGAACAGCTTGTTGTGGGGAAATCTACAGAGGAACAGTGGGGGGTTTTCAAAAAGTAAATGGGGAGGGTACAGGCTCAACATGTTCCCTCTAGGGTGATAGGAAAGAGTAACAAGACCAAAGAACCATGGATGACAGAGATATTCAGGTTACGATGAGAAAGAAAAGAGAGGCTTTTAGCAGGTACAAGGGGAGCAAATCAGTGGAGGCACTAATGGAGTACAGAAAGTGCAGGGTGGAGCTTAAGAAAGCAATTAGGAGAGCAAAGAGGGGATATGAGAAAGCTCTGGCTGGTAAAAGTAGGGAAAATCCCAAGATATTCTGTAAGTATATCAATGGGAAGAGGATAACCAGGGAAAGAGTAGGGCCCATTAGGGTCCAAGGGGGCAATCTATGGGTGGAGCCAGAGGACATCGCTAGAGTGTTGAATAAATACTTCACATCCGTCTTCACCCAAGAGAATGAGGATGAAGGTATGGAACTCGGGGAGAGAGAGTGTGAGGTTCTTGAGCAAATTGATATAGGGAGTGACAAGGTATTGGCAGGCTTAAAAGTGGACAAATCTCCAGGTCTGGATGATTTGTGTCCCAGAATGCTGAGGGAGGCAAGGGAGGAAATTGCAGGGGCTCTGACCCAAATTTTTAATTCCTCTCTGGCCACGGGGGAGGTGCCAGAGGATTGGAGAACAGCTAATGTGGTCCTGCTATTTAAGAAGGGTTGTAGAGAGAAGCCAGGGAACTGCAGACCAGTGAGTCTCACGTCAGTGGTAGGGAAACTATTGGAGAAAATTCTGAAGGAGAGAATCTATCTCCAGTTGGAGAGGCAAGGTTTGATCAGGGATAGTCAGCTTGGCTTTGTCAGTGGGAGGTCATGCCTAACAAATTTGACTGAATTTTTTGAGGAGGTGACCAGGTGTGTAGATGAGAATGGTACAATTGATGTAGTTTATATGGATTTCAGCAAAGCCTTTGACAAGGTCCCACATGGGAGACTTATAAAGAAGGCAAATGCACATGGGATACTGGGTAATTTGATAAGGTGGTTTCAACATTGGCTTAGTTATGGGAGACAGAGGGTGAAGAGAGAAGACTGCTTTAGTGACTGGAAGCCAGTGTCCAGTGGCGTACCACAGGGATCTGTGCTGGATCCCTTATTATTCATCATTTATATAAACCACATGGATGACTATGTGGAGGGTAGGATTAGTAAGTTTGAGGGTGACACAAAGATTGGCCAGGTGGTTAACAGTGGGGTTGAGTGTCTTGGGCTACAGGAAGATATATACGGGATGGTCAAATGGGCAGATAAGTGGCAGATGGAATTTAACCCTGAAAAGTGTGAGATGATACACTTTGGAAGGAGTAATTTGACAAGGAAGTATTCAATGAACGGCATGGAACTAGGAAGTTCTGAGGGACAAAGGGACCTTGACGTGTGTATCCATAGATCTCCGAAGGCAGAGGGGCATGTTAATGGGCTGGTGTAAAAGACATATGGGACACGCCTTTATCAATCAAGGCATAGATTACAAAAGTAGGGAGGTCATGTTGGAGTTGTATAGAACCTTGGTGAGGCCACAGCTGGAGTACTATGTGCAGATCTGGTTGCCACATTATAGGAAGGATGTGATTGCACTGGAGGGGGTGCAAAGGAGATTCACCAGGATGTTGCCTGGGATGAAACATTTAAGTTATGAAGAGAGGTTGGATAGCCATGGGTTGTTTTCGTTGGAGCAGAAAAGACTGAGGGGCGACCTGATTGAGGTGTACAACATTATGAGGGGCATGGACAGGGTGGATAGGGAGCAGCTGTTCCTCTTAGTTGAAGGGTCAGTCACGAGGGGACACAAGTTCAAGGTGAGGGGCAGGAGGTTTAGGGGAAATGTGAGGAAAACCTTTTTATCCAGAGGGTGGTGACGGTCTGGAATGTGCTGCCTGGGAGGGTGGTGGAGGTGGGTTGCCTCACATCCTTTAAAAAGTACCTGGATAAGCACTTGGCACGTCATAACCTTCAAGGATATGGGCCAAGTGCTGGTAAATGGGATTAGGTGCGTATGTCAGGTGTTTCTCACGGGTCAGTGCAGACCTGACGGGCCAAAGGGCCTCTTCTGCACTGATTGTGTCTCACCTTCTCCAGCAGTAACCCAGAGAAGCTTACTCAGAATGATCTTCACTGAGTGAAAAACCAAGTGACCATGAGAACCTGAGTGTGAAAAGGGAGGACAGTGTTGTCCCTTCCTGGAAAGTAGAGAAATAATAATGCTCAAGGCAGTAGTGACTTTGATTGGTACAGAAAAATACCGTTGCCCTCTTGAAATCCAATAGTTGGATTTCAGACAGCAGTTGACAAATCTTCCCAATAGTCATGCCTGTAAATTTACTTACAAAGTTCCCACCTGTTTCAGATGGGAATCGCCACGATCCACTAGAGAATCACGTGAAGTGCAGGCTGATCAGAAATCAGTTGGAACTTATTTTTATGCCACTTTTGCACCAGTTCATGCTTCTCTGTAGGTTGCAACAAAGACTATAATTAATCATTGTGACTTCAGCGGAAGCTGGGATAAAGCAAAGGCCATAGCTTCTGATGGAGTGGCAATTGAGTTTGACTGCCACTCCTCTCAAAAGTTCTTACCTTGAAATCCAGATGATCCTATCTTGCCCAAAATTCTGACTAAGGCTGCGTGAGATCTGGGCAGTGCAGTATGTCCCTTAGGCCTAGCATCAAGGTCTGTAGAGTCGAAGATAAGTAAGCCACAATCTGTTTTTCACAGCACTAGCTACTGTAAACCAGGTAAGGTTTAAAGGTTGGGTCGGGCTTTGCTGTGGTTGAGACCCGAGCCAGGCCTGGGGGCGGGGGGGTGGGGGGGCGTAGGGCGGGCGAGGCCCTAATCAGGTTGGGCCTTGATTGGGGTTGGGTCAGGCCTAAGGGGTTGGGGGAAGTCCTGTGGGTGTAGGGGAAGGGGGGGTGGCAGAGTCCCATAGTGTGGGAGTCCCATGGGGGAGGTGGGGGAATCCCATGGGGGGGGTACCAAGGAGTGGGGGTGGTAGAGTCCCATGGGGGGAAGGAGTCCCGTGGGGGTTGGGGGAGTCCTGTGGGGATGGGGGGAGCAGCCGGAGGGTGGGGAAGAGTCCCCTCGGGTTTTTGGGGTGTTAGGGGAGTCCCTTGGGCGGGGGGAGGAGGGGTCAGGGTGCATCAGTACAATATAATTACCCAGAAGTGTTATGGCACAGCAGATGGTAAATGCTGAGCTGCTCAGATGCCAGGGGGAAACTTAAAACAACTGACGCAGGCAAAGCACACAATACCCTGGGCAGTGATATTCATAATGAGTTTTCTTATCTTCGGTTCCTGTGGACAGCAACTTGATATCTAGA
Organism: Carcharodon carcharias; assembly: GCF_017639515.1. NCBI lineage: Eukaryota > Metazoa > Chordata > Chondrichthyes > Lamniformes > Lamnidae > Carcharodon > Carcharodon carcharias. The sequence continues at coordinate 76,617,076 of NC_054486.1, forward strand.
GGCTGGAGGCTTTTCATACTTCTGAATCTTAAAATGCCTTCTCCTTACACATAACCACAGCTCCTTTATACATGTTTCTCCCTTTTTAATGTAAATCCCATTGTTCCAAATTTGTCTTTGCAACTTTACTTTTTCCAGAATATAAATCTTTCATAGTACTCATATTATCAATAATCTTTGGGAAAAATAAACACATTGTTTGGCTTGGTCTCTTGTGGCTAGGTGTAACACCTTACCATCTCTTTGAAATTCACTACTCTGGTTTATTGAAAAATACAAATTTTCCTCGCACCTCACATTCTAAAACTTCAGCCATGTTTTAGTATTTAGCATTTCAAACCTAGCTTCCTTTTTGTACACTCAAAAGTTCTAGACTAACTGTCTCTAATTCAATTAAACCCCCCCCAACCCCCACACACACCTACACTTCGAGAAACTAATCTAAACCTCACTCTTAACCTACCTTTACAATAAATCACAATAATATTATGAAAATTACTATATTTTAATGACAGAACCTAAAAGTGTTTTTAAATCTTCTAACTTTTTCTGGCTAACTAGTGATGTAACACAGTCGGAACCATCTCAAGTTTGAAATTTAAATTGCATTTTCGGTTCCCAGTGCAGGGCAATTGCCCAAGGGAAGTTTGCACTTCCCATGCAATTGCCATGCAAATCCTATCTGGGAATGTCCAGTTGGGGTTCCCAGCCCATCTTAGGGGTACCACCCAGATAAGATGCTCTGGAGCTCAGAAGTTACAGAAATTACGGAAGTTATTTATAGTACTTAGATAATCTGCACTGAATTTCATTGTGTGTAAATTTTGAGTAACATTTAGAAATATTGGTGCACCAAATGTCATATTCCAAATACTGTGCTAGTTTGTTACATGGTGAAAACCAGCTCACAAACATCAGTGTTAACGTTTTGAGTCCAATATGACTCTTCATCGGAAGAAGAGTCATATTGGCCTCGAAACATTAATTCTGTCTCTCTCTCCACGGATGCTGCCAGACCTGCTGAGCTTTTTGAGGACTTTCTGTTTTTATTTCAGGTTTTCAGCATCTGCAGTATTTTGGTTTTATAGAAACATTAGTCCTAGGGAAGGCTTGAAGTGCATGAAACTCAATGAAGCTTTCTCTTCTGACACATCAGTACAAACTTATTTCAACACAATTGTAAATATATTTGTTTAAAACATTGGAGAATTTGTCTCAAAAATACGTTCAACATTATCTGAATTATTATTAATGACAATGAAATGTTTCTCTTTGAAGGCTGGAGCTGAAATAAATAAACATATATTTTTTGAAAACACATTTGTTATTTGTACAGTTTCTTATTTCCCAATAATAATATGCTCCTGCTGTTCAAATGACATTTGTTTAAGTGCAAAGGTCGCTCATTTACAATGACGTATAACAAAAAGATGTTAAACTTGGAAACAGCTATTACAAATACACATTCGGTCCTAATCTTGTCGGCAGTCTATTTAATAAAGATTTGTGTCATAAACCATCAAGTACTCATTGTCCCTGGCATCTTACCGAGGAGAAATCTTTTTCCATCACTTTTTGAAGGCTGGAAGAAAAATCAGTTTCCAAAACACAAGCATAGTTCAGATTAAAAACAAATTTCAGTATTACTGACCAAAATACAGCAGCTCTCGAGAAGAATTGGCAAATTAAAAGATTGTGGAACAATGTTACTACAATCAAACATTATTCCAAGACTTTTCATATAAAGGGTATTTATTTCTATATCAATGGCTTGTAAAAAATCAAATCTGATGCAACTTTAATTATGATTTAAATCTTTATTACACTGGCCGCAAGAATAAGAGATGTGACTTTGAATTTGGATTTTTAAAGTGTTTTTTCATGTTTTTTGAGTTTTGTTCAAGCAAAAGCTAAAGCTAAACTACGCTACTTGAAGTGTGTTCATAGTTGTCAGAAATGCTAAATTATTGATTATTGTGGAAAAAATAGTTATTTCGAGCTCTGAGAAAGAGACAGCACATTGGAATACTTCCTTATTGTCCACTGGCACCAAACCTAGTGCAGCAGATAGAAATTTGTTCCCATTTCCCAGTATTGATTTAAAGTCTTAGAAATTGCTGATCTCAATGCGTTCAGATTTACTAAATGTTGCAGTAAAAGGAACAGTGGTTACTTGTTGTGGTAAATCTGTTGGAAATAAATTATTCCTTTGTTACATTCTTTTGGCTAGTTTATCTGTGCTTTTAATCAAGATTCAAAAATTCAGCACCTGCAGAATCCCCTAGCTAATAGTCATCAGCTATCAATGTGGAATCATTGGACTTTGATTATAGTTCTAAATTGTAGAATTCCCTAGTTAATGCAATTAGCTGTCTTTGGATGATAAGTAATAATGTTACAGCCCCTGACAATGGGTTTGCAGGTAGGGTGGCCTGTAAAATGTCCATCGATTCTGTGCCCGCCACCTACTCGCCTGCTTCTGCCTCCCCACCGCAATTTTACCAGCAGTGAGGGAGGTGTTCAGCAGCCCGACAACCTGTGGGCCAAATAAGGCCCTTAAATGACTAATTAATAGCCTCATCCCACCACTGTAACAGAGGCCCATGCCAGGCATTCAGCCTGGCAGCTCTCACTGCACTGCCTGGTGGTGGACAAGGGGGCTATCTTCTTGATGGTCTCCCCAGTCCCATCGGAGGGCCCCCCAGGTCATTCCCTTCCTCAGGTTCCCTCCCCCATAACCTGTCTAACCCGGCTGCCACCTACCTTGCCGAGGCCTGCTAGCATGTCCCAGCGATCCCACCCCCTCGATTAGCTTTCACTCCAGCTCTGGCTCCAGCTCCAGATCCAGCTCAAGCTCCTTGGTGTTCGGGACTGTTGTAGTCCCAGAAGTGGCCATTGCTCCCAGTGGCACTGTTGGGACCAGAGAGGTGCCAACCATTCAATTGTCCGGCAATTTGAGGCAGGGCTTCCTGCCCAGATGTGGGCGAAAGTCCCGCCTTAAACCAATTTATGCCCTTCCAAGCATTAAATGCCTGTGGGGCGAACCCAGCACTGACTTTTTCACTATAGGTTGGGGGGCTGACCCAGCGGCCTGTTAAATCCAGCCTAATGTTTCCATTCTCTTTCTATTGGTTTCCTGTGTTATATGTAACCAGCAACTACAATTTCATAATATTTCCAAATGGTCATAATCATCTTGTGGAGACACATTCAGTTCTATACTTGAGCAGTTGCTACTTTTAATTTACACTTTGTTAGTTAAAGGTAGTGTTCCACCCATTTCTCCAACAGTTTATTGCAGTCTTTGATTAACTCCCCTGCCTTTGTTTTCAATGGAGCCATTTTCTTTGCCAATGGACCTGTTGCCTTTGTGATCCCTTCATACGTGCCCCTGTTACGATCCCCGTGACAGAACCTTAAACCAAAATAATTAAATTAGCAAATGGCCCTAGAAAAGGAATGACCAACAAGATTTCATTTTTTGTAACTTCTACTTTAACATGAATCAGAATCAATGGAAATTAAACATGAATTAACGGGCAAATGATACTTCAAATAAAAAGGTAAATTTCACTCTAAATAGTTGATACAACAGAGATATGTCTTATACAACCATAAGCATTCACCACTCCCCACAAAAGGATGGCACTATGTAATCACACGGTTCCACAATATGCTGTTCTTTACTCACTTAGGGTAGGTCAAGAGTCCTATGTGACAACAGTTTTCACCTCTGAGTTTCATGGGTACAATTATCATAACCAAAGCAACTTCTACAAACCCTCTCATCCATTTGGGTCAAGACATGTTCTGATGGTACCACTTTCCAGAGTTCATTTTCAACTGACCAATAACACTCTGATTAAGGGTTTGGCCATTTCTAGGGAAACACCCAGTTCTTTCATGTCTCCAAGCTATCCACACAAATTTTCAGGTTTCAAACCTTTTAGCCAGCTCACACAGTGCCTCCAAGAGCTCCTGTCTCCTTTTCTGCCAAACAGAAAAACTGACCTCTTCCCAAATGTGATTTGCTTCTTCTCCTTCCAAGAATTCTGTGTTCCTCTTTCTGTTTCTGTCTGCTTTCTTTTTGTGTCTGTATCTCTGTGCTGACACTTTCAACCTCCAAATCTTCTGCTTGTAGCTCTCTTTTGTGACTTACAGCTCTCCTTTGCGTCTGCCAGCCACATGCTTTTTTCTTACCTTCCTTCCTGTTGATACTGCTTCCAGGCCAAGGGTCACCAGGCCATAATATCCAGTACTTTTATTATCCAAGAAAAATACAATTGATTCCTTTATAATTGATACAAACTCTTAAATATCTTTTTCAACATTCTTAAAAACAAATACGGATTCCACAGGCCTGTTAAAGAAGTTACATATTTTCCTTATGGCACTGCACATTCCTTGTGTTGAAGGACATCTGGATATTCTGGCAAAGTAGTAACCAGTAGCCACTGATGCACCCTTAGCAGTTCCTAATGCATTCAGAGTTTTCTATCTTGGATTTCTTTTGTAATTAATGAGAGTACATCGCTTGCCTTCAATGACAGGTTTGATCACAGCGTGCACAGTCACCAATGAAGTTTTAGACAGCATTGAAAGCCTGCCTGTCATGGCACAGCAGGACATCGAACCCACAGTAGAGGAGCTTCTCAAAGCTATTAACTCATTTGCCATGGGCAAAACTCCAGGCGCTGATATTATACTGCCTGAACTCATCAAACACAGGAAGCTAACACTCTTGTAGCATCTGCATGAACTTCTCGGTCTCTGCCGGAGGAAAGGTCAGTGCCCCAAGATATGTGTGATGTAAAGATTGTTACCCTGTATCAGAACAAGGGCAACCACAGCAACTGTAATAGCTATCTCCTTGCTGAACATCATGGGTAAAGTATTTACTCATGTTGCCCTTGTCAGACTGCAGATCCTGGCTGAATGCATCTATCCCAAATCCCAATGTAGTTTCAAAACTGGAAGATCTACAATTGACACAATCGTCTCAGTCCAGCAACCGCCGTGAACAAATTCCTTCGACGGCGCTTTCCAAACCCACGATCTCTACCACCTAGAAGGACAAGGGCAGCAGATGGTCGGGAATACCATCACCTGCTAGTTCCCCTCCAAGCCACACACCATCCTGACTTGGAAATTTATTGTCATTTCCTGTCCATTTCTTGCCTGTATGACTCTTCTTCAGAAATAAAATTAAGTAGAAATGTCATGGATTTCATATTGTTTAAGAGGGGAGGAGCAGGTGGAATAAGATAGAAGGTCAGGGATAGGTGACAGCTAAAGAAAGATTGACAAAGATGTCATGGACACAAGACAAAGGGATCATTAATAGTAGTGGTAAAGAGTAAAGAAGGTGCTATAAAGGTAAGATAGCAGAAGGTGTTAATAGCAGAACAAAGATTAGTGCTCTGTGAAAGCAAAACATAAAAACAAGTGATGATGGTGCTGTGGGGGGGAAGGGGGGGGTGTGGGGGGGAGGGTGGGTTTGGGGAAACAGGATTAAAAAATGAACAAATAAATAAAAGAATGAAATACAATTTAATATAAATAAATAAACAAAAATTGTATTAGAAAGTGGGTCAAGTTCATGGTCTGAAGTTGTTGAACTCAATGTTAAGTCCAGAATTGGGAGGTGAGGTATTGTGCCTCCAGTTTGCTTTGGGCTTCACTGGAGCCAGCGATACCCACATCCCATAAAAGAATAAAAAGGAGGCCACAATATATCACCTTCATCTAATATATGAGCAAAGGTGGCCTATTTAAGCTGCTGGAGAAAATGGCTGCCCGCCAAACCTGCCCAATGTGATTTCCATGACAACATGATGGGTACAGTCAGCCATGATGGGGAACCCATTGAGATCCACAATGGAGGCAAACTGGGCTGTCTTCTGGTATTGACACTTTTTCGCATATTCTTCCCTTTGCAGCTGTCACACGCCTTCAGGTTATCTACGTAGGATGTCTACTTACATACCAGAACTGATGGAGGGGTATTCAACTGTGCTCTCCTGAGATCCAAAACAAAGGTACGCCAAGTCCCCATCAGAGTTGTGTTACACTGACGATGCTGCACTAGCATTCGATACCAAGGAAAACCTACAGTAGCAAATGGACAGACTTTCTCATGCCTGTAAAGCGTTTGGTTTGACCATCAGCATCATGAAGACAATTGTCATGGTCCAAGATTTTGCCAAACCTCCAACTATTAGCATTGACATTGTGATGCTGGATGTTGTTGACAGCTTCACATATCTAGGCTCCACAATCACCAGCAATCTGTCACTTGATGCTGAAATCAACATATGCATCAAAAAGCTGCAGCTGTTAAGTCCAAGCTGAGTGAGAGAGTGGGGAATAATAGCAACCTGACTGAGAACACCAAACAGAGATCTACCAAGCCTGCGTTCTGAGTACACTCCTCTACCGTGGTGAAACCTGGTCAACAAGTGCCAGGCATGAGAAAAGGCCAAACAGTTTCCACTTTTGCTCCCTGAGGCATATCTTCAGCATCTCTTGACAGGACAAGATCACCAACTCAGAGGCCCTGGAGTCTGCTAAGTCCATCAGTATACACTCATTACCAAGCCAATGACATCTGCGCTGGCCACATTCATCAGATTGAGGACAACCATATACCCAAAGACCTTCTATGCAGTGAATTGGCCATTGGGTCATAACTCCCTGGGCATCCATATTTCCACCAGGGGCACCTGCAAGCAAAGTATAAAGATGGTGGATATTGACACTGACCACTGGGAGACAGTCGCTGGTGGCTGAACAATGACTGTTTAGAGAGGCATTGGTAGGGGCTGGCTGAGAAGAGGGCCCAGAAAAAACAGAGGCCAAAAGATCCTGCACCTTCTCAACCCACGGTCTTGCTCTGCAGGAAATGTGGCAGAGACTGCTATGCCAGGGTGGGGCTCCTGAGCCACACCAGGTGCAGCTTAACACAGAGTTTACCATGGCGCAAACCATCATCTTACAAAATGGAAGTTTTCAATGAGATAAAATGAGACTGCTAGTTGCACATGAATCTCCTTATTAGGTCTTATGTTACTTGTAACAGATAATGGGGTGTATAAAAACAAAAAACTGCGGATGCTGGAAATCCAAAACAAAAACAGAATTACCTGGAAAAACTCAGCAGGTCTGGCAGCATCGGCGGAGAAGAAAAGAGTTGACGTTTCGAGTCCTCATGACCCTTCGACAGAACTAGGTGAATCCCAGGAAGGGGTGAAATATAAGCTGGTTTAAGGTGGTGGGTTGGGGGGGTTGGGTGGGGGGGAGAGAAGTGGAGGGGGGTGGTGTGGTTGTAGGCAAAAGCAGTGATAGAAGCAGATCATCAAAAGATGTCACAGACAATAGAACAAAAGAACACATAGGTGTCGAAGTTGGTGATATTATCTAAACGAATGTGCTAATTAAGAATGGATGGTAGGGCACTCAAGGTACAGCTCTAGTGGGGGTGGGGGGAGCATAAAAGATTTAAAAATAATGGAAATAGGTGGGAAAAAGAAAAATCTATATAATTTATTGGAAAAAAACAAAAGGAAGGGGGAAGAAACAGAAAGGGGGTGGGGATGGAGGAGGGAGGTCACGACCTAAAGTTGTTGAATTCAATATTCAGTCCAGAAGGCTGTAAAGTGCCTAGTCGGAAGATGAGGTGTTGTTCCTCCAGTTTGCGTTGGGCTTCACTGGAACAATGCAGCAAGCCAAGGACAGACATGTGGGCAAGAGAGCAGGGTGGAGTGTTGAAATGGCAAGTGATAGGGAGGTTTGGGTCATTCTTGCAGACAGACCGCAGGTGTTCTGCAAAGCGGTCGCCCAGTTTACGTTTGGTCTCTCCAATGTAGAGGAGACCGCATTGGGAGCAACGTATGCAGTAGGCTAAGTTGGGGGAAATGCAAGTGAGATGTTGCTTCACTTGAAAGGAGTGTTTGGGCCCTTGGACGGTGAGGAGAGAGGAAGTGAAGGGGCAGGTGTTACATCTTTTGCGTGGGCATGGGGTGGTACCATAGGTGGGGGTTGGGGAGTAGGGGGTGATGGAGGAGTGGACCAGGGTGTCCCGGAGGGAAAGATCCCTATGGAATGCCGACAGTGGGAGTGAAGGGAAGATGTGTTTGGTGGTGGCATCATGCTGGAGTTGGCGGAAATGACGGAGGATGATCCTTTGAATGCAGAGGCTGGTGGGGTGGTAAGTGAGGACAAGGGGGACCCTATCATGTTTCTGGGAGGGAGGAGAAGGCGTGAGGGCGGATGCGCGGGAGATGGGCCGGACACGGTTGAGGGCCCTGTCAACGACCATCCCCACCTCCTTTCTGTTTCTTCCCCCTTCCTTTTGTTTTTTTCCAATAAATTATATAGATTTTTCTTTTTCCCACCTATTTCCATTATTTTTAAATATTTTTAAATCTTTTATGCTCCCTCACCCCCACTATAGCTATACTTTGAGTGCCCTACCATCCATTCTTAATTAGCACATTCGTTTAGATAATATCACCAACTTCGACACCTATGTGTTCTTTTGTTCTGTTGTCCGTGACATCTTTTGATGATCTGCTTCTATCACTGCTTTTGCCTACAACCACACCCCCCCCTCCACTTCTCTCCCCCCACCCAACACCCCCAACCCACCACCTTAAACCAGCTTATATTTCACCCCTTCCTGGGATTCACCTAGTTCTGTCGAAGGGTCATGAGGACTCGAAACGTCAACTCTTTTCTTCTCCGTCGATGCTGCCAGACCTGCTGAGTTTTAATGGGGTGTATGGTTGAACAATGGGCTAGAAATTAATTTAGCCAACATAAACTGGGTGCAGGGATACTTCCTGGTGTTGGAGCTGGTATGTCTGCGGTGCACCTGATATTGGGCCTCAGGCCTCATTTACATCAGAACAACTGACAACTGTGGATGTTTCCATTTTTCCTGCAACGCCATGTTTCAATCTTTCCAGTCAGGTTTTTGCCCCTGCCACAGTGCTGAAATAGCCCCAAACAAAAGACATTCTCTGTAATTTTAACATGACTTCATAATTTTCCCATCTTCATTCGCCTCAGTGCAGCCTTTGACTTGTTTGGCCATACTATCCTCCTCCAACACTTCTCCATAGTTCAGCTGAATACTCAGTTCCACTTTTATCTGATTGTAACCAGAACATCGCCACAATGGTATCTTTTCCTACCACGGCACTGTTACTATTGGAATTCGCCAAGGATTTATCCTTGGCTCCAGTCACTTGAACATTGGCATGCTGCCCCTTGGCAATATTATCCCAATAGATGGGATCAGCTTTTAGATGTATGCTGATGACACCTAGCTTTAACTTTCTTCCCCTTCTCCCAATGCATTCAATGGCTGGAATTTTACCTTTGATAAACAGATGGTGATGAAGGTGGGAGGGCCATAAAATCACAGGAGAGGACATCGGGTCAGGTCCCTGATGTCACCATGCTGGGATGCAATTTCACAAGGGGTGGACATAAGACAAGTGGGAACTCTGCTCACACTCTCCAAAGGAGCAATTAAAGCCAATTAAGATCATTATGGAGGCAATTGACAGGGATTTTACAAACCCTTCAGAATTTTGTCAGCAGTGCACAGGTGACACAGGGGTCGAAGCCTTGGCAGTATTTAAAGGGCGGCAACAGGGTGGCAGCTGTTGGTGTTGCAGCACTTAGCAACCACTTACTGAGGCCTTCTCATTTAATTGAAAGGAAGGAGAAGGGCAACTATTTGTTTTGACTTGAGGCCCCCTTGAGCAGTTAGACCTCCTGGCAGGGGGCTCATTGGAGAGGGGCCAAAGTGTGGCACTGGACTGGCTGACATTTCTGCAACCACAGGAAGGGTCGCCCCTTTATAGAGGTGGTGCCCAGGTGACATGGGATTATGCATTCCGGAGGAGGTTCCTCCAGCAAGGGGAAGAACCTGAGAGGGAGGCAGAGTGGGCAGATTGAAACAGACATCAGCATTCTGCTGGCCACCTGCAAGGATAGCCTTGAGATAGGGGAAGTGGAGTGGCAGAAGGCCTCAGGGGTAACTGGGCACAGAGACCTGCAAGGAGACAAGGGTACTCAGTGGCCAGGGTGTACAGGCAACAGATTAGCTAACTCTAGTTGTCAGCTCTGCAGTGTTGCCAAAGACCACATCTTACCTGAGAGGCTGTGGCCAACATGTGTGCCACGATGGCAGAGGAAGTGAGCTCTGATTTTACTGGTGGGCATCTGATTCCAGTGGCTCTCAAGGTCGCAGTGGTCCTGAATTTCCACACCTTAGGCTCATTCCCGGGTCCCACTGGAAGTAGGTGTAGCATCTCCAAATCAGCTGCATATCACTGCATCAAGGTAGTGACAGATGCTCCCTTCAAGGGGTGAACCGAAACATCAAGTTCAGAACAGAGGTAGACTGTTAGGTTGAGAGAGCCGAAGGCATCGGCATCATCATTGCTGGGCTCACCAGGTGCAATGTCACATAGACTGCACGCATGTGGCCATCAAGACTGCCACATGCAAGCAGCAGCCTTCAATACATATAAAGGGTTTAATTCCATCAATATTCAACTGGCCCGTGACCACCTTCAGCAGATCCTGCAGATGTGTGCTCATTATTTTGGGCGCAACCACAATCAACACGACACCTCATCCCCCAGATCCCCCACTTCCCCCACCAGCACCACCGCACACCACACCCCCCACCCCCCTCCTCCCAATGGCACTTGGAAGGATGGACATTCTCCAACAAAGATTACCCACTGTAACATGGCTGATGACACCAGTAAGGAACCCAAGGACTGAGGCAGAGGAAGGGCATAACGTGAGTTACACTGCGACCAGAACAACCATTGAGTAGACCATCGGTCTCCTCAAAATGACATTCAGGTGCCTGGACCAATCAGGTGGCTCTCTTCAATATGTCCCGGAAAGGGTCTCCTGGATAGTGATGGTTTGCTGCACTTTACACAACCAAGTGCCGCAGAGGGGGTGGATCTGGCTTCCGGAAGTATAGTGGAGCACAAGGCATCCCCAGATGTGGATGGTTCTGCTATGTGCATTTATGATGAACACACATGTCGTGGTCACCCCCAGCAAACCCCTGGGTCGCCACATGCCACTCTTACACTGCTGGATGGCCACCATCACGACATTGAAATATTCATGAACCAAATTAAACATTTAGTGCAATAATAGTTGCACACTGGTGGACAATCATTGCTTTTATGAGCATCGTGATGACCAAGTGTGTTATCCATAAAGGCCCCGCCTTCTCACCCTCCCCCCTCTGATTAAACTCGCCACCAGTTGTCTCTCTCTGATGAGAGAGCAGCCTATGGTCCTTCGGGACTATGGTGACTTTCATTCATTCATTCATCAGAGTCTTTTCTTAAATTTCTTATACTGGCTCCTACATGGTGTCCCCTCCTTGCTGCCAGCTGTAGTGGAAGGAGGTTGCTGACTCTGGCAGGTTGGAGAAGGTCATTGACCCACTTGCGGCACTGCAGCCAGTTTCTCCAGATGACCACATGACTGCTGGGCTCCAGGCATCCAGGCTTCTGCCATGTCCACAAGAGAGATCTAACTGCATCCTGATTGGCCAGATCAGTGGCGACTGTTGGTGATGATGAGAGGGTCGTGGCAGTTCCTTGGTGTGAGATAAAAGAGGATCGGCTGCAGGCTGTGAGGGGAGGTATTACAATTATAAGAATGTTATGTTTTGGGACTGTGTCTTTAATATAAGGTAAAATGTAGGGAGGTCACGTGACCTGTTCTAACATCTTCCTGACAGCAAGCCTGGATGGTTTGAGATTAAAGGGGGCCCAGATTGTTCTACTGGGAAGAAGGTGCAAGGCATTTACACTTGGAGACAATGGCAGCCTGTGCGTTAACAGTCAATAGGTTGTGAGTCTCCAAAGTCCCAGAAGAGTGTTAAGAATGTCACGTTGTAAACAGCTTTGCTTGAAACTGTCTATTTACTTCTAAGATAAAAGAGAGCTGGAAAGCTAATCAGGATTTCTATCTGGATATAAGGTCCATGTGATTCACATGAGTTCCTCAGCGTAGTGTCCTAGGCCCAACCATCTTCAATTGCTTCATCAATGGCCTTCCTTCCATCATAAGGTCAGATTTGTGGATGTTCGCCGATGAGTGCACAATGCTCAGCAGCATCATTCGCAACACCTCCTGGTTGAGTGCAGCTCCAACAACACTCAAGAAGCTTAACACTGTCCAGGACAAAGCAGCCCACTTGATTGGAACCCCATCCACAGACATTCACTCCCTCCACCACGGACAAACAGTAGCAGCAATGTGTACCATCTATAAGATGAACTGCAGGAACTCCTTAGACAGCACCTTCCAAACTCATGACCATTACCATCTAGAAGTGCAAGGGCAGCAGGTACATGGGAACACCACCACCTGGAAGTTCCCCTCCAAGCCACTCACCATTAATAAACGCTGGCCTAGCCAGTGATGCCAACATCCGATGAATGAATTTTTAAAAATTGCCATGGATACGGGCTTTGAGAGAGGAAAGGTTTCCTAGATATCCCTGAAACCCACAGACATTAATTCACCAGGGTCATAGAGGGAGGGAGAAAGAGATATAAGGAGAGAGTAACTTTAGGTCAAATCTTCTATAGCTCACCTTGTAAGAATGCAGGAGCTTGGGCTCAGATTTATAAGTCCAAATTCATGAGGTGATAAAACGAGACTGGAAGATTTGCCTAGCTTTAGTTAGATGGAAAAGTCGCCAGGTAAACTGGCACCATGAAAGACAGTTCTAGAGTTAAAATTTTGAGACTGGGAAAGGAAAAGATCCAGAAGTAAACTCTAGAGAGCTAAAATCATTTTGGACTGGTTCCAGGAGAATTGAATGAATACTAATATGATCTTGGCAGAGTCCAGTGAAGTTTTTGGGGTATTGTTTTGGAGATCCAAAACCTGGTATCTACTAAAATAATGAAGCCACAAGGTTCACTGTTTAAAATAAAGAATTTTACTACACAAAAATCAAACAATATGAATACTAATAACCATACTCTATCTTAAAAGGGCAGTTATGTTAAAGACATTAAAAGTACAAGGAACACATTTAGTCATACTCTAACCTAAACGTCTTAACTCAAATTTCCTTCTACATCCATATGACTTACAGCCCCCCAACACCCCCCACCCCCACACCCCAAAAAACTCAAGCCAGAATTTGGAAGATTAACCATTTAGTCTGAGGACTGTTTCAAAGATTTGTTTCAGAGTTGGCATTTCTTGGGCCTTCTTCTTACGTTGTCCCTTCAAATCTCCTCCATCCGTACCACGGTGTAGACTCCTAATTCAACATAGGCATTGGTAGTGTCTTAAGCATAGCCACCTCAGGTCAGAACTCTCCTGGTTCTAATATTCTTTAACAGTTGAGTCTTACACCTAGTAACTGTCTCCCTCTCTCCCTCTCGGTTTGGCTATCCCAGAATTCCAACTCATAGTTAGTAGAAACCCTCAGTTATCAAGGGTTTTAAACCCATTTAACCAGCACACAGAATTTCATTTGAATTTTGTATGAAAGAGATGTTAATTGGATTGTTAACCTCAACATCAAACTATAATTGCTTCCCCAGCCATACGAATGAACAAAAAATTTCTCCCAACCTCCAAGCTCTTTGTTTCTCTGCTTCCCTTCTTCCTTTGCTCCACAAAGGAAATTGTTCCTTGAGACAACCATGTTCCATGCCCTGGAATTCATACCCTAAACATGTCTGCTCCTGTACCTCTTTCTCCGTCTATCCTCCTAGTTTAGAAGGAGAATAAATTGCTCGGGCTCTTAAACCAAATCTCTACATGGCAACTCATGTTGCAATTGCACATGTGCAAGCTTCAGGTAAGACTTCCTCCCCACCCTTCCATGGCTACGTTGCCTTCCAACACCTGCACAAGTAGTCAAAGTCAGTGAATGTACCTTCAAATGCCACATACCATTAACTGCTCAATACACCACACCTCCACATCACTCACCTATCAACAATTTCTATTAACCTATTGGCTCATACCTAACATTCACAGCTTTACACCACCCTCACACACTTAGCACTACCGCACGTCTCGTACCTCACAGTTTGCACACATTGCCAGCTATTCCACCATGACAGGCACATCTTTCAAATAGGCTGTGGCTTGCTCACAGACATACTTCCCTCTCTCTTGAAGACAAGATGGAGGACAATCAGATGCAGCAGGAGCTAACTGAGGTAGGCCAGGCATGGCAGCAGATCCTCATTCAGACGGAGGATTTGGTAGATACCATCATTGGCGTGTCTGTAGCTGAGGCCATGATGAGCAGCAGTGCTGAGTCCTTCAAAAATGACAGTGTCTCATATCTACCTTCACACTTCCTAGTCCCCCCTCATCCCACACTCTCTTCTGGTTTACAAGCTGCAGATGGTGTAAGCATGCACCTCTTGCTTTTCCCCTTCCCTCAGTACAAACTTAGCATTGTGCCTCCCTCTTTTCAGACATCCAAGAACCAGAACCTAGCAGTGTAAGAGCAAGGAAGAGCAGAAAGACAGTGATGAAGAAGAAACATCATCACTCCCTCTCACACTCTTAGCTGCCAGTTCAGATTTTGACACCACGTGTAATTTTGAGGATAGCTTAGAAGTGAGATTTGTCTGTGACCTTTCTGCCAGCCAGCACAGGTTGCTTCCAACCATACCTCAATGGTGCAGTCCAACTCCAGGGCTTATAGGGTCACAGCTACTTGAGGTCAACCTTCAAGACCATCTGCTGTCTCCCTCACTGAAAGAAAGCAGCCTTCCACCAACCATGCTGCAGCCACTGGGGTAGCACTGGATAGGAACACTAGGACAGGCGAAGGCATATGGAAGACAAGCACTAAGAGATCATGCAGGGTGAGTAGTTGATTTTTATATGCAATATGGCATGAGTTCATTTCTAAATTTGGTTTGAGATGTTTATTTTGGGCTGGCTTTTATTCTTTCATTGCCGCCAAGTGCACGGTGTAATAGAGGGAAAGTAAAGAATGGAACTGTTGATGAATGTTGAATTGTGGTTGCGGTAACTGCTATCAGAGTTGGATATCAGATGAGTTATTCATGGACAGCCTGGCTAGAAAGGGGCTGTGTGAGTTACCGTCTCGTTGCCTCTTCTGCCTCCTGAGCCATCTTTTCCTTCTCCCATTTCTCCTTCTCCTCCAACTCCTCAGCTAGTAATGAAGCCGGTAAGGGCTGTCTCTCATGATGGCGAGGTTGTGCAATATGAAGCAGGCTACCACAAATCTTGATGCCCACTGTGGAGAATACAAAAGGACCCCTCCTAAACAGTCCAGAAACCGGATGTGTTGGCCCAAATCTTCCAGTCTCCAGATTGTCAGAGATCAAACATAACCCAAGATGCATGTCGGGACTCCACGGCCGGCCTGATGCGCTGACCTCCATGGGAATTGACCGGGAAGTTGGAGCTCCCTATGATTTACCCGTGACCTTTCTGCCAGCCAGCACAGGTTGTTTTCAACCATTCTGCGATGGTGCAGTCCAACGCCAGGGCTTATAGGATCAGAGCCATTCGATTCCCATGCTCCCCAGGATTCTCTGTGAATGTCTCCGACTCTGAGTTACAGTTTCAGACTTGGCACAGTTCCAATTTGCTTACCGGGATAGTTACCTAGGAAATGTTAGACAGGAAAACCTAATCTAACTCCTGGTTAACTACAGACTGACACCCCAATCACTTACACTGACCCCAACCCCAAACTGACTATCCTCAATCCCACAACTATCCCCCTAATGCCCAGACTACATCCCTAACCAGCCCTCCTGACCACCTGCCTATCTGCCTGAGCCCCCAACAACCCACTGACCAAACCCGACTATCCTCTGAGCCTCTGAATATCCCTGACCCCCTGACTACCCATGACCAAACTAATCCTACTCTCCGCCCCTCCTGACAACCCAACAATTCTCCAATCCAACCTGACCAGCCCCACTGTCACACCATAACCCCAAACCCAACCTCACTAGCCCCCAACCTAACCCTCCTGACTCGACCTGGCTCCCGCCCGACCCACCTGCCACCTCATCCACCTGCCACCTTATCCGACTACCACATCACCCATCTACTACCTCACCCACCTAAACACTTACCCCACTGAACACATCCACCTACTCACCCTGCCACCCTGCCCATTCACTCATTCATCTGCTTACCCATTCACTAACATTCAAACTGGACATTTAACCTTGCCATACGGCAGCTAGTGCCATAAAATGGGTGTGCCCTGTCTTCCCCCAAACTCCACAGTGCTGCAATGGAGCTCTTAGAGGGATGCTGCGCTCTGCATTTCTGGTAAAGACGCAGCAAGGCGAGGGAAATTTCCAGCGGAGCAGCAATCCAATGATGATTGCCACTCCTTGGAAGATCTGGGCTAACCTTTCTGCACCCCAATGTTCTACACTATTGCATTGCATGTGGCAGCATGACTTGCATTGTATTCCTGCTGGCCATGTATGCATGGGTGCACACCATAATCATGAACCTTATGTCAAATTAGCCCTTGTTGGCCAGTTGCCGCCCTCTGGCTTGTCATGGTGGTTCAAATACAGATAGCATAGCCAAATGCAACAGAACGAAGGCAACATGATTGATGTGAGGATACCGGCATTGATCTGCCTGATTCTGGATATGGTCACACACCAACTGAAAGCTGAGGGAGTGGAATCCCTTTCAGTTGCAGTATAGGGCAGAGTTGGCTTGTGGTGCTCGCAAAGTGATGTGCATACAGTCAATGGCACCCTGCGCTATGGGAAACAATTCACATCTTCACTCTGCCTTCTCCACTCCGGCAAGAGAGAATGAAATGTATTCCAATCACTTGGAATGCAGAGCCCCATTGGTTTCCCTTTTGCAACAGTGGATGGTAAATTGGGAGATGTTGTAAATATTGTTGACCACTGCCTGGAAGGAACCGAACACTTAAAAGTTGATGGTCATGGTTGATTTCACAGCCACTGGTAATAGGTCCTTATCCTGTTCTGAGGTTGCAGTTGTGGTTACAGCAGAAGCAGATTTCCTTCCTAAAGGGCACACGTCGGACACACTGGGTAGAATTTTCTCAGCCAAATGGAGATGAATTCAAGGTTGTGCATGTAGGGTCAGGATTCTGACCACATGTCTTTCTGCTTTCCTCAGGTTGGGTTCCATCCAATGGGGAACCAGCTTGGATCTGGCAGAATTGCAATTGAGCCAATTAAAAAGATAATTAAGATCCTTTCTAACCTTGGATTCCTTCTTTCCCAACAGCACACAGGTTTCCTGTTGTGTTTGTGCCTCACCAAGTTGGAGAAGGTGAATACACAGCAGAAAATTACCATAAAGTTCAACTGACCTGATATCAACAGTGTAAAGGGTGAAACTGGCAAGCCTGTGTGTTAATAGTGGATAGCCTGTAAGTCTCCAAGGTGCCAGTAAAGTGTTGAGAATGTCAGGTTGTAAACAGTTGTGCTTCAAGTTAAAAGAAAATCTGGTCTTGAGGATAGCTAATCAGCATTTCTACCTGGATACAAGGTCCAAGTGATTCATGTTTCCATGGAGATGGACTTTGAGAGGGGAGGATTTAAGATATTTCTAAAAACTCACTGTCAGGACCTGGGAGAGGAAGAACAGCTATAGGCAGCAAGATGCTATGGTTCACTGCACAGGAATGCAATGGGAGCTTGCACTCAGGTTGAAAAGCCCAAAGTTATGAGGTGTTAAAACAAAACTGGAAGATTTGCCTAGCTTGTGCTAGAGGAAGAATCTCCAGGGAAAAACCCTCACTGTGGAAGACAGTTCTGTGATTCTGAGTTCCCACACTGAGAAAAGAAAGGAATAGAAGTAAACCCTTGAAAACTGTGACACTTGCCAAAAGTGACAAAAAGTTGCTGTCCATAGCAAACTAGTGGATCAGGCTCCTCCTGTCTGTGTTAGCCGTTCAATGTGGCTCGCCATAGCATTACAATCTCCGTCCAGCCCGATAACTTTTAAAAAGAAATTTGAACTTCTAATTAATAGGTGAAAGGATGGCATGACAAGATTTCACATTTTAAGGCTTTTACTATAACAAAAGACAAAAAGTGCTTAGGCTAAACACTATCTTTGTAGGCAACTTATACTTTAAACCACAAAACAGAACATTCCCTTTTTTCTTTTGGCACAACGAAAAACACGCTTTACAGATATACTTTACATTGTCCTTTAAGTAGACATTCAATTCTCCCAGAACTAGTCCAAGTGGATTCTTACCTTTCTAAGGGTAATTTCACCTTATTACCCATGAGGCTTCCCTGTAACATGAGATCTATATATTCTGTAATTGGTTGGATCTGATGAAGCATGATCATATTCAACAGTCCCAGTGACAGAAGCAGCAGTTCCAGCAGTAGCAGCAGCTGCCTTCTCTGCCACATGGAACTGCACGGTACAGAGGATGGACACAAAGCAGCTGCTCAAAGGAGGTGATATCCTCAGCACAGGGTCAATAGTCCAAGGGTCAGCTTCCTCAAAATGTCTCAACAAGCATCTCAGAAGTCTCAGGCTCTCAAGGCAGATAGGCACAGACATCTGCAGACTCTTGGAAGCAGACCTTGACACAAGAGGAGCAGGTGGCCACAAGTTCCCCATGGTTGACAAGGTCACCACAGCCCTAAATGTTTTTGCACCCTGCTCTGTCCAGCAATCTGCTGGTAACACCTGTAGGATGCAGCTCACAACTGCATCAGCCAAATCATCGATACCTTGTTTGCAAAGGCCTCCAACTATTGCCACTTTAAGGTTGGCAAAGCTAGTCAAATTCAGAGGGCTGTTGGCTTTACTGCCTTTGCAGGATTTCCACACGTCCAGGAGTGATACACTGTGCTCATGCGGCAATCAGAACAGTCATGCATATCTGTTAATTTGACCACTGCAAGAAGATAATGCAAGTCTGCACCAAGTATCCATGACTCTTTCATCCTTCAGCAGTTTCATGCCTGTGGGTATTCTCTGCATCAGATAACTCAGCAGTTGGCTCCTGGGGACAAGAGATACCCACTCAAGACTTGGCTGATGACCCCAGTGTGAGGAATTGTACCACAGAGGCACAAGAGAGATGGAACAGGAACCATGACACCACCAGGACCACAATAGAGCAAGTCATTGTTTTTCTCAAAATCCACTGCCTTGTCAGATCTTAAGATAGCCTTCATTATGACCCAGCAAGGATTTCCAGGATTGTTGTGATCTGCTGTGCCTTCACAACACAGTGTTGCAGAAGAGACTGGAGCTGATGCCAGAGAAAGGTGGTGAATGCCTGGAATCCTCAGAGGAGAAGGAGCAGGAGGAACATCCTGATGTAGTGTTGGTGCCTACAGTCACAGACCTGCCTGCCAGAGAAATCGGTGATGGCCTTATCCAGACATGCTTCACCTGAGCAGCATTGAAAACTTCCCATCATGACCTCTGTACACATCAGACGCCTGTGGCAGACTCTCTTCTTTTGGAACCCATGAGGACCCGGCCAAAAAATGCTGAACCTGCAACTGTGCAGGGCAAGCTCGGGCATCGGAGCAGGGGGCAGCGTGTGCAGCTTTGTCAGGTGTAGTAGGGCAAGGGCTGAGAAGTGGGGGCACCTTCAGAAAAGCCCTTTCTGTATCTTCTCTCTCAGGAGTTACCTACACTTCTTGCTAACAGATGGAGAGCACTTGACTGCATGTGAATGTGGCATTCAGCCATCAAGATGAGGCTTTGATCGATGCCATGCAAACTGGCAGCTAGAATGTGCAGACCATTGGTGTGGGCCAGCATACACTCGGTGGCCTGTTGTGTCTAATTCCCCATGAGGTTGGCTACTCTTTCAATGGAGGTGGTCATCAGTGCAAATGCCTGAGATATCATGGCACTCATGCTAGAAATGGACTCCTCAATTTTCTGTACAAGGATGCGCACTACCTCTGGAAATTCTGGCAGAAGCACAGACATTTCCCTATGCTGCTCCACAAGTTCCCTTTTAATGTATGACCTCTGAGACTCAGCATCTGTGTCCAGCTGAGCAGAGCTTGAAATGTTCTGTGTTCTCCAATGGGGACTCTCCATTGCTGTTCTGTCTTTAACTCCTGCCCACATGTGAAGTGCTCCTCACTATGTGCCACCTTATCTATATGAGCGGCTGCACCAAGGTGTGTGTATCTGCGCTGGTGGAGGGTGTGCAGGAATCATGTGACAGCGCGTCCCCAGACAGCTGGCCCTCCTAAGCCTTTCTACATTTTCCATCCATTCTGCAGGTCTTTGCTCCTTCCCACAGGATTGTATACTGCAATAACTGCTGCCATTGAGAGTCCTGCCATGGCCTTTAACTAGAGTTCAATCATTTCTTGGTTCGGCACAACATTCTGCCCAACTTCCCTCCCTGATTCGTCCAGGTACCAGAAGTAGGATAATAATTACATTGCTCAGGGAAAGAGCAGCAGCAAGGTGCACAAAGTAATGAGCTGGGTTCCCAACTCCAAAATGGTCCTGCTGTTCCAGCAAAATGGACAAAATTCTGCTCACTGTTTCTTGCTGAGGCTCAGGTAGGAGAATTGCTTCCTGAACATCCTGGGTGGATAAGGCTGCCTGTTGAGAGACCTTCTTCCCCTCCACTCCTTCTTCCAAACAGCTTGTCCTTTTCTATGTCACATCTGCTGATTCTCTGTCATGCTGCAGTCCAACCAGAAACTATATCACCCTTCATAACATGACGATGGGCATGTGTCATATCGTAAGTCATCAGAAGCATAGATCACATCATCCCCGAACCCCCTGCTCCCACCCCGCCCCCCCAGCTCCCCCACCCACCCCACCACCACCATCACCTTTTCCTCAACCCCGGCCTCCCATGCAGCTAAAACCAGGCACTGTACAGAGCCGAATTTTGCAGCTTAATCAGTCTCTGGTTTCTGTATTGTTCATACAAACTTAATGGGGACAGGGCAGAGACATTGTTCCATCTTATGAACCAGCCAAACAGATATAGCAAGTTCTAGATCATCAACCTGAAACATTAACTCTGTTTTTCTCTCTCCACAGATCCTACCTGACCACCTGAGAATTCCCAGCTTTCCTTGTTTTTATTTCAGGTTTCCAGCAGCCGCAGTATTTTGCTTTTATAGTGATATAAAAACAGCCCCAAAGGCGAATCAGCTCTCTATAAATTGAATTTATGCCTATTTCAGGCAATCAATTCTACATTTCAACATTGATTATAAATAGTTCTGACATGAGCAGAAGTACAATGCCATTTCTGATTTGCCCCTGCACTCACTGCAGCATAGTCTAATCAGTTCTCTGGCACATTTTGCCATAAATTCACCATTGAAGGATCGAGGAGCACACGGTCTAACTTTTGACATTTTTGCAGCAAATTCTGGGCCAATGTCCTATGGCTACTGGCAGTCATACAGTAATTTATCCAGGTGGTAATTGGTGATAATTGAGTTGTAATATTGAAATCAATATTCTCCTCCATGGTCACGATGAAGAATGACAGATGTTTGAGGTCAAGAGGTCAATCACCATCTCACTGATCTGATCCCCTGACTTCCCTCCTGCGCCTGCCAGGACAGCTGCTGGGCATTCATTCTCTGTCTACTGCATGCAAGTGGCAGTGGGAGTGTGTGAGGATAGTGCCCGGGTACCTGGTGGATTTCCTTCCTGTCCATCTTACTTACTGCTGCTTCCTGGGGCCTCCATGGGAATTTGGCGGTAGGATTTTGAAAATGATGATCATGGCCTGTTTCCCCAATGGAGATAGCTGGCTCTATAGTGGTCTCCTTTCTCTCCATTCTGGTGTGCCTTGTTGTAGGGTCCTAAATATCTGCCAATGCCAATGGAATCACAATCAGAAAACTGGGCAGGGGCTCCCCAGCTGAAGTTCCATCCTGTCACAATATTGTCGCTGGGAAGAAAATCCCCAACTGAATATTAGCAATAATTGTATGGGTCATCAGAGCTGAATTCAACATCCACCTGCAGTTCCCATTATCACTGATTGGATGCCAGTCAAATCCAGGAAGGAATGGTAATATTAACACTCCCTAACTCTGTGGCACTGGGCCTAGCTGTAGTATCCATACTGCTCCCTTGATGAAGACCAGGAATTGGACCTGGAAAGTTCCATATCAATGCGGCTTAATTCAAGAGTAGGTGGCTCATTATTTGCTAGTCCTTCACAATCTTAAATTACCGAAGGTTCATTGGTGAAGGATTACAGGGCAATTGACAAGAGTGATTCTCTATATAGTAACTTCTAAATTTCAGTTATATTCTCAATGGAAAGTGCAACAGAAAGGAGAGAGGGATGAAATGAAGGCAAATCAACCAAGACCAGTAACACAAAATTTCCCGTTAGTAACTGAAGGGCATTGATAGGTTGCCTGCCTGACCTCTCACGTGGAGAATGTTATTTAATGTGTGGCCTGAGAAAGGAATAAAAACACTAAGGGCGGAATTTTCCACTCCTGTTGGCAGCGGGCGTGTTTGGTGGCGTGAGTGGACAATATGGCGAGAAGACCAAAATTAGTTTAATGCCATCGTGGAACCAGTTTGCGATTGTCCGCGCCACCTGTCAGTGGCTGGCCCCCTTTCTCCTGGCCACACGTCGGGAACCTCATTTCAATACTTTAGCATCTCATTATAGGCCCTGCCCGCTGGAATCATCCCCCTGTGCTGGATACTCCGGGAAATCATGCTGACGTGTTTCACAACTGTACATAAGTGACATGCACCTGGCGAGCTGCACTTCACTTGGAACTTCAAGGTTTATTTGTCTATCTTGCTTTGGACAGTACTCACGGCCTCAGGTCCAGGCTTCACAGACAGCACCACATCATTTTTTAGGAGGGCTTACAGGCAGGTCTCTACCCACCTGACCAGCCATAAGGCAGGGGTGCTTTTCAATGGCTGCAGGGTTAGAACTTGCGTGGGGAAGGGGGAGAAGTGGCCTCAGGTTAGGGAAGAGGCTGCAGGGCGAGGGCTGTCCTGGGGAAGGGGGATATCCCAGGGTGTGTGTGGAGGGGCACATGTTGATCTGTACAAATGGAGAGAAACTTCAGAATGCTTCAGTGCAGAGGGATCTGGGTGTCCTCGTGCATGAATCGCTGAAAGCTAGTATGCAGGTACAGCAGGTAATAAAGAAGGCAAATGGAATTTTGGCATTTATTGCTAAAGGAATAGAGTATAAAAATAGGGAAGTGTTATTGCAACTGTACAAGGCATTGGTGAGACCGCACCTGGAGTGCTGTGCACAGTTTTGGTCCCCTTACTTGAGGAATGATGTAGTTGCACTGGAGGCAGTTCAGAGGAGGTTCACTAGATTGATTCCAGAGATGCGGAGCTTGTCTTAGGAAGAGAGATTGAGCAGTTTAGGACTATACTCACTAGAGTTTAGAAGGATGAGGGGAGATCTAATTGAGGTATATAAGATGCTAGACGGGATAGACAAAGTAGACATGGAGTGGATGTTTCCCCTTCTGGGGCATTCTAGAACAAGAAGCCATAGTTTTAGGCCAAGGGGTGGTAGATGTAAATCAGAGATGAGGAGGAATTACTTTTCTCAAAGGGTTGTGAATCTGTGGAAATCATTACCTCAGAGTGCAGTGGATGCCAGGACGTTGAATAAATTTAAGGAGGAGATAGACAGATTGTTAATTAGTAATGGGTTGAAAGGTTATGGGGAGAGGGCGGGAAATTGGAGTTGAGGCCAAAATGAGATCAGCCATGATCATAATGAAGGCTCGAGGGGCTGAATTGCCTATTCCTGCTCCTAGTTCTTATGTTCTTATGTAAGTGGCCTCAAGATGGTGAGGGCTGAGGAGGCAGTCTCCAGAGGATAATGAGGCCAGATATGGATGTGTGTGAGAGAGTGAGTGGTGATGGCCCTTGAGCTGGCAGTGAGTGAGAATGTGCGATGGGCTTGAGAGTGTGTGAGTTTAGAGAGATGGTTGCATTACCCTGTTAACACAGATGAGATCATTCATCCTCTTTTTGCACTGGGTGGCCAACCTCTTCTGTGCAGTATTGGTGCCGATCACCACTGCCACCCCCTCCCAAGCTGGAGTGATGAGATTGCTGGACCTCTTGTGACCAGAGCAGGGGTGGAGAATATCATGGCAGGCCTCCAAAAGGCATTCCAGTGATGGGTCACTGAACTCTGCTTGGCTTTCAGGGCCATGTCATCACTTGAGCAGTCCTGGGCTGCAAATATTGAGCACCACGTGGATGGCTATAGTTTAGATACAGCACCTGGAGTGAGGTAATGGTTTGGCGGGTGATTCAGAGGCCGCCCGCCATCGAGACAATGTGTTTCCTGTGGCCGCTTAATTAATGAGGTGGGAAGCGGACGATATGGCGTGAAAACCCGCCATTGCGACCAGCAGGTAAAACGTCGTTTTTCAGGTCCACTACCACATTTAGGGCAAACCTGGAACCATTCTGCCCTAAGTAATTTATTCAGAAGGATCATTTCTAGGGAAGGATCACCTTGAAATGTTACATGTTATTTCTCTTTCAGCTTTGTGTATTCCCACGATTAGCGATTGCAGATTTTTTTTAATCATTGAAGTTTCAAAATGCACAAAAGCAGTTTGTGACTACTTCTGAAGTGAAATTAGGTTGTTTCCTAATGGAGGTATTTTCATATGTTCAAAACTTCTGCTTAAACATGATCTAACTGAATGCGGGCTACAATGATTTAAGAAGAATATTTTAATAAAATGACATTGGTTTTAAGAAAGGGTTAGGCATATAGTAAAGGGTTTAAGACCTCAGAAAGTACAACGGTTAAAAACTATACAAAGGCTAAATCATGTGATGGAAGGGACAAAACCTTTTCTGCTCTGCCAGGGGTTGGAGACCGAAAGGTTAGTCACTTGTTGTTTATTACAAGGTAAATTGCATTTATTTAATAAAGCCATGACCTTTGCACAAGAATGATGGTTTGTGTAACGTGTAGATTCTAGTAGATACCTTATGCTACAGTCACTTCTATCAGGAGCTGTGGGCTGGATTTTAACTTAACTGACCTGCAGGGAGGGTGGAGGGGGATTGGTAAGATGCGGGTTCACACAGAAGTTGGGGTTCCCCTTCATACTGTGGAACTTCTGTGCCTGCAATGTCACTGAACAGTTCCATGTCCTGAAGCCAGCCTGATTGACCCAGGGGGTGGGGTGATGTGAGGGAGGGGATGTCAATTTGTAGGGCAGTGTTGATCCAGGGGTGGGGTTGGGCAATCCCAAAGTGGGGGCACAATCCCAAGGTTCTTGGAGGGGAGGGAGGGAATAATCAGATTCCGGGGTTCACGGAGAGGGGGAGAATGGAATGTCTTGGTGGAAGGTTGGAGGGCTCATATGGGAGGATGTGGTGGAAATCGGAACGGTGGAGAGAGGTGCCCGATCATGTTGGGGAGGTGGGGGGTGTTGCCCCGGCAGGCATGCTTGACCCAACACATTCAGCTCCTGGATCTGGCCGTCCTCACCTGGGTTTAGCTGCCGGGTTTCTGAGCATCAACAATTCAATGAGCTCCTTGAGATTCTGAGAAAAATCCATCAATGTATGATGGCTAGGACAGAGGAGTTCACTTCACAGCACGTGGCAGGTCCCAAGGTATTCATAGATTGGGGAGCTCCCACCTATGTCACTCTCCACCACAGCACCCCCCAACTTTAACTGAGGTGCTAAACACAGCTATCACTTCTCTCAGGGGCAGTATAACTAATGGCGATCTTGGACTCTCATTTCCATGAATTGGTTCTTATGGGACCTCAAGGCTTGGGGATATATCAGAACAGAACCTTGACACAGAGCTTCCACAGCCTCGATGTAGACCTGAGGTCTACTCATGCAGATAGCTAAACCTGGTAAGGGAGTCCTCAGCAGCAGACAGCTATGAGGAGGAGAGAGGAATGAGGGGGATGTTGTTCAGGTCAATTCATCCATAAGTGAGTCAGTCCATTGAAAGGATTCATGTGAAATTTGGCAGCTGGCACAACTGGGCAAATGGTGACTCCAGCTGCAGGGTGACCTTGCTGAAGGAGCTAATGAGCCATTCTCCTCACAGGAAATCATCAGGGAAAACAAGTAGACAGTCATCTCACTTTCTTTTTGCACTAAGTTAGCACTTAGAAGAAACACTAGGATAATGTGTAACAAACCCTCATTATATCTTGGACTGAAGGCCGAACCAGGGAAAGTAACATTAGACCACACGAGAAGCACATTTTTGTCATCAAAACATTTGATGCATTTTGCACTTGAACTTGATGTTTGGATTTTATTTGTGTTTGACCTCTTTTGCTTAGCGTATGACTGGACATGCTTTCATGGTGAGAGAGGTGTATTGTTGGCATGCTGTGACCATTCATTGGGAACCTGATGCAGGAATGCTTGTGCAGGGGAGCTTGCAAATTTTGAGTGAATTTGTTCTCAAGTAACCATTGGCAGAGTTCCCAGACATATTGCTGTTCAAGTGGAGCTGGAAAATCCGCAGGCTCTGCCTCAATGTTTCCATTCTCTTTGGCTTCCGCATGACCCACTCCTGTCCCTACTGTATGCTTTGTCTCCAGGCAGAAAAATTGTACAGCATGTTGCACGCTGCTGTAAATCAGGGCATTCCCTGCATCCATCTACACAGTAGAATCTTTGTTTGAGCAAACTAATAATGTGATCCTTTTGGTTCCTGGCAGGCAAGTAGCTGTTCCAGGAGTCCACATTGAAGTCATCAGTTCCAGAGAGTATCCGTTCATTTTTTGGGGTGAAACTGCTTTGAAGTAGTGCTGGGGCTATAGACTGGTGTAGGAAAAAGAAACCATGGCAGTTTTCAGGGTACTTGGCATCTATCTACATGGTACATTTCCAGTAGTCATATATAACCTGTATGTTTATATACTAGAAATTCTTCCTGTTCATAATTTTGGTGGCATTGGTGACAGGGGCTTTGATGAAGAATTGTACCTTTAGGAATCCTGCTCTCCTGCTAATATTCCTCAGTTTATTGGTCTTGCACTGCACACTGACTGATGCATCACATACCACCTGTGGGACCCTGAAAGGAGTCAATGAATTTCCACTTTCACTACCTCAGACATAACTGGGCCAAGCATAGAGGAGGTTGGGAAATCCTGTTGTAAAATACAATAAATTTCTGTAACTCCCTTCCTGTAGAAATCTAAGTGGAGAAAATACAATTCCTCTAATCTTTGCAACAAATTGTGGCATGGCTGTGAGGTAGACATGGGTCTGCTGAATCCTCCTCGAATCCAGGCCTATCAGTCTCTGTAGCTAGCTTAAAAAATACTCCTATTCAGCCTCTCTCTTCTTAAGGGCTGGCAGCGTTCCCCATGGAATTCCATCCTAAACAAAGGATGCTGTTCCCTATTCCTTGTAAACTATCTTACACGGGAACAAAGAGATTCAAACCAAAGAAAGATAATAAATTAAAGATTCAGTCCAACCAAACTATGAGACTAGTTGAGCAATGCAAAAAAAACAAGGAAAGGCCCAAAAATGAGGGACTTCAATGAGAATTGGGAGAGGTGTTTACTGGGTGACAAGCCAATTTCACGATTTTACACTACCACCCAAAGTGAAAAATGACCCCAAAGTGTCCTAAATAACAGAAGGTCAGGCTGGACAGCTTTAAGAATCCTTTCACCATGAGTGTGCTGTGCTTAGGCATTACAGGCTCACTGCAACCACAGCACACCAATGATGCAATGCAACACAAACACCACGGTAGCAACAACATAACCCCTTATCAAACTTGTGCTACAGCACACAGTGAGCCTCCAACTCTGCCTGGGCAGGCCCAACGGGGAAACTGGGACAAGTGCAAATTGGCTGCAAGCCCTTTCCCACTAGGTTTCTGTCCTTTTTGCATCTAATGTGCCCGGCCATCAGTGCACAAGAGTGAACCATTTATCCCATAGTGTGCTTAGGGCATCTCAAAATGCTTCACAGCCAATCAATTATTTTTAAGTGAAGTCAGTTACGTGGGGAAATGCAATAGTGTTGAAAGGTGGCCGAGTTGTGCTATTAATGATAGGGTTGATCTGCAGACACTTCTTGGGTGGAAAAATTAAGTTCATTTACAACATCCTCAGCAGCAACTATACTTGTGCTTTCAACTCTAACTCCATCACTACACTGATTCCTGAGGTAGTCCGAGCTACTCTCCTATTGGTTACTACAGATCATGTGATTTTTTTAACAAGTATTATTCTTAAAAGGTATATTACACACTAAATAAAACCATAATTACTACAAGCAACCATTCTGTACACAGCAGGATCCCAGAAAGAGTAAAGAAATAAATGATCATTTAATTTGTTTCCTGGTGGTGTTGGTTAAGGAAGAAATATTAGCCAAGATACTTTGAACAATGAACTTTTACTGCCATTCAAACCACCACAAAAGACAGATAGAACTGCTGTCAAAAGCCAAAAGACGGCACCTCCAACAAAGTAATGCAGTATTGCATGTCAGTATTCCATGTGTCAGTACTGGAGTGTCAGTTTAGATTATGTGCTAATTCCTGGAAAGGGAATCCAGAATCATTACAGAGCAGAAAGATAAACTTGAAGAAAAGCCATAACCTGCCTCAACTCAGTTAATTTGTGTAGAAGTGGTCAGATAAAGCCAAATTTTCATTTTATACAATATCTATGATTTTAATTTGTTGAGAAAATGGCTGATTTTTCTAAGCAGACTACAGATTCTACAGATAAAATACAGACTATAGGCAAAAAAGCAAAATACTGCAGCTACTGGGAATATGAAATAAAAACAGAAAATATTGGAAAAACTCAGTAGGTCAGGCGACATCTGTGGAGAGAGAGAGTTAACGTTTCATATCAATATGACTCTTCTTTGGAACTGGAGAAAGCTAGAAATGTGATGGGTTTTATGCTATTGATAAAGGGGGAGGGACAGGTGGAGCAAAATAGAAGTTCAGGGATAGGTTAGCGAGTGAGGGAGATTAAATGACAATTATGTCATGGAGCACAAGACAATGATAGCATTGGTCCAGGGTAGATGTTAATAGCAGAATAAAGGTCAGCACTGTCTGAAAGCAAAATAGCAGAATGTGTTAATAGCTGAATAAAGGGAAGTGCTGCCTGAAAGCAAAAACATTCTGCCAACTCCAGCACAATGCTACCACCAACACATCCTGCCCTCACCTCCCCTGTCAGCATTCTGAAGGGACCATTGCCTCCATGACACCCTGGCCCATTCCTCCATCATGCCCAACACCTCATCCCTTTCCCATGACACCTTCCCATGAAATCACAGGAAAGGTAACACCTGTCCCTTTATCTCCTCCCTCCTCACTATCCAGGGCCCCAAATACTCCTTCCAGGTGAAGCAGCAATTTACTTGCACTTCTTTCAATTTGGTCTACTGTACTCACTGCTCACAATGCAGTCCCCTCTACATTAGGGAGACCAAACGCAGACTGAGCGACTGCTTTGTAAAACACCTTCGCTCAGTCCGCAGGCATGACCCCGACCTTCCGGTTGCTTGTCATTTCAATTCACCAACCTGCCCTCATACCCACATTCCTGTCATCAGCCTGCTACAATGTTCCTTTGAAGCCCAACGAAAGCAGGAGGAAAAGCACTTCGTCTTCCGATTAGGCACTTTACAGTTTTCTGGACTCAAATTCAAGTTTAACAACTTCAGACCATGAACTCTGCCAGACCTGCTGAGTTATTGCTGCACATTTTATAGGATGCACTCTAAGCCTTTTAGAGCCATAGAAGAAAAAAATAAAACCAAAGTTAAAGATCAATACAACAATAATGTGAATACTCTTTTTGGTAGAAAGGCATATGCTGTTAAAGTAAACATTTTTTCCATCGGTGCTATCTTCCCTTTAAGACATTTACTAACTTTAACTAATACACTTAGAACAAATTGCTTTGGAATCAATGGAACAATCCCTATTGAAGTAAATATTGCTTTCTGATAGGTCACTCTAAAGTACGTAGTAAAGCTATCAGCAATCTGTTTTACCTCATTTGGCCTCGTCACAAAGTCAAGGTAGTTTTTAAACAAGTTACAGCCAGGACAGGTCAACAAAATGCCTTTTACTCCATTTAAAAGCAAAAAGATTGATACATTATCGTATATTTTATCTGCTGCTAGAAATATTCTAAGCTGTAAGCTTTGAAGCAATGATTTGCAACTTTTGGCAAAATAATTTTATTCACCTTTTAGAAGAAGAAGTGGTTTTCTATTTGTTCTTCTGTCTTTCTGATGGTATTATCACATGGTGTTTTTTGGCATTCCAGTGAGAGGAACAGGAAATGTTTTAAATCAACAAGAGTTGGCTGACCCATTGTTTACTAGTTTCTGTAATATTTGATCATGCCATTGAAAGAAGTACTAAAACAAAATGATCTGTTCTTCTACAGATCAATAGGTGAAAAAAATGAAGATTTTTCCAAACAATCTGCTGAAAACATCCAAATTGTGTAGTTGTGAAATAAAATGTGGACTTAGTCTATCTGAATCTGTTTGAGTGCCTTGTATGTAGAATGGATAGTCGGCAATGAGCTACAGACACGCAGCAGTCCTAAGTTAGTTTGGCACCAATGTCTGAATGAGTGCATGTTAACAAATTTACTTAAATTTCCAAATATCTGTTCCTAGGCTAAACTCTACTACATTTATGTTGGGGTAAATATACAGATGCTTTAAGTTCACATCACATCACAAAAACATTTTATGTGAACCAACACCAAGTAATTTAACTTCTCCTGGGGAGTGTACATTCTTAAAGTTAAGACCACATTAATCTTCCTGCTCAACACAAAGAACTTTGGGAAAAAATTATGAATGCAAAAGGCTTTTCAGGTACTTTTAGGTGGATGGCCAAAAGGGTATTTGCAGGTGTCAGCGACACACTTCTAATGCGCTGAATGTTACATAACTTTTTTTTATTCATTCATGTGATGTGGGCGTCGCTGGCTAGGCCAGCATTTATTGCCCATCCCTAATTGCCTTTGTTCAGAGGGCATTTTTAAAAGTCAACCACTTTGCTGTGGGTCTGGAATCACATGTAGGCCAGACCAGGTAAGGATGGCAGATTTCCTTCCCTAAAGGACATTGGGACTGGAGTCTCTAAAGTAATTATTTTATTCTATGTATGTTGTATTTCTTCATCAAATTACAATACAGCTTAAAATTGAATCCTAATAATTGCACAGAAGTTGCAAAAAAAGTACAATGGCTCTGAAATTACCCACACCATGATTCCAGTGAGAGATTGGTGGATCCCCACTGCACCAGGCCTCCATTGTTTCTGGATGATTCCTGGTTTCATTGTAAGGGCTGGAATCTCTCCATGTCCTTCATAAGGCTGTTGTGCTGAAGACTTGCGCTCCAGAACTAGCCACACCTCGAGCCAAGCTGTTCCCATACAGCTACAATACTGGCATTTACAGAACAATGTGGAAAATTGCCCAGTTATATCCTGTCCACAAAAAGCAAGACAAATCCAATCTGATCAATCATCTCTCCATCAGTCTACTTTCAATCATCAGCAAAATGATGGAAGGAGTCATCAAATAACATTTGTTCACCAATCACCTACTCAGCCTAGATTCTGCCAGAATTATTTGGCTCTTGACCTCATTACGGCTTCTGTCCAAATTCAAAAGAGCTGAACTCCAGAGGTGAAGTAAGAGTGGTTGTCCTTAACACCAAGGCAGCATTTCACTCAGCCTCAAGAAGTGAAGTCAATGGGAATCAGGGGGAAAGCATTGTATTGGCAGTAGATATAATTGGTACTAAGGAAGGTGACTGTAGCTGTTGGAAGACAACCATCTCAGCCCCAAGACATCTGTGCAGAAATTCCTCAGGGTAGTGTCCTAGACAAAAGCATCTTCAGTGGTTTCATCAATGACCTTCCTTCCATGCTAAGGTCAGAAGTCAGGGTGTTCACTGATGACTGCACAGTGTTCAGTTCCATCTGCTACTCCTCAGATAATTAAACAGTTTGTTCCCACATGAAATGAGATCTGGACAATTTTCAGCCTTGGCTTGATAAGTGGCAAACACCATTCACACTACACAAGTGTCAAGCAATGGCCTCTCCAACAAGAGAGAATCTAACCATCTCCCCTTGATGTTCAGTGGCATTATAATCGCCGAATCCCCCACCATCAACATCCCAGGGGCCACAATCAGCCAGAAACTTAACTGGACAGCAATAAAAATACTGTGGTTACAAAAGCAGGACAGAGGCCGGATAACTGCGGCAAGTGACTCACCTCCTGACTCCCCAAAGCTTTGCCAACATCCACATGGCACAGGTCAGAAGTGTAATGGATACTCTATATTTCCCTGAACTATAGAATCATAAAATGGTTTCAGCATAGAAGGAGGCTGTTCAGTCTGTCATGGCAGTATCAGCTTTCTGCAAGAACAATTCACCTAGTCCCACTAACCCCTCAATTCCCTTGCAAGTTTTTTCTGTTTCAGATAGTTACCTAATTATCTTTTGAAGGCCTGGATTGAATCTGCCACAATCTCAGGTAGTGCATTCCAGATCCTAAACACTCAGAGCATAAAAGTTTTTCCTCATGTTGCCATTGCTTCTTTTGGCAATCACCTTAAATCAGTGTCCCCTGGTTCTCAATGCTTTTACCAACACGAACAGTTTCTTACTATCTACTCTATCCAGACCCCTCATAATTTTGAACACCTATTGTCAAATCTCCTCTTAACCTTTTCTCCTCCAAGGAAAACAAACCCTGCTTCTTCAATCTATCCACATAACTAAAATTCTCCATCCCTGGAACCATTCTTGTGAATCTTTCCTATACTCTCCCTAATGCCTTCATATCCTTCCTAAAGTGTGTGATCATAATTGGACATAGTACTCCAGTTGAGGCTGAACCTGTCTTTGTACAGGTTTATCAGAACTTCCTTGCTTTTGTATTCTATACCCCAATTTATAATCCCGCCTGCTTTACTAACCTATTTCTCAACCTGCCCCGCCACCTTCAATAATTTGTGCACATATAACCCCATTCCCTCTGTTCCTGCACCTCCTTTAGAATTTGATCCTTTATGTTATATTGCCACTCTTCGTTTTCCTATCAAAACAAATCACTTCACACTTCCCTTTCATCTGCCACCTATCTGGCCATTTTTAAAAATTCTTTCGTGGGATGAGGGCGTGGCTGGCAAGGCCAGTATTTGTTGCTCATTCCTAGTTGCCCTTGAGAAGGTGGTGGTGAGCTGTCTTCTTGAACTGCTGCAGTGGTGTAGATACACTCATATGCTGTTAGGAAGGGAGTTTCAGGATTTAGATCCAGGCACAGTGAAGGAATGGTGATTGAGTTCCAAGTCAGGATGGCATGTGACTTGGAGGGGAACTTATGAGTGGTGATATTCCCATGCGTCAGCTGCTCTCGTTCTTCTACATGTTGTCATGAAGATGTGCTTATTTCAAATAGTGATTTTCAATCCACTGGCTGGAAATTTGAACTTGAACTTTTAAGAACAGAATTTTTAAAAACAACAGGCTTAAAAGGGTGACTGGAAATCATACCCAAAAAAATGGCTGCCGCAATGTGCATTACTATGCAGTCCACATTCCACTTCATTGGGATGGGGATTCTGGATCAGTGAAGAGCCCACCAGAGGCAATAAACCCCTGAGGAATATGAAAGATGCCATCTCATGTGCCATTAACAGGACATTAAGACAGGCACCTAAGGTTCAACTGTTGGAGTTGAGACATTAAATCTAATCACTTAGGCCATTGAGACAATGGCTAAGGTAACTTTGTAGACATGAGCTAATCAAACTATCTTTTGGAATACACGAACCTTATTTGGATTCCCCCCTCTGACAATGGAGAGCGCAAGTCACATGAATAGCAAACCCCTTTTGCATGTTAAAAATAGCACATTTTGCAGTGAGTTGAGGCTGAAATGCTGATGAACTGAGGCCTTGCTCGCTCTCTCTCTCTCCATCCTTCCTAAAAAGCTTCAAGTCTTGTTTGCAGATCAAGACCAATCAGAGACATACCAACTGTGAACAGAAACCTTTTAAAACAGAAATTCTGTTCAAAACCCACTGTCTCCAGCGAAACAAACAAATTAACTGGTTGCAACTTTAAACTGAAATGATAGGGCCACCATTGGGTGTCTGACCAGCAGACTCACCGGCCATATATTGCTTTTTCTTGCAGACTCTAGTTTGATCAACCTATCTTCCTCACTCTGTAATCTGTATTTGTGTATGTGTGAGCCCTCTGAGTGTGTGGGTACATGTGGAAGTTGGTGCATGTTTCAATTTTTTACCCAGGTCGTTGTAGGTACAATAAAACTAACCTCTTTCTTTGTTAAACTAAAGAAAACACGTCCGGCTGGTTCCTTTATGATCAGAGGGTGTAAACAGTTAAACGCTTAGAGAATTGGAAAGTACATCTTTTTAAATTAAAAACCCTGTTACGATCAAATGACACGTGGGAAAAGAGGGGGGCCACTTGACCCCTCCTCACCTGGTTGTAACAATGTCCTCTTGAAGTTTAACACTTCCTCAAAGATCACAATATTCCAAGTTTTGTGTCATCCACAAACTTTGAAATTGTGCCCTGTACACTTGAGTCTAGGTGATTAATGTACATCAAGAAAAGCAGGAATCTTAATACCAATTCCTGGGGAACCCCATTATATAATTTACTCCAGTCGGAAAAACAACTGTTGACCTCTATTTCCTGTCACTCAGCTAAAAGTGACGAGTGCAGCTCCAATAGTACTCAAGAAGCACAATACCAACATATCCCATAATTTTTTTCTTGTAGTGCGCAGCTTATTTAAGTGCATGGGCCTTTTAAGTGTTTGGTCTGGCCATGCACGTATGCTAACTTAAAGGGGACAATTGTGGCCTGTTCCCATGGCTTGTGTGGGAACATCTGTTGCTGCGCAACTTTGAGGTAACATTGCTCAACACTATCTGGGAAAAAGCAGCCTGCTTGATTGGTGCTTCATCCACTACCTTAAATATTTATTCCATTCACCATTAGCACACCTCGACTGCAGTATGTACCTTCAATAAGATGCATCACAGAAACTCACCAAGGTTTCTTCCACAGCTCTTCCCATACAGGGGACCACTGCTACCTAGAAGGACAAGGGCAGCAGATGCATGGGAACACCCAACACCTGAAAATTCCCCTCCAAGTCACACACCATTCGGACTTGGAAATACATTGCCATTCCCTCATGATCACTGGGTCAAAATCCTGAAACTCCCTACCTACCAGCACAACAGCAGTTCAGTAAGGTGACTTACCACAAGATTCTCAAGGAAAATTAACAATAAATTCTGGGTTTTGCCAGGGATGCCCATATCCCATGAGTAAATGGACCATGGGTTGGGGATTCCTTAATCTGGGAGTTCCTGCTCCTCTGGCTGGTCAGGGGCCTGGGATGAGGGAAGCCTGTTTACTCCGCACTTGTGCTCCATTGGCGGGAGCAAGATCTAGTAAGAAGCATAAGTCCCCAAAGAGGAA
Organism: Carcharodon carcharias; assembly: GCF_017639515.1. Classification (NCBI taxonomy): domain Eukaryota; kingdom Metazoa; phylum Chordata; class Chondrichthyes; order Lamniformes; family Lamnidae; genus Carcharodon; species Carcharodon carcharias. The sequence goes on from NC_054486.1 coordinate 76,652,666, forward strand.
TGTAAAAAAATGTGCCACTGGTAGATCAGCCCCTTTCTTGTGCCTGGAGTTGGTAGAGGGTGTAGGGAATTGAGGAAGAAGCAAATCCTGGCTAACCACACTGAAGGGTGGAAAGTTTCCATAAATACAAGGCAATCAGGTGTTTCATCCAAGGAGGTGTTTAATTCCACCTGCCCTGTGTTAATTAAATGTTTCCTGTTAACAACACAAACTCGAGGAAAATCAGCATTGGAGGGCACCACAGTGGGCACAATCCAAATGTAATCATCAGGATCCCTTCTCGAGGAATTTTGGAGCCTATAGATAAAATCTTCTGGATTGAATGAGAGGTAAAGAAAGATTCCACAATGAAATGTTGTTCTTAGGCCAAATAGGCATCTTCTACACTAGCACCATTTTAATAATTTTCTATTCTTTAGAGAAAATAAATCCTTTAAGGTAAATTAACTCAAATGAGCTTGGTTATAATACATTCTCATTAATTTTCCATTTTCTGCTCAGTTGCTGTCTACAAATTTCTTCTGGTACTTTGGTGTTCTTTTTCTTCACATTACAGGGATAAATTTTTAGCTTCACCACAACGGTATTGATCTGGTAGAGTTTCAACCTGCCTGTTGAAATCAATGCAATAAAAATAAAATGGATTCTACAACAAGCAGGTGATCCATTTCGCCAGATAACTATCCAGGCAGTGAAGAAGAAATACTATATAATTCGTTCCAATTAAAAATGATCTGTGATCAGATGATCTATTTTCTTTTATGTCACTGGTTTATATTGTTTACTTAAAGTGGAGGGTAAGGAAGGTTAAGTATAATGAAATTACCATGGAATCTGAATTTTATGGCAGTGACACATACTAGGTTTTGGCAATGCACTCACAGACCAGTCCTCCCTTTTCTCCTAAACTATGTGATAAAACATTTTTACTAGCTTCATTTCTTAAAAGAAAGCATGTTTCCAATTAATTAAAATTCACCTGTCAGTGAAGATGATAAACACTTGGAAGAAGATTTTAAGGCTGTTTATAACAATAAAAAGTTTTAGAAGTTCTTGATTTTGTATTAAACCCTTTAACACTGCTAACTGGATCACACTGGATTGCTTCAATATGAGTCACCGAGCACTTAGGTTAACCTTAACTGGTACTTACATTATGTCACAAGCACATGTTCTACACATATGAAACCACAAACGTGTGAGGACGGAAAGAGGCAAGAATTCAAAACACTCAGTTTACGCCAACTTAAATCCACTCTAGCTATATCACAGCTATGTTCGAAACATAATGCCGAGTGCCTGGGAAATCAACAGTTCCAAGGAAAAAGGGACAGAGAGCACCTTGTCACCACCCTGAAGTATTGCCCTGGAATTTCCTGAAGCTTCCCAGGATACTGAGGCCCATGCCTTTGGCAAGGGGCCCAATGATTCCATTTTACTGAGGAGGAAGGGGCACTCTTTCCCCTCTTCATTTCGTTTCTATTGACTTTGTCCCAGCTGAGGGCCACCTGTGAAAAGTTGGATCGCCAGCTTTCCAGTGGAGCCTTGTAAATCAGAGGGTCAGCAGGAGTCCTGGAACCAGGCTGAAAACATGGAGGAATGCAATAAATGTCTAACTCAGATGAGCTCTCTGCCTGGAATATTTCCAGCATTGAAGGGCCTTTCTGATAGCAGATCTTCAGTTGCAGTTGAAGGCCTTCAACTATACTGAGATTTCTAGCTTGATTTTTAGACAGATGGCCCAGGGGAGGAAAGACAAGGGCAGTTGTTTCCTGTTGTGCTGGTCAGGCACCCATAGAAGGAAATTTGCCCTCACCTCTATTTCCTTATTTATAGATGAGAGAACAACTGGTGTTATAAAACAACTTCATGGAATGCTATCAGTACTGTTGGTTATATCATCACTTGTGGTTGAAATCATTTGGATAAATGGTTAGAAAGGAAAATATAAAAGGATATAGAGTAATGAAATGGAGCCCAGAGTTGTAGTTCCTCTCATACGTTTAGTACTAACACAGTTTCAGCAAAACAAATTGCCCCCTTTTGTGTTGTGATTCCTACAATTGTATGAAACAACCAGAACCCTTAGGTCTCACCTGCATATGAGGATCTTCAGTAGCTGGGAAAATGTTTCTTTTTAATAAAAAGCTTTTGGGTAACTCGGACTTTAGACATGGTTTGTTTCATTCCTACTTGGGAATCGAGATATAATAAATTATAACACTTTGAGAAATTGGCACAGGAAATCGGAAACAGCTGCGCTTTGGCTTATGTCTCATTTATCCTTAAATTCAAAATATACACTTACTCCAAGTTTCCAGTTGAATCATAGAAAGTCAATAAGCTGATCTACATCAAGTAGCCGTTGCTTACAAAATCTGAAGGAGTGGGTAATCTCTAAGCAATTGATCTCAGAGATCAGGAGATTCTCATTCTGGATTAGGTTGAGGGAGCTGGAAACTTTATACATTTTTTTACGCTGCCAGCATAATCGCAGAGCTATTGGAGCGAGAGAGATAGTTACACACAATGGATTTCCAGCATCCGCAGTTTTTTGTTTTTCTCTCTTAAGAGAATGATGGGCTGGATTTAGTTCTAGCTTCGCAGCATCCACCGGCGGGGGCCTGGAAACTGTCGGGGATCTGGTGCGGGTCTGTGGCGATCAGTTTTACCCGATTAAGTGGCAGCAAGCTCATGAATGTGGGTGACACAGGTTTACTGCCGGATCAGTGAAGGGGGGCAACTCTGATGTCTGGAAACCCGCATCAGCTGATGGCAGCGGTACAGGAGGGGGCATCATATTTAAAGGGCGGCCAGCCCTGTGTTAGAGTTGGAAATCATCTTGCAGGTTTTTTTTAAAGAAAGCTCATGTCTTCTAAATATATCGATACATCACTTCTAAAATTTCTAACTGACGTTGATGAGATTTTACTATTGTCAGTTGTTCTTTCGCTGGATTTTGTAAACCAGACCTCGCAAATTCAAAAAAGGAACTATCAATTAAACATAAATGGAACAAAGTCATTTGAAAATCATATGTTACCCTTTCTTTCAGGTGAGTTAGCAGAAAGATTAAAACAATAAATCTGTCAAAAATGTATAGGATCAGCTTGGTACAAGACCTTGCCTTTAGCTAGCCGTAAAATTCCTTAATCATAATTACTAAGTTATAAAGAGAAAGTTGCTAAATCAAAAACTGGGCAATATAAATAATTTGTGTTCCTAACTGCTTTAGGTGATACTTAGGCCAGTTCATGTTAGATGTTGCTGATGTGAAATGGGAAGAATCAAGTTGTAATAAATGGTACCAAATTGGTTATGCCAAAATAATGCCTAATACAAGGAGTCATGTGTGCTGTTCCTTAAGAAGAACAGTAGTAGGGTCTCTTTAATATTATTCACACAAAAATGATTTTTCAATAAAAATAGCTGTTTCATTTTATAACAGGCCGGATTTTGCTGTAGAAATGATGGTAAAGCTAACATTCACTGTTATTAAACTGTAAATTGGACAGCAACTTCTGGCAACCAAATGCCGACCGTTAAACATGGAATTCAGCTTTCTTCAGGGTTGCCCTGCTACTACATTGGTATCTCACCAAGAGACTGGACATTCAAATATATTGAACAGTACAAAATTACAGTACTTCTAGAATAGATACCCTTTAAACCCAAAAATTGTTCTGACCTGTCCATTCAAGTATAAGTAACTTTTTAATGATGTGTTAAGTCTCAATTACTGCTGAGTAACCTCTCCAGTACTGGAAATTAACTTTTACAAGTGTGGACTCTCATTCTTTGAGATTTTAATTGTTGTTAGAGATAACAAAGGTGTAAGCATACATATTTTTACTCTTTATTACTATATATTTTGTCTTTCTGTCAACCCATTTTTGTTCCCCTGTTTTTACTTTGCTTTCTATTCCTGATTTGATGCAGAGAAGCTGCCACAGCTCTGCTATCAGGATGTATTAGCTTAAAAGAGGATACCGTAAAAGCAAACATATTTTCACAAATACATAACACTTTCTTCACACACCATTATGTCACTTACATTTCTTCTATTCTTAACATCCAAAGCATTAAGAAGTAACCAGGAACTGACAGTGAATTAAATATTCTAACCTACAATTCCTAGTTTAGAATCTGCCCTGTTAATTAACAATTCTTCAATCTGATTGCCCTTTTCACACAGATCCCAGATCCCTGTAGAGGACACCATACTATTTTAGCTTTCTAATTTGCAGTAAATTTTACTTCAAAATCCCATAGAAAGTATGTGGGCTAGTGTAGGCGTAATGAACGGCTGACACCACTTGTTTGCCACTGAGAACAAAATCTGGCTCAACAATTGCTCCACACTGATGATACCATTATTAATAATGACCTAGGTAGTGTTTACAGTCAAGTCACAATGGGAGGTACATTTGACGTGGTGGTTTCATGTTCTCACAATCTGACTCTGTATTACAAATTTACATAGGGTAGTCGACATGGGGCAGAATTTTCTGTCTGTCAGGCGGGCAGGCCAGATCCAATCTCTGGTGGGCAGGGAGCCAATCTCTGCCAGCGAAGCAGGCCGCACCACCATTTTACATGGGCAGGCCAATTAAGGCCTGCCCAGCGTGACGTCCTGTGGGAAGAGCTTCCTGTGCGGGCAGGGGGGGTGGAATTCCCTAAAAGCGAGAGTGAGTTCTTTCCCGCATGTGCACGAAAGAGCACACATCTCCCTGAGGCTAAGTGCAGCCTCAGGGAGATCGCTTCCACTTTGAAAAATATTAAAAATAGAAAAAAAAATTCCCTAGCATGTCCCCCACATGTGACAATGTTACATAAGATGGGACATGTTCATAATTTACAGAATAACTTTATTAAAATTTTTAAAACCCTGCATGAAACCTCATCTCGCCGCTGGATGAGGTTTCTTGTTTTCTCTGTTCCCCACCAGGGCTCCCTGCCTGCCCACCAACCTTAAGGTTGGACAGGCAGGTCCTTTAATTATTTAAATGATCCTGTCAATGGCCTCAATTGGCCATTGACATGTCGGCGGGCCCGCAGCTGTTTTTGCTGCGCTCCCACCTTCCTGAAAATTTAAATGGGGCGGGATGGGGTCGGGGGTTCCGCCCAACATCATCCCACTTCATTTTACACGTCAGCAAGTGGGCCCCGCCCCCTACTCACCAACAGCAAAATTCTGCCCATGGTTTAGTAAGAATGCACAAGTTGTATTTCCCAAAGTGAAATTCTTCAAACAACTTATTATGATCCTAGTCCAGACCTTCAAGTTTTTGATATGATTTGGTTAGGGACCAATAACATTTTGTTTAAAGTAGACAATTTTGAAATTTAAGACACTTGTTAAGAGAATAAAGCTACAAGATTCCATGAGTTTTGAACAAACAAAAATAAACTTTACCATACAAGGTCAAAATGGTAAAACAATTTGCAAATCTATATTATACGCTAATATTCTGGGTTAATATGAGGCATGTGAATCAACAGGCAAACTGTGGTCAAACACATCACATTATACAATAAATAGCAAATGTGACCAACACAGATCCCATGGATTTCTTAGCAACACATCCAGACATCAACAAACACTGTGAGTCAACCACTCTCACTGAAACTCTGTCTCCCTTACATGGGACTCCAAACTTTTCACTTTCGAAGATCAAGCCTCTGTATTCCCTCAAAGCCACTCCAACTCAGGCAGTTTTAATGACTGCACATCTCACGGTTTCAATCTCATTTCCCAAGACTCTGTTGCCCTGGATTTCTCAGTCTGCACTCTAATCTCCACTTACTGGCACAATTTCAGCTCTTTCACTGGGCTGGCACTACCCCTGGATTTCACAACGCTCTAATCTCCCCAGCTACCCAAGTTGTGGAGAGGACATAAAGAGGCTACAAATCGATATAGATAGGTTAAGTGAGTGGACAAAGATCTGGCAGATGGAGTATAATGTGGAAAAAGATGAAATTGTCCATTTTGGCAGGAAGAATAAAAGAGAAGCATATCACCTAAATGGTGAGAGATTGCAGAGCTCTAAGGTGCAGAAGGGTCTGGGTGTCCTAGTGCATGAATCGCAAAAGGCTAGTATGAATGTACAGCAAGTAATTAGGAAACCTAATAGAATGTTGCCATTTATTGCGAGGGGAATTGAATACAAAAGTAGGCAGATTATGTTTCAGTTGTACAGGACACTAGTGAGACCACATTTGGAGTACTGTGTACAGTATTGGTCACCTTATTTAAGGAAGGATGTAAATGCATTGGAAGCAGTTCAGAGAAGGTTTACCAGACTACTACCTGGAATGGGTAAGTTGTCTTATGAGGAAAGGTTGGACAGACTAGGCTTGTATCCACCGGAGTTTAGAAGAGTAAGAGGCGACTTGATTGAAACATAGATCCTGAGGGATCTTGACAGGGTGGATGTGGAGAGGACGTTTCCTCTTGTGGGAGAATCTAGAACTAGCAGTCACTGTTTAAAAGTAAGGAGTCGCCCATTTAAAACAGAGATGAGGAGAAATTTTTTCACTCAGGGGGTTGTGAGTCTTCGGAACTCTCTTCCTGAAAAGGTGGTGGAAGCAGAGTCTTTGAATATTTTTAAGGCAGAGTAGGATAGATTCTTGGTTAGCAAGGGGGTGAGAGGTTATCGGAGGTAGGTGGGATGCAGATTTGAGATCACTGTAGGGTCAACCATGATCTTATTAAATGATGGAGCAGGCTCAAGGGGCTGAATGGCTTACTCCTGCTCCTTGTTCATATGTATACCAAGCTATAAATGGCTCCCAGGCCATTTTCTGAGCTCTAACTCTTTCCAGGATGGAGCAAATGACCTTTAGCCACCCTCTCAATTCCTCAGGACTTCTCCTGAGCCCTAACTGCACAGAGCTATCAAACTGCTCCTGGGATTTCCCCTGAGTCCCAACTACACAGAACCAGCTAACAGCAACACATTTGCTGCCTAGAGCCTGGTAACAGGTGCCATATCAGTATGGCCTTTCCCCCTGCTACAGATCACTCACTTCCTCAGCAAACACACAGATAAATTGGAACCCTAGAACTTTCTTAAGCTCCACCTACCTCCAAAGTAGCAATGTAGCATTCCAGGGCTCACTGGAAGCTTTTAAACTAATTTTAGCTTTAACTTGCAAAGCAGAACAGCTCTTTGGGCTGCATTTCTTTGGCAGCATTTTCTGCTCCCATTGGTGGAGGACGTGTTTGGTGTAGTTAGCAGACAATATGATGAGAAGGCCAAAAATCAGTTTCATGCTGTCATGTAGCCAGTTTGCAATCGTCTGCCCCGCAGGCCGTGTTTCCCGCTACATCACATTGCAAACCTCATTTCAATTATTTAGCATCTCATTATAAGCCCTGTTCACTGTTCATGCTGGATCATCCAGGCATGTCGCTGTGATTGCACATTGACGTATTTCACAACAGTACATAAGCAACGTGCACCTGGCGGGCTGCACTTCGCTCGGAATTTCAAGGTTTGTTTGCATGCCTTGCTTTGGACAGCACTGCTGTCATCAGCGCCAGGCTTCACTGGCAGCACCACATCACTTTTAGGGGGGCTCACGGGCGGGTGTCTACCTACCAGACCAGCTGTAAGGTGGGAGTAGTGTTTCAATGGCTGTAGAGCTAAGGCTTGCTTGGGGATGGGAGAGAAGTGGCCTCAGGAAAAGGAAGAGGCTATAGGGTAAGGGCTGTACTGGGGAAAGGGGATATCTCAGGGTGTGCGTGAGGGCACATGTTGTTCTGTGCAAGTGGCCTCAAGGTGGTGAGCACTGAGAAGGCAGTCTCCAGAGGAGATGAGGCCAGATGGAGATGTGAGGGTATGTGTGAGAAAGTGAGTGGTGATGTCCTTTGAGCTGGCAGTGAGTGAGATGCCAATGAATGTGTGATGGCCTTGTAAGTGTGTGAGTTTAGAGTGATGAGATGATTGCCTTACCCTGGTGGCATGGATGAGATCATTCATCCTTTTCCTGTAGTGGATGGCCAACCTCTTCTGTGCAGCATTGGCACTGACCACCACTGCCATCATCTACCAAGCCGGAGTAGTGAAATTGCTGGGCCTCCTGTGGCCAGAGCCAGGGTGGAGGACATCATGGCGAGCATCCAAAAGGCATTCCAGTGACGGGTCACTGAACTTTTCTTGGCTTTCAGGGCTTCACTGGAGCAGTCCTGGGCTGCAAGCATTGAGAACTGTGTGGGCGGCTACAGTTTAGATATGGCATCCGGAGTGAGGAAACAGCGAGGTAAAGTTATGGCAGATAATTCAGAGGCCGCCTGCCAGCAAGATGGCATGTTTCCTGTGGCTGCATAATTAATGAGGCGGGATTGGGACAATATGGCAAGAAAACTCACCATTACGGCCGGCTTCCACACAGTGCAATTCGGGAACAATTCCACCCTACATCTCCAATTCTCCAGCTAAGTAAGCCCACCTGCTGTTTTATGATCTTACCTTTCCGGCTGTTAATCCCTTAAGTCAACATGGCCCTCAACCTCTTAAATGTAATAATTTTCAAGCTGCTTAATTTGCATTTATCCCATTTTCTACAGTTAAGCCTTAACCTTCCCAGAATGAAAAATTACCCCTGAAATATTACTACAAACCGTAAACTAGGTATTTGTAACAACCTTAAATTAGACGAGGAAATGGAGAAAAAAGAAAAAACACATAAATGCTGGAAATCTGAAATAAAGAGAGTTATTTTAACCCTATCCTCCTGGTAGAAACCAGGCAGATGGACAGTAAAAAATCACCTAATTGCTTATCTATCAGAAAGCCACCAGGATTCTCTCATGTGCACATGGTAAGGAAATCCACCCAAAGCCGACAATGTCCTTCTTCACATATTCGTGTCAGGTCCTGATGATATCATTAGGACCAGACAGCAATTTTAGCTCAGGCCTGATGTGGGAATGCTGCTATGGCTCTCCCACTGGGCTCAAGCAGCCAGGAAAGGCTATGAAAGTGAACTTTTTTAAAGAAGTGTACAACATTTTCTTCACACTTACATCTCTTCTATCCTTAACACCGAAGTATTAAGAATTATTTTATCATGTGAGGACTATGCCTCCTGACCGCCAGACAAATTATTTCTATCCTGTCCTATGTTGAAATTGCATCATGAGTCAAGTCTATGGCAAGGCTTTGGAATGTTTTTCATGTGGGTCCCATTTGCAAAATGGGCAATGGAGTCAAGAGAGTCTAGAGTACAAATCAGGAAAAGTATATAAAGTTAATTATTTTAACATGCTGAAACGACTTGTAGTAAATCAGCCATTATCCCAGCCAAAGTCAGTTAATTCAATATCGATCAGGCTCAAGCCTTCTTTGTCTGTATGAAGGAGCACTCCACTGGGTGGTGCATTTACTCACTGAACCATTAGCTAAATTTCATAGTTCCTACATCACTGGTTGGACTGTATCGATATGCTTGTGGAACAGAGGGTTAATGCTTTTGTACAATAAAATTATGAGCTCCTTACACAAATGCTTAAAATGAAATTGTAGATTATTGGGATAGTATTTATTAGTATCTTTTTGGGCACAGCAATTCAAATAATGGTCGCTTTTCTTTACAAAGCAAGACAAAGATAAGTAATTCTGTGATATACTATCACGTTGATTAATTAAGTGTTGTGACATTTTTATGCTTGCAGTAGCAACAGAAAACCAGAATAAAGGTTTATCCTCAGCCACATAATAGTTCATAGTTGAGCACATATAATGAAGTCAATGTTGCTCAATTTTACCAAAACAGCTCATCATCTTTTGTAATAGTTTATCTTCACTGTGTTCAAAGCTGTGCCAAGGATTAAGGCTTTGCCAGTTGGATGGGGCTGACAAAAGTATTGCCAGAAGCAATGAAACTTTATCCAACATGCCAGACACATGCAAGACATTTGTTCAAAGCGCGTGAACAGTACGAGCAAAAAACATGGCATGAAGTTGGGTTCATGGGACCTCTACTGTCAGATGGTTGCAATCCACCACTAGGATACTCATTGAACTTTCACATTGATTTTTAGCACCCTCGTGCATTTCCACTTCATCCCAGGATGGATCACTAAATCTACAATTCTTAAGTGCAATCATGATATCTCATTCATGTGGTACCTCATAGAGCTGCCTTCTGTCCAATCTCAAAGTGTGTGGCAGATCACTTAGTATATGTCCAGTTGAAAAGAGAACTACTGTGAGTGCCATACTTTGACAGATCTACATTACAACAGTGGCTACACTTCAAGAGTGCTTCATTGTCTGAAAGCAATTTGGAACGTCCTGGGGTTGTGAAAGGTGCTACATAAATGTAAGTTCTTATTATCTTTCTTAGATTAGGTGAGATTTTTTCCTGCATTGCTTTGTTACCTGGGGTGAAGGAATTACCTTTAAATAGCTACACCCTTCCTGGACTCATTTAAAAAGGATTCAACTGCTTTCACCTGTTTTGTACATGGAAAATGTCAGATTTACTCTTCTGTTTATGCAAATTAACTTACCCAGGAATCTGGTGTGTGACTCCCTCTGCTTGTGAATGGCATAATAACCTTCCAGCTAAATTGCGGTGTAACAATAATATAACTGCATCAAGAAAATTCAGGACTAATGTCTCTTCACCCAGCTGTCTGCAGCTAATCACTTATTAACAGAGCAGCAGCCTCTTCATTTTTCAGTCAAACACTGTAGAAAATATGATCTGGGACAGTGGAATCAGAGGAGATGCACCCATGAAGTTGATGCTGAGGGTTTCTTGGGCCTACCAAGGCTCAATATTATTTCTCCCTTTGCACCATATGGTACTGGTTAGTGCGGGGTAACTCATGCTTTCACTAGTAGCTCAGTACCTCAGTATCTGGGGACTCAAGCCTTTATTCACTTGGGCTGGGACAGATAGTCTGTGCCACTTCTCTCCAAACTGCCTGCACATCATTTCTAGAGTATAACTCCCTGGGTGCCAAACAGTTTTTGTCTTTTGGACCTTATTTCTGCCAGAATTAGAGGCCTGTGGTACAGTGACATGAGTTTAAAGCACACCACACCAAGTCTGGAATTTAAATGCAATTAATTAAATAAATCTGAAATTAGAAGCTAATAATGGTGACCACAAAATTGCCAGATTGTTAGAAAAACGTACCTGGTTTGCTAATGCCCTTTAGGGAAGGAAATTTCCAATCATTACCCAGCCTGGCCTATATGCGACTCTAGAGCCAGGGCAATGTGAGAATGTTATCTCCTCTTTGAAACAAGCCACTCAGTTGCATTCAAGGAAGTGGTTCACCACTACCATCATGGGTAATAAAGGCTGGCCTTGCTAGTGATGCCTTGGCCCCAAGAACGAATTTTTAAAATCCTGCTCTTTTGTTTCACCAGTGCAATGTTTGGATATTCACACTTTGGCTTTCCAAATGAGATCATCTTAGGGCAGAAGAACTCCTACTCACCCTGGAAAATGTTTCCTCACCTTGATCATATTTCTGGCCAAAAGTTCATTTATATGCAGAAGTCAGGACGGGGATCTGGAGAAAGTTAACTAAGTACCCTAATGACAAGTGGTGGCTGAATCAATGTGAAGACACATAGGGCAGAATTCTTCCCTCCTCAGGTGGGCTTGGTGGGAGCGGTTGGGAAGCTGACCGCCGCCCACGATCGGGGCTGGACGGCGATTTCACACCAATTAAGGCCCACCCATCATGAAACACGTGCTTCAGCGCTCAGCGCTGCTTGTGTGAGGAGGAGGGTGAGAGCACAAGTTGGCGCATGCACGCAGGTGTGCACTGGAAAAGCTCCCTGAGGCACAGAGCTGCCTCAAAGAGATGAAGGTATAATAAAATAAAAATAAAGAATTTTAAGGTGTTAAAGAACATGTCCTGAGCAGGGACATGTTAGAAATTAGGATGAAAATGTTTTAATTTATTTTTAATGACAGATCGAAACCTCGTCCCTCCCATAGATGAGGTTTCACAAAAAATGCAAAAGCTGCTTGGCCTTTTCACCTGCCCGCCAACTATATGGTTGGACTGGCAGCAAAAAATTAAATTCAATGACATTGTTAATGGTCTTAATAGGCCTTTTAATTGTTGGTGGGTGCGCTGCCAACTCTCGAGTGCACCTGCCAACCGAAATATCGTGCGAGTGTGTGATGACGTTGGGACACTTGCCTGATGTCAATGTGCATCATTTTGCGCTCGTTCAGGTACAAGTGTAATATTTTGGCCAAAGAGTCAGAATTGATCATTGAACATTGAAGGGACATGATGCATTATCTTTAATACTGAAATGATTAAATCAAACACTTCTGTAAAAGATAGACTGTTGTATTGCTTTACTTCCCTCTAATCTTTAGGAGCTACAAACAGTCTCAATTTAGTCCCTTGGTTTAGTAATCACATCCAATCTGCAATAAAGCAAATAAATGATATAGGCGGTTGGAAAAGTTAGTAAAAGAGTGATATTTTTGACAAATAGCACCACTCTCTTTGTCACTATTAGGGTTCTAAAAATTGTAAATCTGCCTGATAATAAAATATTGCAACCTTTTTCTATCAGGCAGCAGAGATAGTGGGCTGAATTTTCACCATGGAGGTGGAAACTGGAGCTGGGTCTGTTTTTGGATCAGAAACACGCCTTCGGGGTAGTGGGTGGGTGGAAGGCGTGGGGGGAGGTGCGGAGAGTGATTAAAGTTCACATTTTTTCACAGTGATGAGTTTTAAATTGACTTGGAGATGAGTCTCCCGTCCAGTTAGAGCCAGTGGGGGCAGGAATGGAGGTGTGTCAGATAAAGTGTGGGACTCATTTAGGCAACCCACGACAGCCATCAATGAGACTGTTGGTGGTCCTGAGAGATTTGAGCTGGAATTTTATGGCACCATCAAGGTGAGAATGGGGCCATAATATGTAGAAAGCCATTGTAAACTCCATTGACTTCAATGGACCATAAAATTCCGCCGGCGTAAAATTCTGCCCTTGCAGTTTGTGCCAAATCCTTCCTCTGCATCGTGTGAGTTGTCACAGAAAAGCTGAGGCCTGACACTTGAAGCAGAGAAGATCCTTGCTTCATCAATGCCAACATGGGTCTAACACAGGAGGCCATGAGGGAGAAGGAGGTTCTCTTCCTGAAGGCTGGCAGGAGGATACCACCTTGTTGTGCAGCAGGGGCATATCTCTGTTCAGCATCATCTCCCTCCGCCTTCTCTTCCTGCTCCTACTTCCCTGCTCCTGCTTTTCTTCCGATGAGTTGTCTCTTTCCAAGGCCTAACCATCCACAAGGTGCACTCTTCTCTGGAAGATATGAAGAGCACAACAGACCACCACAATGACTGAGACCCTTGCAGGGTGGACTAGGTACCAGAATGGCATCTTCAGAAATCCGATGACCTGTTTAGTTGTTGTCCTAGTGTGCAGGTGGCACTGGTCGCCTCTGCATCTCTGTTCTTGACTTCGGCAGAGGGGTAAGTATCCATCTCTTCAAGCAATTCCCTTGACCTCTAGGATCCATCCATACACTTCAAGAGTTGGTGTGAAGATCTGGGGCAGCCTGGACTGCCAGAGGATGAAGGAGTCATGGCAGCTGCCAGGAAAGTGAGCACACACATGGAGAATGTTCTTGCTGTCGCCAAAGACCAATTGGATGCCCTTCCTGCTGCTGGATCTCACTGGATGGTCACTCAGAGCCTTGATGAGGTCACGGGTGCATTTGATGATGCCCTGAATCAGGGCAATCCAGTGATGAAAATGAAACTCAATGACTTCTGTACCTGCAAGGCCGGTCTGTCCAGCTCTGGCAAAGAAGGCATGAGTAACCAGTGAGATGCAGCAATGTGCAGGAGTTTTTGAGATATCACTAAGGTCTGCAGCTGATCCTTGGAAGGAGGCAGAACCAAAGAAGTTCAAGGCCACAGTGACTTTGATGGCCACTGGCGGGCATGGTGACCAGTGCTACAAGGTGTGAGGTCTTCGGCAATGAGGACACAGATGTCTGTGGCCATCTACCTGGAGAGCTGCAGTCTTCTGTGACACTGGTTCTCGTTCATTGCCAGGTAGCTCCATCTTTGGCAATCAATCCTGTGTTGAGGGTTTGGTCTTCATTGCCTTTGTACCCGTCTTCCCACTCCCGTGCCCTCCTGATGTCTGCTCTTCTTCCTGAGGGTATTACTATTCTTCACCACCGGGCCCAAAATCTGACAGTGGTGCTCCCATTTCCAGGTGGAGCCCTCTTCCTGGGCAAGTGGCAGCCCAAATGTCCCAAAAGCCTCGCTCCCTGCGCTTCTGCTCCTGTGATGCAAGGTTTGCTGACCCCATTCAAAGGTCAAGCACTGAGTGCCTATTCTCCCAGGCATCTGTGTAGCACCAAGGATACTCCTTTACAAGTGCCCAGTCCTCCTTTGGCCCACTGACTCATTTATGAGACTAGACTGATGTCTTAGGGCAGCCATGACTGGTTGCCCGCTCTCTACCCGCTGGCCTTCAGCTAGTAACTTTCTGAAGGTGCAGATAACCTGTCAGCCCCTTTAAAAATATAAAGGTCACACCTTGCTTTTTCATTGATTTAATTGACATCAATTGAAAGTAGAGGAGGATTCTTGTCCCTTCCTCCCTTTGGCTGTCCTCTTGTGGGCCAGCTGCTCTCTCTGGGATGACAGAGAATGAGGTTGATGGGGTCACAGGCAAAGTGAACTCGGAGGGAGAGGACACCCTCTGAGATCTCTGAGTGGATGACCAAGGGATGTCCAGCTGCCACTCCTCCTCCTCCATTCAGGTTCCCAAGGGCCCCGGCCTGACTCCTTGAGGGGAAGGAACACCTGTGAGGATGTCGAGGTGCCCCATTTTCCTCTAGCATTGCCATTGCAGGAACTCACCATGGCTCTCGCATACATCTCGGTGTTCTACTGCACCAAGGTCTCGATAGCACCTGCCATCTTCGCCATGGAGACTTCCATACTCGCAAATATAAGCACCACTTCATCAGGGGGCAGGCAGACACACTCCTCCGACTCGCGTGCCACTCTGTTGAGGGCTTCCAACAGCTCTGGGTGATGTTCCCACGCCTTCTGCTAACTCTCCAGGATGAGTTGGAAGGCCAAATCCAGAGAGTCATCACCTGACTCGGACCTCTTAGATGCCTGTTCTCCAGCAGCCCTCCAAGTGCTGGGGAGTTTGGCTGAACGTGCCTCTTCCTGTGTCCGTTTGGTGACCAACAGATTGTGAACCGAGCCTGCTCTAGATCTAGGCCCCATCAAGGTATGTGTCTCTGCGCTGGTGGAATGTGTGGCTAAGCACTTTGATGGGTCTTCCAGGCTGCTTATTTCCAGCTGTTCCATTTTGGCTGGAGGTGAGGAGCTGAATGGAGCTGAGGGACTGGCTGGCTGAGGGTGTCATTCACTTGGCAGAGCTCCCTGTGAACAAAGTGGAGATAATTAGTGCATGGCAGCACAGTCAAGAGCAGGAGAGAGAGCACTCGCAGTTGTGTTGAAAGAGGGATGATGTGGTACAGGATCCTCACATGGGTGTTCGCCGCTGATCTCACTGTAATCGCAGGCATGGTCCAATCCTCATCAGTCAGCGCGATGGCACACTCCTCAAATTGAGAATGGGGAAGATGGCAAATAATGTGGGCCACTCCCCCCCCCCCCCCCCCGGGGTGTGAGATCCCTGTGGATGTGTGATGGGTTTGTGAGTGCGTCAGTTGAGAGTGATGAGAAGAGAGTTATCCTGGCAGAATGGGTGAGACCATTCATCCTGTAGCAGCACTGGGTGGCTGTCCTCTTTTGCAGGGCATTGGCGCTGACCACAGCTGCTGCTGCTTCCCATGCTGGATTGGTGATACCGCTGCCCAACCTGTGGCCAGAGCAGGGGTAGAGGACATCACGGCGGGCCTCCATGGTATCCAAAAGGGGACACGTCATTAAACCGGGGCGGGGGGGGGGGGGGGGGGGGGGTGGGGGGTGAGATGGTGAGGGGGGCTGCAGTCTTTTTGCCTTTTGAGGCCATGTCTTCTTTGCAGCAGCCATGGGCTGGAAGCACTAAGAGGTGTGCTCGCGACTGCACTTTAAATGTGGCGTCCGGTGTGATGAGGCTGAGGTGCAATGGCATGGTGGGTGAATGAGAGCCCGCTTGCCATTGCAACAGCGTGTTTCCTGGGAATGCATGATTAATGTGGCGGGGTGGGGATGATACAGCCTGAGAAGCCGCCATTGCGGCTGGCGGGTCAAACATCATTTTTCATGCCCGCTACCACACTTAGTGCAAATCTAAGATGTTTCCGCCCCTCATTTCAGTCCTAAATGATCAACCCTTATCCTGAGACTGAAGACCCATGTTGTAGATTCTCCAGCCAGGGGAAACATTCTCTCAGTGTCTGCCAAGCCCCTTTAGATCTTTAGATCGTAATGGATCTAGGAACAAAACGCTGGTTGGGCTGGATTTCTGGGCCCTCTCAAAGGTGGGAATGGAAGCGGCAGCCCCTGAAAATACTGGCGCTGGGCAGCGTGTCAGTTTCAAAGTGCTGATTGCAGTGCTGGCAATGATCACCAGGACAGCCTGGAAATATATTCACTTTCACTGAATAATGTGTAATGGTGTCTTTCAGCTTCATTGACAGGCTTCGCCAGTCCTCCCACTGCATTCCCCCCTGACACACTGCACACAACTGGCCCACGAGTAATTCTGAATGGAGAAGTGTGTGTGTGGCAGGATCTTTCAGAGCCTCGTGCAAGCACTCTCCCACACACCCGGATACTTCCTGTGTCACACTCATCTCAATGTCCTGAGCATTTTCAATGCTGCCTGCTGGTATTTGCTTTCAGTTGTCCATCAGAGCTGACTTGTATCTCCGTCCACCCACTGATCACACCCCCAAGCAGCACTTAATCTCAACCACCACTTTCACTTTCAATTTAGCCAGCATGTTAGTAATATTATTTTCCTTTCATTTCCTCGTCCTTTCCCCTCACCCAGTCACCCATTTCCTTTCTCCCATCACTGTTGACTCCCCAGCATCACCTTCCACCTCCCCTCCCAAACCTACCAGCCACAACCCTTTTCTTCTGGGGATATCCAGGTGAACATGCACGTTCCCTTCCTTCCCAAAAATCCCACCCCATCCACATTGACCTGCCTGTCCTCCTCCTTCCCACCCCAGGGTCTGCCTCCAAGTCCCTACCAACCACCCTCACCGTCCCTTCCACCGATAGCGTTGAACTCTCACCCACCCACCCTACTGCACCACTCTGTCCTCGGTCGCTCTCACCATTCCCCCGTTCAATGCCCACCCTCAGTTCGCTCCCTAGGGGGTAGTCATGGACTCATCAGAGCTCTCCCTTACATTTTTACCTGGACACCCCCCTGCTCCAGACTCCTTCCCCGCTCAGTACCCCTTCGTCCTTTGGAACTCCTTACCCCAATGGAATTCCTTCCCCACCTGGAACTCATTCCTCCCTTGGAAACCCATACCCCACCGGACTCCTCCCTCGCACCCCGTCTCCCCCACATTTAGTCCTTCCTTCCCTCCGGGAATCTCCATGCCACTTAGTCCTTCTCCCTTCCTGATTCCTTCAGACACCATTACTTCTTCCGCCACTCTTACTCCTTCCTCCTTCCCAACTCCTTCCTCCACCCTTACTCCTTCCCCTGTCCACATTCCTTCCTCCCCCCGGACTCCTTCTTCCCCCTGGACTCCTTCCCCCCTCTGAACTCCTTCCCTTACACCTTCGACATCCCCCTTACTCCTACCTCCCATTTGCCGTCTTCTCCTGTTTCCACGTCCTCCCTCAGTGGTCCCTCACCCTCCTCCCAACCTCCCCTGCTGACACCTTTGTACCCCCCACAACCTCCCCTCGATGCCTTTGCTCCCCCCCCACCCTCCCCTCTGACATCTTCATTACCCCCCACCAATCTCCCCTGCCGACACCTTTGTTCCGCCTTCCCAACCTCATTTACCCCCGACACCTCTTCCTCTCCCAGTTGATCCTAGACTTTCCTCTCCCAACCTACTCGGTACATCTTCCTCTCCCAAACACAGCTGGACTTTCCTCTTCACCCCCTTGACCATCATCCATTATGTGCAGGCCCTTAACAGTGACTTTCCAACTTCTGTGAGCTGCTTCACGACTGAGCCATGTCCATGAGAACCCATCCAGCATGCCATGGACATTTCTCCAGGATCCCATTGCTGTTGGGCTTCAGCATCTTCTGCTCCTTGGATGTCCGTGATGTGAGCAAGGCCCTGGTGGTAAGTTCCATGTTTTCTAGCGCTGGGGGGATGATTCTAGCAGGCTGGCCTTATAACCATATGCAGATGGATTACAATGAGTTCCAGATGGTGGGAAACGCGGCCCGCCATTGACGGGCTGAGTGGAAGATTGCAAATGGTTTCATGATGTCGTGAAACTAATTTTTGGCCTTCTCACCATATCGTCCACTCACGCCACCAAACATACCCGACACCGATGGCCACAGAAAATTCCGCCCAAGGGAACATTTCTCTACTCAGAGGGTTGTAAATCTTTGGAATTATTTAGCTAGAGCTTTCTGGATGCTCCATTATTGAGTGTAATTAAGGCTGAGATCAAGGGATTTTGATTTCAGAGTCTAAAGGGACTGGACTTTACAAGACCTCAGCAGTGGGTTTGCAGACGGAAAACCCGTAAAATACCATAGGTGCCATGCCCACCGGCCACCCTCCTATCCCTGCCCACACTGTAATTTTACCTGCAGCAGGGGAGGCATCAGGAGGCCTGCCCGCAGATCAATTGAGGCCATTAAGTGGCCAATTAGTGTCCACTTAAGGGCTTCATTCCACCACTACTGAGATTTAACCAATGGCAGGAGAGGCACACATCAAGCACACATCAAGCCTGGCAGCTTTCTTTACACAGCATGGTGGCAGGCAAGGGAGGGAGCACATCATTTACAGAGCCCTTGGGCCTATTGGAACCCCCCACTCCCCTCCACAACAGATCTTCCACCGTCCCTGAGTTCCCCTTCCCATCTAGCCTGTCTAGCCCAACCCTTCAATTCCCTTGCCCCCTCTTCAGGACCTTCTAGCTCCAGTGATACCTCCCCCATCCCACTTAGTTTCCACTGCTGCTCCAGCTCCACAGCGTTGGGGACTGTTGTAGTCCCTGCAGTGGCCACTTGCTTCTGGGACTGAGGAACTGCCAGCCATTTGATTCACTGCACCTCTCAAATACAGGACTTCCTGCATCGATGGGGCAGAAGTCCCACCTTGAACAATTAATGTTCCTCCGTGCATTAAATGCCTGCGGGGCGGACCTTCAGTTTGGGGGCAGGTTCGCCCCCAATTTTTATGCCGTGGGCGGGGAAGGACTCTGGTGCCCTGTTAAATCCAGCCCAAGGGATATGGAGAGTGAGCAGCAAAACGGAGTTGAGGCAGAAGATCAGCCATGATCATATTGAATGGCAGAGTAGACATAAGGGGCCAAATGGTTTACTGCTCCTATTTCTTATGCTCTTACAAAAAGTCATGGGAGGTGAACTTCCATTGATTTTAATAAAATAAAATCAGACAGGTTGAAAAATGGGCTCCAATTCACCATGACGCATTTTACGCTACTATCCAAGATGAATTTCATCCCCATATGGACCATTAAACTGGGATGCCGATTGTCTATTCCAAGCCCGGGACAATTGTGAGATTTGGCAGATCAAAGATTACTAGAGCAGCAGTGGAGAGTTATTTCTGTACATGGAGTTTAAAGTTTATAATTATAAATTACATTAGGCCCATCACCACTGTCTCTTCCTTAAAGAATTTACTTTCACATGACAAGAGTTATATGAAGCTATTGAACAATACATCTGCATCATGCAAGTTTCCCTACCATGACCAGAAAGTTGTTAAAATTACTCCTAATGAATCACACCTAAGATTACTGAATCTGTTTTGTATAAATAAAACCATGTTTTATTTGGACCTAAAATAATGTAGCTTAATATGTTTATGCCAGGTGATTAGTGCAAGAGTGTACTCCATCATCTTGAACAGTGCATTATCTTTTCTTTCATCTAATTGCCAAAATTCATTGTCCTTTACCAGACTAGCAAATGGCAAAACTAATTTTTGTAAGGCCAGTGACTCAGCTGTAACTTCATTATGGTTTCCTGGAAATGTAACAGTACTCCATTAAGGTACTTATTGAAAGTGGAACGTTCTGCTATTCACTGTCATGTTAATGGCACCTATAATTATACGGTATTTACTGTAATTACAAATATACTTCTGTACTTGTGTGGGAACTACCACTAACAGGTAGTTTGAGGGGAGAAATTATTTGGCAGCGGTGTGCCTTGTCTGTTCATACTTTATACTTCCCAGGTTCCGTCAAGTTGATCTTTTGTAAACATGTTATAATTGCAAGGTGAATTAGAGGTGAATTTGAAGTAGTACAGTGATAATTTGAGCCTATTTCAAGCTACACAACAACAGAGTGCAACATAGAGCTGTCACTTAATTTTATTTTATTAACTAACATGAACATTGCTTGATCTCTATTCTCTTCCTCAAATACAAGTTTACTTCTGGTTGGCAAAGATCTTGTTAGTCTTCTTGAATATTGACAGAGTTACATACAATGTTTCTTGATATTTTAACTAAATAATTATCCCTTCTGGCTTGTGTAGTGAGTGCAGATTCGATGCAAACTGTTATATGAATATATAAGTGGCATACTATCGAATAATAAAAATATTTGACAGTATAGGAAATATAGATTAGCCTTCAGTCAAATAGCAGTAGATCATGATGTCATCATATGTTCATGATTGACATTAAAACATTTTGATACAGATTTTCATTCATCTGCTCCCACCTTCCATCTTCACCCAGTAGAATTGAAAATCAGACCCCATAACAGACGGCAGAACATATTCCAGCAAAATGAAGGATCAAAGTGAAGGATAAGACACAATTAAGCCATTTGGTGCACAGAGGTTTTGCAAAACAGATACTTTTAGATGTTTATTGGATTACTATTTTTGATAGAAATGAAAGAATACAGTTATCTCTAAAAGAAAGTGGAGGTTTCAGTGTAAAAGTGCTATCTGTACAAGATCTGATATCTTAATGAAGTTATTACTGAGTCACTGCCCCCAGACAGACCAACATTGTAATTTTATAGCTTCATGTGAATTACTTCATGCTTACAAAGGTCTTTTACCTGAGGGAGACATAAAGAAAACTTAATTTGTTTTGGGAAATAAATGCATATCATGGAGGAAAAGTTATTAAAAACATTTATATCTGTCATTTATAGTATTTATTTAACTTTATTCTTCTTTCAGTGAATTCTGTATTTGATAAAGTAGAAAAATGAAAATAAACAACCCAAGCAAGTGCTTATAATTTTATGCCAAAATGTGGTGCCATATTGCTAGAGCAGTGTGGGTGTACCCACACCACAAGAAGACAGCTCACCACCACTTTTGCAAGGGCAATTAGGGATGGGCAATAAATACTGGCCTAGCCCGCAATGCCCACATCACATAAATGAATAAAAGAAATTGTAAATACAGTTCATAATGGTTGCATCAAATTCTATCTAATGATTCAAGTATAGAATTATGTATATTCATTTATGAGTATAAACCATGTTACCTTCGCTACTTTGGGAAGAATATTTCCCCCGTTGGGGGGAAGTGCAGGAGTGGGCGCGGGCAGGCACGCCTCTGATCGGTGCCCCCAATTGAGGGCGCGCCGCCATTTTATGTGGGCCGGCCAATTAAGGCCCGCCCAGCGTGACATTCGCCAGGAAGCACTCTGCGCTCCCTGTGCGGGAGGGAGGGGATTCCCTCAGCCAGCAAAAGAGTGCACTGATCTCCCTGAGGCTAAGGGCTGCCTCAGGGAGATCGGCTCAGAATTAAAACTTTTAAGGTAAATGTTTAAAACATTTCCCTGACATGTCCCCTCACATTACACTGTCACATGAATTGGGACATGTCCATCACTTTTACTGAAACCTTTATTAAATATTTTAAAACTCTCATGAAACCTCATCCCACCTGTGGATGAGGTTTCATGCTTTATCTTAAGCCCGCCAGGGCTCCCGGCCTGCCCGCCAACCCTAAGGTTGGACGGGCAGCCCTGTCAATTACCTAAATTGTTTTATTAATGACCGTTGATCAATAGGCCGTTGACAGGTTGGCAGGTGCACAGCTGACTTGGCTGCACCCCTGCCGACCTGAAAATGGAAATGACATGAGGTGATGCTGGGAGTTCCGCCCGATGTCATCCCATGCCATTTTACACATTGGCAAGCGGGCCCCGCCCCCACTCGCTGACTGAAAGATCCTGCCATTTAAAAAGAAAATTAAGCTAAAGTTTATACATTTGCTAGAATTTTGTTTCGGTCTGTCTCCGATGCAGAACAATCACCATGTTGAGAGTGCATTAGAATCCAAAGACTTAACCAAAATTAGGTCTCAGGCTCCATTGGCATTATTCCTGGCAAATTGTGGAGCTTAATTGGGCATCCAGATGTAGCTCAGCAGCCTGAAGAGGACCAATTTTGATGGATAATTCCTGGGAGGGGGGGAGGGAGGAGAATTGAAATGAGACCAGTGGGGGCCAACAGAGGCATTTCCCCTTCCTGCTAAGTAGGTTTAGGTTAAAATTATCCCCAACAGTCTGTTGACACTTTGCAAGAACAGTGCAAAACTAATGCTTCAAACATTTACCTAAATTTCCTACAAGCTTCAAGCACTCCCTGTAGCAAAGCATTCAAAGCTTTAAAAATTACCGTGTGAAGTAGTTTTGTCCAACATCTCTCCATAATTTCAGTGACAATTTTAAATTGATTTTGACACCAACTCCCCAACTGGAGGAAATAGTTTTTCCAATGCACCCTATCAATTTTTAAAAATTCTTTTAACTATCCTCTTCTATGGTGTAGTCCATTATCTCAAGTCTCTCTTCAGAATTATCCCATCCCATGCCTAACATCACACTGAGAAATCTACACGGTACGCGCTCTATGATTTTATGGCCTGAATCTTCCGATCAGCGTGCTGGGGCGGGCTCTGCTCGCCAACGTGTAAAATGACGCACGGTGACATCGGGCGTGCGTCCCGACGTCACTCCGATCTTCAGTTCGGCGGGTGCGCACCAGAGTCGGCCTATTAAGGTCATTTTAAATACCAAATGAAATATTTAACAGGGCTGCCCGTCCAGCCTTAAGGTTGGCGGGCAGGCAACGAGGCCAGGCTGCCTTCGCATTTTTCATAGAACCTCATCCACAGGCGGGTTGAGGTTTCATGAAGGGTTTATAAATGTAATAAAAATTTTTAGTAAAATTCATTGACATGTCCCAGCTCATGTGACACTGCCACATGCAGGGACATGCCTGAATAACTTTTTAAATTTTTTTTTTCCCCAAGATTTCCAAATCAAATTAATTTTTCACGCGCATGCACGAAAGACAGCAGGCCCCAACTCTCCCTCCTCCCCCACCCGTACTTCCGGGCACGCATCACGCTAGGCAAGCCTTAATTGGCCCGCCTGCGCAAAATGGTGGTGTGCAGCCTATCGCAGGCAGCGATCGGCTACATGTCTGCCCGCACCCACTTCCAAACCGTCCGCCCGACGGGGAGAATTCTCCCCTATGTCATTTCAATGGTGGGACACCAACAGCAGGCAGTACTCCAGGTTTGGACTAAACATTAGCTATAAATTCACCATTGTTTCTTTACTCTTGTACTCTATACCCCTATTTATAAAACTCAAAATTCTATTGGGTATTTTTATGGCTTTTTTTATTTGCACTTGCACTATCAGGATGTTAAACTTGAACATATGATCCACTGTGATCACATACATTATTTTTATACTGGTCTGTCTTGGGACAGTTCAATTTAATCAATATTGGTGTCCTGTTGTTTTTGCATTTATCTATGAATTGTGCGCAAATATCCCCTTCTAAACAATCTCCACTGTTGGTAGCCTATTATGCAAACCAAAAATTGTGCCATTTCTCTTCCTATTTCTTAACTCTACCTTTATGGAATCTGACCTAATGCAACCCCATTCCTTTCAAATACTCCAGTAGAATTCCTCATTAACAAAAATACAAAAGCAAAATACTGTGTATGCTGGAAATCTTAAAATGAAATAAAATGTCTTCATTAACACCGTCTCCCAACCCTCTTTTCCCCCTCTCTATCACTTCTAAACATATTTTAACCAAGAAATATAAGTTACTAATCTTAAATTTCAAAGAAATGTAAGCCATGTCTCTGGTACAGCCACTATATCATAGTCCTTATAATTATTAATGCTTCAAATGCTCCAATTTTAATTTGAATACTTGTCTTCACATATTTACCACTCATACATAGCAGCTTCATGACTGAAATGGAAGATCTTAGAAATTGAATTATAATATGAATGATGCTTAATTATCATAAAGGAATAAATGATAGTTCAACTTGAAAAGATAAATGAAGACCATCTGTTACGGTTATTTACAGCCAATTTGTGAAAAATTACTTATTTAGATGGTCTATACTTGCAGGTCCAATGAATTTGGCACATCTAAACTTTCAACTGCCTAATGCAACCTTTGAATCAGAGATCAGCCCTCTTTGATCAAGTTTAGTTGTTGGAAGCTACATAACTTTGATCTTTGCAAGACAAATATCCTATCTTTGCAAATATGATAACCACAATTGATGTCTTCCCCTCACTACCATTCTCAATAAATACACAGTGAAGCCTGCCATTAGTTATCGTATTAAAAATGAGTCACAGAGAAATGTCAATGTTTCCCTGAGGTGATCCTTGTCCTTTCTATTCTTTATATAACTGACTGACTAATGGCCCATTAACAGATTGATGGGATTCCCTTACGCAGGAACCATTTGTTATGATGCTCATAGTCTGAAGCATGGACATTTTTAGCCAGTTTCTAATCTAAAAAGGATTCTGTGCAGTGAAAATACCAAACAAATCAAAAACCTTGTCCATCAAATGTTACTTATATATAATGTTCACATTTAGACTTGCTATTTTCTAATTATGAACTTGAGCTCCTTAAATGAAGGCTTTCTGTGCGCCGACTAAACCAATTAAATGTACTGAAATTTTTGCATAGCATTTGAACTTAATTTGTTAAAATAGCTTATCTATACCAGAAACAAAATACCTTATGGGCGCAGAGAGTTTTTGAAAGTATTCAAATAAAGATGAAAAAGGTAATTTATGTTCATTATAGGAAAGTTTCTAAAGCTGTAGTTATACCACAGTATGCACCTGACACCAGTAGCTGTAGACTGCAGGCAAAATTGGCAACACCCAAGTTATGCTGCAAGCCATGACTCGAAAACTGCACTCCTTTAGTGACTACTTTAAATGTTAGGAGATCCTGAGCTGTAAGATTCACTTTCTTATAGTATTCATCAGTGGATTTGAGCCAAGCTTCATAGTTGACTGCAGTTGTACCTCAGTCAAGCTTAAAACTGCATGAGACATCCTTTACGGTAGGGGTGGAAATTCTCATTTTGATTTGTTTTAATCAGATTGCGATATTATATGTGAATTATATTGCCAGCTTGATTCCTATATGCATTCGCACATTAATAATTTTGACACTAATATACAATTACACAGAAAATGTAGTACTAGCTGTTAGTGAGCTGGTGTTGATACTGGTTTTCATTTATCAAAATGGACTTAAAACAACTCCTAATAAGTGAAAAGCAGTATTATAAACCATCATTGGATAGGGGGACCCAATTACGTGTAGACATTTTGTATTTTTTAAAATGGATGGTGTACATAATCATTCAATTTAGAAACAACAAAGGATGTATTAGGTGACAAATTCAGCAGGAGAATAGCAACTTGGGCCAGAATTTCACGTTCGGTGTCAACTCTTTCTTTGGTACATCAATGACTGTTTCGGTGCTGCTTCGTGAGCTCGTTTGGACCTGGAAAAATTTATTAATTTTGCTTCCAATTTTCACCCCTCCATCACTTTCACATGGTCCATCACTGACACTTTCCTTCCCTTCCTTGACCTCTCTGTTTCAATTTCTGGTGATAGACTGTCCACCAATATTCATTACAAGCCCACCAACTCCCACAGCTACCTTGACTACAGCTCCTCACACCCGGCTTCCTGTAAGGACTCCATCCCATTCTCTCAGTTCCTTCGCCTCCGTCGCATCTGTTCCGATGATGCCACTTTCCAAAACAGTTCTTCTAACATATCTTCCTTCTTCCTTAACTGAGGTTTCCCACCCACGGTGGTTGACAGGGCCCTCAACCGTGTCTGACCCATCTCCCACGCCTCTACCTTCCTCTTCCTCCCAGAACCATGAAAGGGTCCCCCTTGTCCTCACTATTCACCCCACCAGCCTCCGCATTCAAAGGATCATCCTCTGCCATTTCCGCCAACTCCAGCATGATGCCATCACCAAACACATCTTCCCTCCACCCACCCCCCCTCACCCCCCCCGTTGGCATTCCATAGGGACCGTTCCCTCTGGGACACCCTGGTCCGCTCCTCCATCACACCTAACACCTCAATCCTCTTCCCATGGCACCTTCCCATGCAATCGCTGAAGGTGCAACACCTGCCCCTCTATTTCCCCCTTCTTCACTGTCCAAGGGCCCAAACACTCCTTTCAAGTGAAACAGTGCTTCACTTGCACTTCCCTCAGTTTGGTCTACTGCATTCACTGTTCCCAATGCGGCCTCTTCTACATTGGAGAGACCAAATGCAGACTGGGTGACCACTTTGCAGAACACCTTCGGTCTGTCCACAAGCATGACCCAGACTTTCCTGTCATTTGCCATTTCAACACACCATCCTGCTCTCATGCCCACATGTCTGTCCTAGGCCTGCTGCAATGTTCCACTGAAGCTCAACGTAAACTGGGGGAACAGCACCTCATCTTCTGATTAGGCACTTTACAGCCTTCTGGACTTAACATTGAGTTTAACAACTTCAGGTCATGAACTCTCACCTCCATCCTCACCCCTTTTTGATCCCCTTTTTAACATTTTTTTTTTTGACTTTTATATATATTTTTTCCCACCTATTTCTATTTTTTTCAAATTTATTTCCATTCATTGTTTTATCCCCACCTTTTAACCTATTTTGATCTTTTCTCCCACATCATCCCCTCCCCCCACCCCACCCCCACTAGGGCCATCTATCACTGGCTCATTTTGCTTCCTACTCTTAATGTCACCATTAGCACCTCCTTTAGCCAGTATCACTACCATCAACACCCCTTCAACCTTTTGTTCATGACATCATTTGCAATCTCTCCTTTGTCTCCACCTATCACTGGCCTTCTATCCAGCTTCACCTGTCCCACCCCCCGTAAACAGTATATATTTCACCACATTTTTACTTCTCTTTAGTTCTGAAGAAAAGTCCTATGGACTCGAAACATTAACTCTGTCTTTTTCTCCACAGATGCTGTCAGACCTGTTGAGTTTTTCCAACAATTTTTGCTTTTGTATCAGATTTCCAACATTCGCAGTATTTTGCTTTTATCAGTTGAAAACCTATTAGGTTTTAGAAATGTGTGGACAAATGGAATGCAGTGTCCAACAAAAGGGCAAGATCCTCAAATTGCCCAATTGTTGTAGCAAACAATTTCAACAAACCAGCTTTAGGTTGGCTTCGCAAACTGAAGTTAGACTGGAAGCATGTTTTTCAAGTTGAGATGACCAAGAAGACAATCAGCTACTGAATAGCTCCAGCATCAAATGGAGCAGCTGAAAGATCTACTAGGATTGTTAAAGAAGCTCTCAAGAAGCACATGCTTTATGGGTGTCAAATGCAACTGGCTAATTTTCTGATGGATTATAGAACAATTCCACACTCCAGAATAGGGTATATGCCTGCTGAGCTTTGATGAAGAGAAAGGTTAAGGATACGTTTGAGTCTACTTCTGGGGAGGTGATGGCGTAGTGGTATTGTTCCTGGTTGAGTAATCCAGAGACCTAGGGTAATGCTCTGGGACCCAGGTTCGAATCTTGCCACGGCAGATGAAGGAATTTGAATTCAATAAAAATCTGAAACTAAAAGTCTAACGATTGTTGACATTGTTGTCACTAATGTCCTTTAGGGAAGGAAATCTGCTGTCCTTACCTGGTCTAGCCTACATGTGACTCCAGACCCAAACACCCTCTGAACAAGGGCAATTAAGGATGGGCAATAAATGCCAGCGATGTCCACATCCCCTGAATGAATTAGAAAAAACTGACTGTTAAAGTTGAACATAAACGGTTCAAAAACATCAGTATGAAACAAACAAAATGGAATGCAGTTTCAGCCAATATTATAATATTTGTGTTCTGAGCCCACCCCACCACTCCCCGCACCCCACCCCCCCCAACACCAAACAAGTCACACAAGATGATCTCACATGAAGATATGGAACCAAAAGATACTTGGTTGAAGTTCTGTATGTTGACAGAAAGGTGAGAAATGTCCATGTAGATCACATGATCCCAATGAGGGATGAATCAAAACATGGGCCAGAATTCTTCACTCATCGGGTGGGCGTGTGCCTGACCCAAACAAGCGTAAAATGGCACGCCTCGCACTCACATGATATTTTGGTCAGGAGTGCAGCAGTCGGCAGTGCGCCTGCTGACAATTAACAGGCCTATTAAGGCCATTAAAGTCCCAATTGGATTAAATTTTTCACTGCCCATCCAACCTGGCGGCTGGTGGGCAGGCGAAAAGGCCAAGCAGCCTTTGAATTTTTTAGCAAACCTCATCCACGGGTGGGATGAGGTTTCCAAAAGCTATTAAAAATTAAATTAAAATGTTAACAATTCATTAATAACATGTCGCTGCTCATGTGATAGAGTCATGTGAGGAGACAGGTTTTTAAACAATTTAAAATTCTTTATTTTTAATTCTTAAAATCGTCATCTCCCTGAGGCAGCTCTGTGCCTCAGTGAGTTCCCCGCTCACCCTCCTCCCCCTGCCACACAGGCAGCGCTGAGCACTGCAGCATGCGTTTCACACTGGGCGAGCCTTAATTGGTCCACCAATGTGAAATCATGGTCGGGACCCAATCACAGGCGGCAGTCAGCTTCCCAACTTCTCCTGCTCGACCCCGCTGAGCCCACATGACGAGTGCAAAATCCTGGCCATGAGCATGATCCACTTAGCAGGACAGGTAGATAAGGTGGTTAAGAAGGGATATGGGATACTTGCCTTTATTAGCCGAGACATAGAATATAAGAGCAGGGAGGTTATGCTGGAACTGTATGAAACACTGGTTAGGCCACAGCAAGAGTATTGCATGCAGCTCTGGAATCCGCATTATAGGAAGGATGTGATTGCACTAGAGAGAGAGCGCAGAGGTGATTTATCAGGATGTTGCCTGGGCTGGAGAGTTTTAGTTATGAGGAAAGATTGGATAGACTGAGGTTATTTTCCCTGGAGCAGAGGAGATTGAGGGGGACATGATTGAGGTGTATAAAATTATGAGGGGCGTAGATCGGGTAGACAGGAAGTAACTTTTCCCCTTGGTGGAGGGATCAATGACCAGGGGCTATAGATTTAAGGTAAGGGGCAGGAGGTTTAGAGGGGATGTGAGGAAGAATTTTTTCACCCAGAGGGTGGTGGGAATCTGAAACTCACTGCCTGAAAGGGCAGTAGAGGCAAAAACCCTAATAACATTCAAGAAGTTTTTGGATGTGCACTTGTGATGCCATGGCATAAAAGGCCTAGTGCTGGAAAACAGGGTTAGAATAGTTAGGTATTTGTTTGACTGGTGCAGACTCGATGGACCAAAGGGCCTTTCTCTGTGCTGTCGACCTCTATGACTATGACTCTATGACACTTGATCATGAGCTAATGCCAGATTTTGCACCAGTTTAGACATCAGTATCTGAAGTACCAATTTCTGAGAATGAAACAGGATTTTCTTTGAATATTTAATCAAAACCAAACAATCCAAAACATGACTCTATACCAAAACCTGTAAAGATTAAAAAAAACAGCCATAATCATGTCAAGTTTATATATTCACAAAGATTTGTTTATTTGTTTTTTACTGTGGAAGTGGTACAGTTAGTGAAACAGGAAATAGTTAATTAAAAATACTTTTATAGGGAGAAAGCAGTGTAATTCATATATTGTGAGCATGCGTAGTGTGCAACTGGTCATCTAGGTGTCTGTCTTTCTTTGCAAGTGCCTCTCAATATGAAATACACCTCATGTTAGACTGCTCCTGTCGAGGGGATGTGAGGAAGAATTTTTTCACCCAGAGGGTGGTGGGAATCTGGAACTCACTGCCTGGAAGGGCGGTAGAGGCAGAACCCTCATAACATTCAATAAGTATTTGCATGTGCACTTGCGATGCCATGGCATACAAGGTATGGGCCTGCTGTGTCAGAATCCTTGGAGCACAGCCTCTGCTGTGTAGCACCATATTCACTCTTCCTCTTGCTCAGAATGTCTTCTCCAGCTACTTCAGTACCTGCTGCAAGAGTTGCTGTTTGGCTTTAAGTAGAGCAGGCTAACTTTAAGTGCCATTGTCCTCGTAAGAGCCTGGGCCCTCTGCAGAGGCATGCAGTCACTCAGCAGTGTCTTTAGCATGGGCTGCATTCTAATATTTAAATTAGCAGACAGCATGAACTTAATGGGTTAATCCTGCATCACGATCCCTGCGTCCATTTTCGAGGGGTATCGAATTGTGTACCTATTGTTACTTATAAAGCTGATCAGGGAGAATAGAGGTTTAAAAATAATCTAACGGTCACCTATGTCAATTAAGGAATGGTCAAATGCCAAGGTAAGATATTTCATGCATCAAATTGGTTGCTGCAAAGTCATATATTTTGGGACATCATATCAACTTGCATGCACCTAAAAATTGTACATAGGGTAGTAGAATTCTCATGGCAGTGCTCTCATTAAGTAGATGGATATACTGTTTTATAATAGGTGAATCTTTTCACTGCAATAATGTAGACACCCAAAGCATTAAAAAAATTACATTCATATAGGACCTTTCATGACCATATGACACTCCAAAGCACTGCACTAGAATGTTAGGATGAAGTTTTGTACTAAAGTGAGACTTAAGCCCACAACCTCCTGACTCACAAGCAAACAGACTACCTACTGAGCCACAACACCAGCTAATTGTGCTACTGATTTTAAATGACCTTTTGTGTATTTCCAGCATCGTAACCTTCAATTTAGATTTTCAGCAAATACAGCATTCACCTCCATACTTACAACACCCTCCCTTCCCCGTTGTTGTAAGGCATTTTGATATTTTGTGTATTTCTGAAATCACAGAATCACACAGTGCAGAAGAGGCTCTTCAGCCCATCGAGTCTGCACTGACACTT
Source organism: Carcharodon carcharias (assembly GCF_017639515.1). Classification (NCBI taxonomy): domain Eukaryota; kingdom Metazoa; phylum Chordata; class Chondrichthyes; order Lamniformes; family Lamnidae; genus Carcharodon; species Carcharodon carcharias. Next base: position 76,684,034 of record NC_054486.1, read on the forward strand.
GAGAAACACCTGACCTGCCTACCTAATCCCATTTACCAGCACTTGGCCCATTGTCTTGAATGTTATGATGTGCCAAGTGCTCATCCAGGTACTTTTTAAAGGATGTGAGGCAACCCGCCTCCACCACCCTCCCAGGCAGCGCATTCAGACTGTCACCACCCTCTGGGTAAAAAGGTTTTTCCTCACAACCCCCTAAATCTCCTGCCCCTCACCTTGAACTTATGCGCTATCATGACTGACCCTTCAACTAAGGGGAACAACTGCTCTCTATCCACCCGGTCCACGCCCCTCATAATCTTGTACACCTCGACCAGGTTGCCCTTCAGTCTTCTCTGCTCCAACGAAAACAACCCAAGTCTATCCAACCTCTCTTCATAACTTAAATGTTTCATCCCAGGCAACATCCTGGTGAATCTCCTCTGCACCCCCGCCAGTGCAATCACATCCTTCCTATAATGTGGCAAGCAGAACTGCACACAATACTCCAGCTGTGGCCTCTCCAAGGTTCTATACAACGCCAACATGACCTCCCTACTTTTGTAATCTATGCCTCGATTGATAAAGGCAAGTGTCCCATATGCCTTTTACACCACCCCACTAACATGTCCCTCCGCCTTCAGAGATCTATGGACACAGACGCCAAGGTACCTTTGTTCCTCAGAACTTCCTAGTGTCATGCTGTTCATTGAATACTTCCTTGTCAAATTACTCCTTCCAAAGTGTATCACCTCACACTTTTCAGGGTTAAATTCCATCTGCCACTTATCTGCCCATTTGACCATCCCGTCTATATTTTCCTGTAGCCCAAGACATTCAACCTCACTGTTAACCACCCGGCCAATCTTTGCGTCATCCGCAAACTTACTAATCCTACCCCCCACATAGTCATCCGTGTTGTTTATATAAATGATGAACATAAGAGGACCCAGCACAGATCCCTGTGGTACGCCACTGGACACTGGCTTCCAGTCACGAAAGCATCCTTCTGTCATCACCCTCTGTCTCCTACAACTAAGCCAATTTTGAATCTACCTTATCAAATTACCCTGTATCCCATGCGCATTTGCCTTCTTTATAAGTCTCCCATGTGGGACCTTGTCAAAGGCTTTGCTGAAATCCATATAAACTACATCAACTGTACCACCCTCATCTACACACCCGGTGGTCACCTTCAAAAATTCAGTCAAATTTGTTAGGCATGACATCCCTCTGACAAAGCCATGCTGATTATCCCTGATCAAACCTTGCCTCTCCAACTGGAGATAGATTCTCTCCTTCAGAATTTTCTCCAATAGTTTCCCTACCACTTATGTGAGACTCACCGGCCTGTGGTTCCCTGGCTTTTCTCTACAATCCTTCTTAAATAGCGGAACCACATTAGCTGTTCTCCAGTCCTCTGGCACCTCCCCCGTGGCCAGAGAGGAATTAAAAATTTGGGTCAGAGCCCCTGCAATCTCTTCCCTTGCCTCCCTCAGCAGTCTGGGACACAAATCATCCAGACCTGGATATTGTCCACTTTCAAGCCTGCCAACACCTCCAATACCTTGTTACTCCCTATATCAATTTGCTTAGGAACCTCGCAATCTCTCCCCTTGAGTTCGATACCTTCATCCTCATTCTCTTCGGTGAAGATGGATGTGAAGTATTCATTCAAAACTTTACCGATGTCCTCTGGCTCCACCCATAGATTACTCCCTTGGTCCCTTATGGGCCCTACTCTTTCCGTGGTTATCCTCTTCCCATTGATATACTTATAGAATATCTTGGGATTTTCCCTACTTTTACCAGCCAGAGCTTTCTCATATCCCCTCTTTGCTCTCCTAATTGCTTTCTTAAACTCCACCCTGCACTTTCTGTACTCCATTAATGCCGCCACTGATTTGCTCCCCTTGTACCTGCTAAAAGCCTCTCTTTTCCTTCTCATCGTATCCTGAATATCTCTAGTCATCCATGGTTCTCTGGGCTTGTTATTCCTGCCTATCACCCTAGAGGGAACATGTTGAGCCTGTACCCTCCCCATTTGCGTTTTGATGCCCCCTACTGCTCCTCTGCAGATTTCCCCACAAGTAGCTGTTCCCAGAATACCTTGGCCAGATCCTGCCTATTTTACTAAAATCCACTCTCCCCCAATCCAAAACATTTTTTTGCAACTTGTCTATTTCTTTGTCCATAACAAGCTTCAATTGTACCATGTTGTGGTCGCTATCACTAAAATGCTCCCCCACCTCCACCTCAGCCACTTGTCCGGCTTCATTCCTCAGAATTAGGTCCAGCACTGCACCGTCCTTTGTTGGACCCTCTACATATTGACCTAAAAAGTTCTCCTGTACACATTTCAAGAAATGTACTCCATCCAAGCCCTTAACGCTATGTCTATCCCAATTAATGTTGGGAAAGTTGAAATCACCTAATATAATAAATCACCTAATCACCCTATTGTTATTGTTTTTACACACCTCCGTGAATTGTGCACATATTTGCTCCTCAATTTCCTGCTCACTATCTGGGCGTCTATAATAAACACCTAACAATGTGGCTGCCCCTTTTTTATTCCTAAACTCTACCCACAAAGCTTCATTTGATGCCCCCTCCAAGATATCATCTCTCCTTACTGCAGTAACTGACTCCTTAACTAATAATGCAATGCCTCCTCCTCTTTTACCCTCTCCCCTATCTTGCCTGAAGATTCTATATCCCGGAATGTTGAGCTACCAATCCTGCCCCTCCCTCAACCACGTCACAGTGATGGCTACTAGATCACAATTCCACATGTCAATCCTCACCCTTAACTCATCCATTTTATCTGTAAAACTCCTGGCATTAAAGTAGAGGCCATCCAGCCTTGCCTTACTCCCTTGAAACTTAATGCAGCTGTACTCCCTCTGACTTGATTGTTTTACTATAAGACCTGTAATGCTGTAAGGCCTCCCTTTGTTTCTTTTTAACATGTATTATCTTTATACTTGTGTCAGAATGTAACTAGTTGAGAGCTGGATCAACATCCTGAACCAGGTGGCAGGAACATGGAGTGCAGAGGACATCGAACAAAGGGAGATTTTTGACTGCAGACATCAACTCTGAGGCTTATATGGAACTTTTAAAAAATAAAGACTGGACAAGGATATAGACACACACAGACAGATGTGTCAGGACATAACACTGGGGTGTGGCTAACCATCAGGCACCCTGATTACAGAAACTGACTTAGACAATGGTCTCTTGGGTATGTATGAATGGCTTTCTTCCTGCCTTACCAAGATATAGAAATCACATCAATTGCTGGCAGGTGCCTAGAGACACCCCCTGCTGAGACCAGGCAATGACCACAGGCAGGTGGTCTTTGCATGGCCAGGATGAGATTGATAATCCAACCAGATGACTCAATTTAAAACATTACTTTATATTCCGAGAGACCAGGGTCAGAAAGGGATATAAAGCCACAGCTCCCAAGGACATTGGGGCTGTGACCAAGAAGTATGATTTGGTTAGTCACAGGAAATCGTGTGGAGGAATTCGTTCAGCAGACCGACCACCCAGGGACAAGCTCCTACATGTGGGTCTTACTAAGCAACTGGTGTTGTAAGTATATGCTATTGCTTAGTGGATTGGTAAAGGCTTTCCACATAAAGTGGAAATTGTATCCATAGCTTGTTTCATATCATTGACACCAAAGCATGGGGTGAGGACCTTAGAGGATAGTGAGACCCCCTGGTTAAAAGCCCCCATAACTTTGACCCTTTACTGGGCAATGTTTTATGTTGGTAATTAGAAGTGCACATTACCTGACCTGTTCTTTTGAAGCTACAAGGCTTTATTACTGTAAGTAGAGACAATCTGAGGTCTAGCAAAAAGAAAATTGCTTTCACACAAATGTGAGGTCAATGACAGAGAATGTTCTGTCGCTAGGGAAGCTTCTCTAAAACCAGCAGGAATCCTCTGGCATGCTTTCTTTCTTTACATATACTTCCTTTAGCACTGGCAGATCTCCCAGTAAATCAGAACTTAGAAGTGAGGTTTAGCTGTTAGCCTGTTCTTTTAAGGGCACTGATGTAAATAGGCACATCTCCTACCTTATCAAATACCTCTACAACTTGTATGTTTTTGGTTATCAGGTTTGCTTTGTCCGGCAAATGCTAGCTCCACCCCTGATATTAACACGTTATCTGGTGCTTGAAGCAAAATAGGCAGAGAGGCCAATTAACTGACCAAACGCTGGTAATTTATTGGAACTAAGAACAGAACACTAACACCATGTGTGCTTCTTCAATCAGCTCCAGCTGTAGACTTAGTTACCCAAGAAGCCCGCGTTGTGTAGCGATTGGTCAATACAGTCACACGGTCAACTAACTACATTCTCTTAAAGGTACATAGCACTGCACTTTACCACATCCCACCCCCTTTACTTGAAAGTACAATTGACAAGCAAACAACATCCCAATTATTTACATGAATAACTATTTGCAAGCCAAGTCTCTCAGGAGGCTTCCTTGAATGTGCTGAGCATTGTAGCTCAATGGTCTCACCTGATTTTTCCAAGACCCCCTTCTCGGGGATTAGCTGTCCACCAGGCTCTTTGGTGGAAGTGGGCAAGTTTATGTCTTCAACCCTCTTGGGTCCAACAGGCCCCACTGGTACTTCCAAATTGTGTGACATTCCTTCTACCCGTGGTGCAACTCAAATGCAAATGGTGACAGCATTCCTTCTAGTGGGACTGTCTCTCAATTAATGACATGTTGAGAGACTGATTGATATGTGAAATTGGGGACGATGCTTTTCAAAAGCAATTGCTATCTGAAATTAATCTAGACTTCAATAAGGCATTAGAATTGGCAACAGCCATGGAGAGCGCTGTTAGAGACTCGGAGGGAATAAAGGTTACACAAAATGGTGCCATCCAGCTTGCAGGGCGAGAAGGGCCGGTAACAAAAGGCGCGAAAACATTGGACTTTGCAGAAAGGTGGGAAATGCCCACTACATGCAGACCATTGAAGGGCAACAGTACCTCAGTGAAAACCCACGACAATAAGAGAAATGCATCCAGGCAGCCTGCAGGTGATCGACAGTTCAGAAACAGTGAATGCTTTTTCAGCCACCGCAATGGTCACCTAATGCAGCACTGTAAAGATAGGCTGAGACAGCATTTTAAAAACAAAGGTAGAAATCATGAAGTCTGTCTCGTTGAAGAACCAGAGAAAGCAGAATCTGACATCTTTTAATTTTGCAACCTGAAAGTGGGTAGAACTGATTTTAACTTGCGATGCATTCCCCCATGGTAGATGGGGCTGTACTTTCATATCGGATGGCGGATGGCTCCGAAAGACCTATTGGTTAACCGTCTCGGATGATCAGTGCTGCGTGTGACAATATTCTCAAATTGAGAAGGAGGGCTTGTCTGTCCCGTAGAGCATAAGGGACTGGTCTGGCTCTGATAAACCTGGGGGTTGTGTTAGGGCCTATGTGGATTTTGGTTTGTAGCCCCCAAATCCTTCCTAGCTGCTCACTGAAAATGGAAGCATACTTTTGTAACAATTCCTCTAAGTTTCTCATTCTGATTTGAAAAATCTCGGCCTATTGCAATTTAATCTTTTTGAGCCAGTTGTGACCAATTAAACTGGGGCCCACCCCAGCTCCTACTATAAGGGGTAAATTTTCAGACTGATCCTCATACTGCACCATGACTTGACATATCCCTTTCACTCTTATTTCTTCGCCTGTATATGTTTTTAATTTAGTGTCCAATTGCTCCAAACTTAAAGGATGGACTCCTTTATTCAAATGTATGTTCTCCTATGACAGACATTGATGCTGCAGTATCGACCTCCATCTAGATGGGTTGTTCATTGACTCTAATGACTACCTGGATTGGCTCAGTTCTACCCACTTTCAGGTTGCAAAATTAAAAGATGTCAGATTCTGCTTTCTCTGGTTCTTCAACAAGACAGATTTCATGATTTCTACCTTTGTTTTTAAAATGCTGTCCCAGCCTATCTTTACAGTGCTGCATTAGGTGACCACTGTGGTGACAGAAAAAGAATTCACCATTTCTGAACTGTCGATCACCTGCAGGCTGCCTGGATGCATTTCTCTCATTAATGTCATGGGTTTTCACTGTAGTACTGTTGCCCTTCAATGGTCCGTACATTGTGGGCGTTTCCCGCCTTTCTGCAAAGTCCAACATTTTTGCGCCTTTTGTTACCGGCCCTTCTCATCCTACAAGATGGATGGCACCATTTTGTGTATCTTTTATTCCCTCCGAGTCTCTAACAGTGCTCTCCATGGCTGTTGCCAATTCTAATGCCTTATTGAAGTCTAGATTAGTTTCGGATAGCAATCGCTTTTGAATAGCATCGTCCCTGATTCCGCATATCAATCAGCCTCTCAACATGTCATTAATTGTGAACTTACAATATTCTGTTAATCCCTTTAAAGCAGCTACACAGCCAGCGATTGTCTCTCCTGGAAGCCTATTCCTCGAATTGAATTTAAAATGCTGCATAGTGACTGAGCGCTTTGGCTTCACGTGTTTTTTTATGATGTTTACTAACTCGTTGAAAGCCTTCGTATCGGGCATGTTGGGTGATGTGAGGCATACGTTTTACTCCTGCATATGGACAAAAGAATCGCCTTCTTCTTGTCTTCCCCTGGGATGTCGTTGGCAATAAAGAAGAACACGTTCAACGTAATGAGACCAGTCATCGGAAACAGGGTCAAATAGTTCAAGATGCCCAAACCGCGGCACAAGCAATGACTAAGGAGACTGTGCTTTCAAGATAGCGGTGAAGTAACGTAGCTGGCTTACCACGGCTTTCTCGTTTGCCGTCAATTGATTGGTTTATCCTCGTCACCAGTTTTATGTTTTGGGTTATCGGGTTCGCTTTGTCCGGCAAACGCTAGCTCCGCCCTTGATATTAACACATTAGTTAGTGCTTGAAACAATATAGGCAGAGACCAATTAACTGACCAAACACTGGTAGTTTATTGGAACTAAGAACAGAGCATTAACACCATGTGTGTTTCTTCAATCACCTCCAGCTCTAGATTACAGTTACCCAAGAAGCCCGTGCTGTGTAGCAATTGGTCAATACAGTCACATGGTCAACTAACTACATTCTCTTAAAGGAATTTGGAACTGCAATTTACCACAACAACTGATCTTCAGACAAAGACAGGTGAGGCTAGACGATAATCAAAGGACAGCATGGTAATTCAGTCCCTATTTTAAAGTCTTACATTCTGTTCAGATTCTTATATAAAAATCTTTTGAACACTAAGCATAATATTCATCCATCTCCTGTGTAATGTACATGAAGAGTCAAACCAAATGCATTATTTAGGTCACATAGTGTTAAAGATTTTGGGGGGAATAATTGACATCAGGCAGATGGCGAGAGTGGAGGAAGGATGAGGGAGGAGTGAAGAAGAGCAGGGGAGGGGAAAGAAAGGGGAGGCAGAGAAGAAACAAGAGAAGACACAAATAGTAATGGAAGGATAGATGGGAGGATGGGGTCGGGAAGACAAGATGGAAGGGGAGGAGAGTGGTAGAGGAAAGAAACAATGAGAGAATGGGAAAAGGGAGAAAAAGGAAGAGGCTAAAACATGAGGGGGAGATAGAAGGGAAAGGATAGAGTGTGGCACAAGGGGAGATAGAAAAGTGAGATGGAAGAGGAGAATGTGGGGACACAGAAAGGAAGGGAATGAGAGAAGGAAATAGGATGGAGACATGGAAGAGAAATAGAGAAGGTAAGAAAATTATTTTAGCAGGGAGAGGTGACCTATATTTTCATCACAGAGCAAGCAGCATGTTTTATACATGAAGGACATTTTGAATTATGGACAGTTGCCCACGCCCACATGGATATGCTGAAATCACAAAAATCTTCAATTACGTAGCCATGATGTATTCTAGTTTTCTGTACATGTACAATACAACTAGGTTTATCACACCACAAGTGCAAAACATCTGTTTGACTATAATTAAATCTGTATCCCTATGAAACAACCTACAAATTGTGGATCCCCATCTGCTAAAAGCAGTACCAGCCATATTTACATAGCCTATAAATGCATCTCCAAGGGCAAACATTGACAAGATATTAATGCCTAAAGGAAATTCCATACTTAAACTTAATGACAATAATGTGAACTGCCAGTTATGGGTGGTAATTTATGGCCCCTTCTGCCAACGGGATTTTACAAGACTGCCGAAGTCAATGGACTTTAGAACAGCTTGCTGCATTTTACAGCCCCTCCCCCAGTGTGACGGGGCGTAAAATTCCACCCTTGAGTAATTGGAGAAAAGTTATTACAATTATCTTACATTGGATGGAAAGGTTAAAATAAAGGGTTAAAGTAGAAAGCAGTTGCTTTTCGTTCTCTTCTGAATAATGTCTGAATGAGTGGACCTAAATAACCTGCTACTTAATCTGAACTCAATGGTTTCCTTCTTCTTTATAAGTAGCCTATCTAAGCAAATTCCAATTTCTCTTTTAATAAAAACACAATGCTTTGTTGCCAAAGTTTTAATAAGGTTCTATTTCTGCCATGAGACTGAATTAAACCTTTATCCCAGACACAGGGATTATCATGCTATTTTTGTAATAAATGGAGTGGCTGCTTATCGCATTACTGAAAGAAAGTATCATCCAGTTTTTGGGAATAAATCTTATACGTTTATGTAAACTGTTCTTTTCTCCTTTTGCTGATTTGATAGGTGAACTATTATTGGTTAGACACTGTTGATGTCTAGGCTTCTAAACAAAATTCAGTAAATGATTTTGTATCATCCCCTCCCTACCTCTCCAATTAACCATTTCCTTTTTAATCTCTTTCCTTCTGTCTCCACTGAATTCTCTTGCTTCAGTTTGCAAGGCTACATTCTCAAAACGTAGCAAAAAATCACATATAGAACGGGACGACTTACTTTGGCTGATAGATTTAGTAAGAAGATACGGGACAAAAATTGGATAAGACTCTTTATGGGGTGAGAGACTAAAAATCTGCCTTTGTCAGCCATAAATATATTCAGTGATAGAATATCTACAACCCTCTGGGGTAGAGAATTCCAAAGATTCACAATCCTTTGAGTGAAGAAATTTCTCTTTATCTCAGTCTTAAATGATCGGCCCCTTATCCTCCATTTGGGGAAACAACCTCTCAGTGTCTACTTAGCTATGACAGGCCCAACACCCAAACGCATTGGGCGGAATCGTCCCAGATTTGCACTAAATGTGGTAGCTCATAAACGATGTTTTACCTGCCGGCCGCAATGGCGTGTTCTCGTTTCATCCCAAACCAGCCACATCTTTTATGCATTCCTGGGAAACACGCCATTTCCATGGCGGGCAGGCTTTCATTCACCTGCCTGCCATCACCTCGCCGTTGCTTCACACCAGGCGCCATGTTTAAAGTCCAGCCACAAGCACACATCTCAGTGCTTCCAGACCACCACTGCTGCACAGAAGACATGGTCTTGAAACTGAAGCAGACTGCAGCCCCCAGGTTCAGCGATGCATCCCTTGAATGCCTTTTGGACGCCCAGAGACTCACCGGGTTGTCCTCTACCCTCACTCTGGCGGCAGGATGGGCAGCAACAGCACTAGCGTGGCTTGGGAGGCAGTGGCAGCAGTGGTCAGCACCAACGCCCTTCAAAAGAGGATAGCCACACAATGCCGAAAGAGTTCCGCCAGGGTAAGTCACTCTTCTCATCATTCAATTCACACACTCATAAACCCATCACATATCCAGAAGTTCCTCACTCACTGCCAGTTCAAAGGACATCACCATTCCCTTTTTCACACTCACCTTCATTGTCCTCATCCTATCCAATGGGACCACTCACCACCCATACAAGCCAGGCATACTTTTCATGTGGCTTGGCAGGTATCCTGCTTACACTTTCTCCATCTCTGTTCAAGGACAAGCTGGCACACAAGGGGGAGATGTTGCTGACCGGTGGCGAAATGCCTGAAATTAAGATCCTCATGGACTTTGAAAACGGGGCCATCCAGCTAGGCGATGAGGATCTGGATCGGTCCTGTGCTGACGGTGAGGTTGGTGATGTTCTACCAAGTGAGGATCCAGCAGTGCAATATCCATCAGATAACCATGCTGTGGGTGATGTGCCCTATTTCATAGGCCACTGCCATGCACTAATTGTTTCTCCTTGCTTTCGCAGGCACATCTGCCAAACAGCCGATGGAGTCCATGACCCAGAGCCTCCCATCAAGCCCCAAAGAAACCTCTGAAGAGGAAACTGAAGGCACCCTCATTGAAGACCCATCTAAGCGCTCACCCACACCCTCCACCAGTGCAAAAACACACACCTCGGTGGGACCTAGCATTAGAATAGCCCCAGGATCACAATCTGGTGAGCACATTGCACCATCCAATCCACAGCAGGTGGAGGCAGGGAGTTCCCAGGTCCCTGGCACTCTAAGGACTGCTGGAGGCCAGAACGTTGCTGAGTCTGAGTCAGATGACGAGTCTCTGGACTCGGTCATGTCATAGTTCCTGGAGCTATCAGGCCTACAGTTAGTTCACCAGGATCCATGGTCCTGATGTATCCTCCTGCAGGATGAAAGAGACACATGGTTAGCATGGGCATACCAAGAACCTGTCCTGGTTAAGTGTAACGGCCCCTTAACCATTCCCGGCGAGTGCTGGCCACCACTTGGATGGCCAGAAATTAGTGCGCTGCATGGCCGCCCTGTCAGCTTGAACCACGGGGGAGACTGGTCCAAACCGAGATGCTGACATTGCAATGGGCTGTGAGCGCTTCCAGCAGGGACTGCTCCATGGCCAGCTTTAGCAAGGAGATTGTACAACGTGTGCATTCGTCCAACTGTTCTGCAGTCCACTAAAATGCTCATGAATTTGCAGGCTGTGCCAGGGGTGGTGGTGGGGTGAAAAGCTCTGGAGCACTTGGTGGCACTTTGTTGCTTCTGCGTTGCTTCAGTGGGCAGATAAGCTAGGAGCTCAGCCCCAATCATATCAATGTGGCTGCGCCTGAACTGTATAAGTCACAGAGGAATGGTCACTTTATACATATTTCCCTAATGCGTGCCCACTTCCCTCGTCCACTCTCGAATGCTTGTGTGCTATATTAAACGGAGGGCTGACCTTGCCCCTTGCCCCCAACCACCAGTTGCCTCAACAGCAGGGCTGCCCTTGTGCTCCCCCCCACCACAAGTCGTCTCAATGGCAACGCTGCCCTTAACCCTGAATCCCCGACACCCCTGAAGCTTGAAGTGCAACAGGCAACCTGGCGAGCGCTGCACAGAGTTACTGTGTACTCACCTCCGAGTTTCCCTCAAAAGTGCAGGCTGCCAAGTGCATGCCTTTTATGTGCTGTTGTGAAACATGTTGGCGTGCTTCCCCGCTGACGTGGGCAGGCGATCCAGCAGGGGGTGGGGGGGGGGAGGTAACAATTATGCTAATGTATTACAATAAGGTTCCCGACGTCTGATGGCGGGAAACGTGCCCCGCTGTTCGCGGGCTGAGTAGACGATTGTGAAGTGATTTCCCGCTGTCGTAATACTGATCACACCATATTGTTTGCTCGCGCCGCTGATCATACCCGACGCCAGCGGGCACAGAAAATTCCGCACATTGTATCACATTCAATGACACTCTTCCCTCTCTCTTTCAGGACAAGGTCACAGCAAAGAATTCGTAAGGGAACAGACTTGGCTTCGTGATCTCAGCTTTTTAGTGGAGATGCTGCTCCACTATTTAACATGACAGACACTGAGGCTGTGGCAGCTGGCATGAATTAAATTATTCAGGCTGACGAATTTTCTTGCCTTATGCACCTTTTCAATTTCCATTTCACCCTCATCCCACTATCTGGTATCAAGTACGAGCTGTTGACAGTGTAACCATGCACCGTTTGCTTTTCACCCATTGACCCCAATCCCTCACTCCAACCCTCCCCTTCTGCATCTCTGCTTTCAGAGCCCCGATACCTGTCATCTGACCAGCCAGTTCAGCCTGACAATGAAGAGTGAGAAGAAGAACTCGCATCTGAGGAAGGAATATCATCACTTGATGTGACACTCACAACCATCAGTTCAGATACTGGATCTGCGAGCACTTCAGAGGGGGATATAGAGACATGATTTGCATGTGGTGAATCATTGGGCCAAGAGGCTGCAGCAAGGCCTGGGGAAAAGGATTGCACTTGAGCCAGTTTCCTAGAAGGCGAGATTGCACACAAGTTCTGTTGCAGAGGACTCAGATGAGAGCATCGGTGGCCTGATGTACAAGAAAAGGTTGAGGGGCTTGCACACAGAAATGTCTAATGCATTGGTTGGCCTGATATTGAGATTGTTGTCACTGCAAAGGAACATGGAGGGATCTGGCTCCAATTTTGCACAGGGATTCATGTACATCATGGAGCCCATTCTTTCCAGCATAGAAGTGGTGGCCAACTCCATTAGCACACTGGGAGACCCAATCATGATTCAGAGTTTAATGGCTGATGCTTCAGCTTCCATTGCATCACAAACAGAAACTATCCAATGTCTGTTGCATTGGAAGCTCGAACTGAGGTCATGAGATCTCTTCTTGTTGCCATGCACGCTCAGCTTAATTCCATCATGTTTGTGGATACCAATGCTGAAAGGAGTTTGCAGTCTTTCACAGCAAGCCAATAGGGTTGCTGAGGCATCACTCCAGACAAATGGCAGTGGCTTTATGGAGCATGAACCTCCTGTCCTCTCTCAGAATGATACTGTTCACCGACCCAACACTGTCACTCCACTAGTCCCCTTGCTGCTGCCTGTTAGCTAACCAGCCCAGACTGCTGCTGCCCATTTTCAGGGTGGTGCGATCCAAAGCCAGATTGTCAAGGCCTAAAGCTACTCGAGGGCATCCTGTAAGAGCATCTTCGGACCCCCCCTTCCACCAGCCCTGCTACAGCTACTGAGTAGCACTGTGTTGGAGGACTAGGACAGGGAAAGGCACCTGCAAGAGAGGCACTAAGGAAATGCATAAGGGTCAATAGATGAGTACTACATGTATTATGGAAATGTTGTCGGATAACTTTGGTATGGAATAACTGGTGGCAAGGGCTCTTAAAAATCCTCAGGTCACCGTTGCTCCTTGACAGGCACTGGCAGCATCATCATGCTCAGCTCAGTGACTGCAGGTCCAGTTGGAGGAGGTGGCATGATTCTGTGTTATATTCACCAAAGACACTGCTCCTGTCTGAAGTGGAGGTAGGAGAAGAGCTCCCTCAATATCCTCGATGGGTACAGCTTTCTGCAGGTATCCTCCTCCTGCTGTGAACAGAGGAACTGCAGATACAGCCCCCTTGACTGAGAAAATGTTTTCTGATCAAAAGCCTTTCAAATTCACAATACTCCTTCCAAAGATCCAGCACCACTCCATGAAAAGACTTGTGTGAGTTCCTCCAACAACACAGTAAACTATACTTCCACTAACTCTGCAACAGCAAAGGCAAGTCAATAGCACATCACTTGAAAGCTGCATGGCGATCCCTTTATATAACACTAGTGAGGCATTCGTCGTGCAGCTGAACACATTTTCAGCTATGCGTATTTCAAACAGGACTGGTGAGGTCCAAAATGGCATGTAAAGCGCTAAATCAACATTAGACGCTGACTAACGGTATATCGGCCCACACGGAATGCACCCTTCCCATCACAATTATCAGTGCAGACCACACTGGATGCATTGGAAGTGCTGATCTCCCCATATTTTCCATCTCCGGCCTCCAGTGGCATCAGGAGGAGCAATACCACAAAACTGAATTTCATGGCCTATACATGTTCAAAGAGTATGCTTCACATAGGGATGAGAGCTGCCAAAGTATGCAGGTTGGTTCTGCTGTGAAATTGCGAATGACATTGATTGGTAGCAACGTTATTCTTAGTTGTTGCCTCCAATCTCTTTTCTGACAAGCAAGCAGTTTAAAATCAAATACATTAGCAGAGCCAGTAGGAGTGTTAGAAAAGTTCATGATCTCCCCCAGTTAATTTGGGGTTGGGCAATTTTGTGTGTCAAGCCTCAGCCAAAATGGGCTGTAAATTTACTCATTTAACCCTTAATTTCTGACTCATAGTCACATTGCCCTTTTATCTGATGCAACTGATGATTAATGATACTATACCTGAATATGTGTGTGTGAAAGAGAATTTCTGTTAAATACAGTGAAACGTATATTTAAAGCTCAGCTCAATGATATCATTTGAGAAAGGCCACACACTCAGTATCTGTTTTCTCATGAATAAACTAACACGGGGGCAGAATTTTACGCCAGTGGGTTTACAGGTGGGTGGGTGGGGTGTAAAATTCCCAGGGTAGTTTGCCCACCCCCAACCTGTCCTCATGGGTGGCAAAGGCTTCAGGTGGCAAAGGCTTTGGGTAGCCTACATGCTCTTGCCCACTTAAATAGGCACTTAAAGGCCGCTCCCGGCCGGCGGGGGCAGTTCATGGATTTTGGGGGGGGGATGCGGTGCAGAGGGGGGAGCCCAGCAGCTCACCCTGCTTGGGGCCTCGGGTGAAAAGAGGGGGCACCTCCCTCACTGGCCCCCTTTCCACATCGGGCACCCCCTCAAGTCCACTCCAGGGGCGGAATCGTCCCAAATTTGCACCATGTGGTAGTGAGCAGGAAAAATGATGTTTTACCTGCTATCCGCAATGGTGGCTTTTCACGCCATATCGTCCCAAGCCCACCACATTAATCATGCATTCCCGGGAAACACGCTCTCATTCGCCCGCCATGCCATTACCCCGCCGCTTCATCACACCGTGCACGACATTTAAAGTACAGCCGCGCGCATCTCTCAGCTGTTTCCAGCCCAGGACTGCTGCACAGAAGACAGGATGGCCCCAAAAGTCAAAAAGACGGCAGCCCTCTGGTTTACTGATGCGTCCCTCCAGCGCCTTTTAGACTCCATGGATGCCCACCATGATATTCTCTAACCCTGCTCATGCCACAGGAGGGGCAGCAGTATCACCATTCCAGCATGGGAGATAGCAGCAGCAGTGGTCAGTGCCAATGCCCTGCAAAAGAGGACAGCCACCCAGTGCTGCTACAGGATGAATGGTCTCATCCATTCCACCAGGATAAGTCACTCTTCTCATCACTCTCAACTCTCACACTCATAAACTCATCAAATATCCACAGGGATCTCACTCAAAGGGCAACACCACTAACTCTCACTCACACCCTCACATCCCCATCAAGCTCATATCAGCATTGAGTTCGCATCCTCATCCTGTCCATGGCTCCACTCACCACACAAACATTCCATGCAGTGCCATGTCTCCTGCTCACATTCTCTTCATCGGTTTTCTTGCAGGGAGAGGTCCCAGACTGGGGGTAGAGTGGCCCACATTAAGCCCCTCATTTACTTTGGGAAGCATGCTATCCCGCTGACTGGTGAAGATGTGGACCATGCCAGCAGTGACGGTGAGGTCGGCAGCGAACTCCCAAGTGAGGATCCTGCACTACATCATCCGTCTCTCAACACAAATGTGAGGGCTCTCACTCCCACTTTTGACTGTGCTGCCATGCACTAATTATCTCTACTTTGGTTCACAGGGAGCTCTGCCAAGTGACCAACACCCTCAGCCAGCCAGTCCCTCAGCTCCATCCAGGTCCTCACCTCCAACGAAGAGCATTGAAGAGCAGGAAACAAGCAGCCTGGAGGACCTGTCACAGCGCTCACCCACAGCCTCCACCAGTTCAGAGACACACACCTCGGTGGGACATAGATCTAGAGCAGGCTCAGGTTCACAGTCTGGTGGTCACCGCACGGACACGTGTTCTCAGCTGGAGGAGGCAGGTTCAGCTGTGCTCCCCAGCACTCGGAGGACTGTTGGGGAAGAGGCATCTGTGAGATCGAGTCAGATGATGAGCCTCTGAATTTGCCTTCCAATTCATCCTGGAGAGTCAGCAGAAGGCAGGGGAACTTCACGCAGAGCTGTTGGAAGCCTCAACAGGGTGGCTCACGAGTTAGAGGAGTGCATCCACCTGCTCTCTGATGAAGTGGTACCCACATATGCACATATGAAGGTCTCCACGGGAAGGATGGCGGACACCATTGAGACACTGGCCCAGCAGAATGCAGAGATGTGTGCAAATCTGCACTGCATCATTAGATCCATGGGTGAGTTCCAGCAGTGACAACCCTAGAGGGAAATGCGGCACCTCAATGTCCTTCCAGGTGCTCCTTCCCCTCAAGGAGTCAGGCCAGGGCCCCTGGGGACCTGAAGGGAGGAAGCGTGACAGCTGGGCACCTTAGGTTATCCACTCAGTAATCTCAGAGGCTGTCCTCTCCCTCTGAGTCCCCTTTGCCTGTGAGCCCCTCAACCTTGTCCTCTGTCACCACAGAGGAAGCAACTGGCCAACGAGTGATTCTGGAGGGAGAAGTGTGTATGTGGCAGGGCCATTGAGAGCCTTGTGCAAGAACTCTCCCAGGCATGTGGATCCTTCCTGTATCACACTCACCTCAATGTCCTGAGCATTTTCAATGCTGCCTCCTGGTGTTCACTTGCTGACCTGCATCACCACCCACCCACCCATTGCTCACACTCCCAAGCAGCACCTGATCTCACCCACCACTGTTCCCATTTCACTTTCGATTTAGACAGCAGTACTGGTGATATAGTATTTCATTCACTCCGCCATCCTTTCCCCTCCCCCAGTCACCCATTTCCTTTCCCCCATCACTGTCGACCGCCCTGGCATCACCTTCTACCTCCCATCCATGACCTACCAGCCACAACCCTTTTCCTTCGGGGATATCCAGGTGAAAGTGCACGTTCCCTACTTCCCAAAAGTCCCACCCCCATCCACATTGACCTCCCCAACCTCCTCCTTCTCACCCCCAGGGTCCATGTCTGCCTCCGCATCCCTGCCAACCAACCTCGCCATCCTTTATACCAATAACATTGAGCCCTCACCCTCCCATTCCACCATCTCACTCTGCCCTCGGTCACTCTCACCATTCCTTCGTTCCAAGCCCACCCTCAGTTTGCTCCAAAGGAGGCAATCATGGACTCAACAGAGCCCTCCCTTGCATGTTCACCTGGACATCCCCCACTCCGGACCCTGGTCCCCCACGGAACGCCCTCCTCCCTGGAACCCCTTCCCCTCCCACTCCCCCTCCCTGAACCCCTTTCTCCCCCAAAACCCCTTCCCCCCTGGAATACCTTTCCCTCCCAGAACCCCTTCCCCTCCCCCTCCCCCTCCCTGAACTCCATCCCCACCAAAACCCCTCCCCCCCCAAAACCCCTTTCCCTCCCGGAACCCCTTCTCGTCCTGGAACCCTTCCCCCGGGAGCTCCTTCCTCCCCTGGAGCCCCTTTCCGCCCTGGAACTTCTTTCCTTCCAGAACCCCTCACCCCCCTTGGAATCTCTTCCCCTCTAGAACTTCTCCTATTTCTTCCTCCAACCTTAATCCCTCCCCTCTCCGCACTCCTTCCTCCCCCTGAGCTCGTTCCCCTCTCCAAACTCCATCTGACCTCCGAACCCATTCTCTTACACTTTCCACCCCACCCCTTACACCTTCCTTCCCAGTTGCCGTCTTCTCCCCCCATTTCTCTCTCCACCAACCTCTCCCCTGACACCTTCATTCCCCCTTCCCAACCACACCCCCCTGGCACCTTCACTCCCCTCTCCCAACCTCACCACCCCCCCGACACCTTCGTTCCCCTCCTCCCAACCTCATCCCCCCGACACCTTCATTTCCCCCCTTCCAACCTCACCCCCTCCGATACCTCTTCCTTTCCCAATTGATCCTAGACCTTCCTCTCCCACCCCCCCAGTACATCTTCCTCTCCCAAACACAGCTGGGCCTCCCTCGCCACCCCCTCGTCCATCATCCGTTGTGAGCAGGCCCTCAACGGTGACTCGCCAACTTCAGTAAGCAACAGAGCCATGTCCATGAGAATCCAACCCAGCATGCCACGGACATTCCTCCATTGTGTTGTTGCTGTTGGGCTCCAGCATTCTGTGCTCCTCTGATGTCCGTGATGTGAGCCAGTTCCTGGCAGTAAGGCCCAACTTTTGCATGTCACACTTGTCAAGACGTGTGATTTCCTGCCGACGTGGGCAGGCGATTCAGCATGGGGGGATGATTCCGGCGGGCTTGCCTTATGATGGTATGTGGATGCGTTACAATGAGGTTTCCGACGTCCGATGGCGGGAAACTCTGCTGGCCTTCAACAGGCTGAGCGGACGATCACGAACTGGTTTCACGCGTCGTGAAACTGATTTCTGGCCTTCTCGCCATATTGTCCACTCACCCTGTCGAACACAACCGACACCAACAGGCACAGAAAATTCCGCCCCAGAGTTCAAACTTTACTCTGTTGGAAACACTCTCAGGTTTGGAGCAATAAGTTGGCTAATGATGTTCTCGATTTTACCATGTTGTCTTACTTTTTACCTTCAAATGCTGATTAGCAAGAATTTCTCCTTGAATGATCAGCTATTCAGAAATGAAAAATACACTGCCAAAGCAGATCATAAAATTTTCATCAGTTGCATGCTTTTGTAGTGATGCCAGAGATTTGAAGAATTCCCATCAATTAAGTTGCATCTCCAGGGCCTTCTTTATGTAAATTAAAATTTTAAAGATGCCTTGTATAATTAATTGAGAAATTTTAGCATTTCAGGATCAAAGTACTTTTCTTCAGCTTTGAAGTCCTTTCTTAAAATCTATGTGCAATAACAAAATGCAAATAATACAAGTAATTTGGTAGTAAAAGGGCATCCTCCTTTAACGAAGATTTATTACATTCAAAACATGAACACTTAAAATCAAGCGTGCATATATCATGATTTAGGTCATGCTCTGATCTGTCAGTTCTTTACCCACTGCTGTTTTGGCTGCAAGTCTGGTATTCTGTGGCTGCTTTTTGGATGATTAAAAATAACCTCTCAAGCACATGACCCCATAACAGTTTTATCACTCATTTTACAGGATGTGGGCATCATTGGCTAGGCCAGCATTTATTGTCCATCCCTAGTTGCTCTTGAGAAGTAGTGGTGAGCTGCCTTCTTGAACCGCTGCAGTCCATGTGGTGTAGGTACACCCACAGTGCTGGTAGGCAGGGAGTTCCAGGATTTTGACCCAGTGACAGTGAAAGAACGGCGATATATTTCCAAGTCAGGATGGTGAGTGGATTGGAGGAGCTCATCCAAGTGGTGGTACTCCCATATGTCTGCTGCCCTTGTCCTTCTAGATGGTAGCAGTCATGTGTTTGGAAGGTGCTGTCTAAGGAGCCTTGGTGAATTTCTGCACTGCATCTTTAGATGGTGCATACTGCTGCCACTGTGCGTCGGTGGTGGAGAGTGAACGTTTATGGATGGGGTGCCAATCAAGCGGGCTGCTTTGTCCTGGATGGTGTCAACCTTCTTGAGTGTTGTTGGAGCTGCACTCATCCAGGCAAGTGCAGAGTATTCCATCATGCTTCAGACTTGTGTCTTGTAGTTGTTGGACAGACTTTGCAGAGTCAGGAGGTGAGTTACTCCCCACAGTATTCCCAGCCTTTGACCTGCTCGTGTAGCCACAATATTATATGGCTGGTCCAGTTCATTTCTGATTTGTGGTAACCCCCAGCATGTTGATTGGGGTTTCAGTGATGGTAATGCCATTAAATGTAAAAGGGTGATGGTTAGATTCTTTCTTGTTGAAGATGGCCATTGCCTGGCAGTTTTGTGATTACTTGCCACTTGTCAGCCTGGATATTGTCCTGGTCTTGCTGCATTTGGGCATGGACTGCTTCAGTGTCAGAAGAGTCACCAGTGGTGCTGAACATTGTGAAATCATCACCGAACATCCCCTTTTCTGACCTTATGATGGAAGGAAAGTCATTGATGCAGTAACTGAAGATGGTTGGGCCTTAGGCACTACCCTGAGGAACTCCTGCAGCGATGTCCTGGAAATGAGGTAACTGACCTCCACCAACCACAACCATCTTCCTTTGTGCTGGGTATGAATCCAACCAGCAGAGAGCTTTCCCCCTGATCCCCATTGAGTCCAGTTTTGCAAGGGCTCCTTGATGGCACACTTGGTCAAATGCTGCCTTGATGTCATGCAGTGCCTCTCACCTCACCTCTGGAGTTCAGCTCTTTTGTCCATGTTTGAACCAAGATTTTAATAAGGTCAGGAACTGAGTGACCCTGGTGGAAACCAAACTGAGCATCTGCAGGCAGTTATTGCTAAGCAAGTGCTGCTTGATAGCACTGTTGATTACGCCTGTTGTAATATGAGTTCTTTCAGTTTCTCACTGATGAGATCTTGGGACTTGTATACTTAAACAAGAACCATTTATTGTTAACCCTTAATTATTTACAGATCCAAGGTATGGTCATGCATGGTGCTGTTACCTCCATGCCGGCTGCTTCCAGAGCGTTCTTTCTGGACTGTTATCTCAGTCTCTTACCATGTGACTCTATACATCATACTGTGGACAGTGTTATTCTCCAGTCCCACATTAACCCTTACTCTGCCAAGCACCTTTGCATTACCATGGCATTCCAGCACATCATACAACATCCCCCTTTCTTCTCCAAAGAAAATTTTATTTCCAACAGGATATAACTATTTGTAGTACAATCTTTACTTGCTACCCCTGATCCCCCATCTCAAGTCTCTGACTTTATAAATTTAGATGATCTGAGATTTGACAGTTCTTCCACATCTCAGTCTGTCACATTTGGAGGAATAGTAGTAGTACTGGGACTGGGCTATCTCCATTTAATTTGCTCTTTATGCTCTATCGAGTTGCGTTTCTTTTTATTAACAACCCATCTGCTTTATTCGGACACTGTGGGCTTGTCCCATTCCTTCCTGAGGGAATGTGCACTCCATTCATTCCTAGAATGGACTTGAACTTTCTTTTTCCGTGGTGTCTGCCACGTTCTTGCTGGAAATTGACTTTTCACAAATGGAATCTTCATTTCCACTTCTTTCACAATTTCAGCCAAACACCTGTTTGCTGTTTTGTTTTCAAATCCTTTTACAGGCTTATGAATCTTTTCCTTCAGCTCAATGGTTCTCAGTAATTCGGAGACATCCAGTGCTCTCTCTTCTTCTAGTGCCTTGCACTTCAGTATTGGATTAATATTTTTCAATCTCATTTGTCTTTTCTTTTTCATCTGCAACAGAACTTTGTCCTTGTCCTTCATGTTGAATTCACTGTTGGCCAGGTCTGTCTCTGGTGAAGTCTTAACTTCAGTTCTGTAATTGTGCTACTCGTGTCTTCATTATCCACTCACAGCTTGGAGAGTTCTACGGCTTTTCCTTTCAATGCCTCATCTTTGCCATTCAACTGCTTCTGTCTGTTTCTTGCAGCTTTTGGCTTCCTCCTGGAATATTGAACATTGCTGAATCTTCTCTGCCAATGGGTTCTTCAGTTTGTTCAGAGTGCCGTTAAATTCATTTTCCTTCTCTTTGTAATTTTCCAGAAGAATAAACTTTAACCTAAGGGATTCTTGTAACATGTGAAGGTCTTTCAATAGGTTTTCCATTTCTTTGCAAAACTCGCTTCATCTTGAGTTTTCCTATAATTCAGCAGAGTTTCTTCTGCTGTGCTTCCATTCTGTTGTTTAAAACAGTCTTCATTGCTTCATGTTGCTAAATGGTTATACATTCCTTTTGAAGGACAATCAATTGTTCTTTCAACTGCCCCTTTTCTTGTTGACCACTTGCCAACTCACTCTGGACTTCAGTGCATCATTTTGTTGCTATTGATAATTCCAGTGTAGCTTTTTCTGAAGCAACATTCAACATCTTCTGTAGCTCCTCATGTCTTTCCATTGCTACATATTGATTCTTCAAGAAGTCTTTCAGGGTCACAACTTCTTTGCATGCCTTTTCTTCCTGCTCTTTTGCTTGGCTCTATGTCTGGTTGAGTTTTTCCCATCTCCTACTTCGATTTGTCAACTGTGGAATTGAGGGCCGTTATTGCCTCCTGGTACCCTTGTATCATCTCTGAAATTTGTTCAGATCTCAAAAAGCTTGGTTCATTAAAGACTTCAGTTTATCATGCATTTTCAAAGGTATACACTCAGCTTGATCTTGCATTTCAAATCTTCCAGTTCAGTTCTGATGCAAACATTTTCCTGTAAAACAGCTTCATTTACATTTTGCTTCTTTTGAGTTACCTCAGATAGCTTTCCTTCACACAAATCCATCTGATCACTCTGCACTGCCAGCTGTGTCTTTCGTTCTGGGGTCTTTTGGCTCCTTCTCTCGGGGGTTTTCTGTCACCCTGGCTCTGGAGTCTTTTGTTAACCCCACACTGGGGTCTTTTGCTGTCTTCTCTCTGAGGTCTTTTGTTGCACTCTTTCTGGGGTCTCTTATTGCCCTCAGTGCAGTTGCCCTTTCTCTCTCTAGGGTCTCTTGTTGCCCTCTCTATGGGGTCTCTTCCAATTCAGTCCATAGCTGTTTTCTCTTCTTGTAGTTATCGCTTTAAGAACTGTCAGTGTAGTAACTGTTTTTTTTTACTCAGGCTGTCTCTGCAGCCTGCTGGTTTCTTTGTTGTGAGCTTCCCGCACCTTTCTGCTTTTGGCAGGCTTGCAGTGATCGTGGGCATTCTTTGTTTAAAATTTTTTAACTTTCAAGGCAGGAGAATTTCTTTTCTGGACAATTCTTTCCTTTTTTCTCCTACCTCTGCAGGTCTTGTTTGTTGAACTCTGCACTTTGGTTGTTTTAGCAGTTGTGCTTATTTTGAACTTAAAGCTACAGCATTTCTTTCCATTTGTACTGCTTGCCTTTTTTTAAACCTTCAGAACAGCAGTAATTCTCTATTTTTTCAGGGAATTTTTTTTATTTACTGTGCTCTGCAGATTTTCCTCTTTACTCTTCAAGCTGATTTTTTTAAAACTTCAGTGCAGCATGGCCACCACTGCTGTAACATGCTGATCCCTTGGAACAGCCACCTATTCTAAAATATAACTGCAGCTACATTTTTTTGTATTTTTGCTCACCATCTCATGAACTGTTTCACTCAGGTTCTTGCAATTTTCTGTCATGGACTTCCACTCACTCTAGTGGATTCCTCACTTCTGAGTCTGTAGCAAGTTTCTTCAACTGTTTCTTCATTTTTTGCTTCTTAGGTGCACACCTCTCTAGTTAAACTTCAGCTGCGTTTAGTGTCTCATACCTTGGGATACTGTGCTGGGTTTATGCATCTTTCTGCCACCTTTCATATCAATGCAGATCACCATGTCAGATTATGGTACTATCAATGAAGTGACTGCAAAAGCAACTACCACTACCGACCGTGTTGTATTGTGCTGATAGCGCTCATATCTTTTAGGAGCTCCCACTCTCCCACTAGAATAGGAGGCAGTCCCAAGGGCTCAGCATATTGCAGCATTGGTGGCCATGCTGCACTGAAGTTTAAAGAAAATCAGCTGGCAGAAAGTGAGAAAGCTGCAGAGCACAGTAAAAAAAATTCCCTGCAGAGATTGGAAAAAAGAGAAATACTGCTGTTCCAAAGGTTTAAAAAAAAGGCAAGCAGTGCAAACAGAAAAAAGCGCTGGAGCTTTAAGTTCAAAATAAGCGCAACTGCCGAAGCACCCAAAGCACAGAGTTCAACAAACAGGATCTGCAGAGGTAGGAGGAGAAAGGAAGGAATCGTCCAGAAAAGAAATTCTCCTATCTTGAAAGTTTAAAAAGTTTAAACAAAGAATGCCCACAATCACTGCAAGCCTGCCAAAAGCAGATAGTGTGGGAAACTCACTACAAAGGAACTCCTACCGCTGCCAACCAAGCTGTAATATGGGTTCTTTAGATGCCTCAATGGTGAGTTCTTGAGACTCGTAAATTTAATCATGAACCATTTATTGTTAACCCTTAACTAACAGATCCAAGGTATGGTTATGCATGGCGCTGTTACATCCACGCAGGCTGCTTCCAGAGTGTTCTTTCTAGACTGTTCTCTCAGTCTATTACCATGCGACCCTATACATCATACCATGGGTAGTGCTATTCCCCAGTCCCACATTAACCCTTGATCTGCCAAGCACCTTTAAATTACCATGGCATGCAGGCAAATCATATCAACAACCCCTTCCATTACTTTACTGATGATCGAGGGTAGACTAATGAGGTGGTAATTGGCCAGGTTTGATTTGTCCTGCTTTTGTGTACAGGACATACCTCCACAATTTTACACATTGTCGGGTGGATTCCAGTGTTTTAGCTGTACTGTGGGGAGGTGGTGGTGTAATGGTATTGTCACTGGACCAGTAATCCAGGGACCCAGGATAATGCTCTGGGACCTGGGTTCAAATCTGAAATTAAAAGTCTAATGACAATAAAACCATTGTCGATTGTCGTTAAAAACCCACCAGGGCTTTTTCATGCCCTTAAGGATAGAAATCTGCCATCCTTACCTGGTCTGGCCTATATGTAGCTGCAGATCCACAGCAATGTGGTTGACTCTTAACTGCCCCTCTCAAATGGCCTAGTAAGCCACTCAACTCAGTTATATCAGATAAGGATGAAACCGGATGGACCTAGGCATCAGAAACAACAATGGCAAATTCAGCCTTGTCAACCCTCCAAAGTCCTCCTGGGGGCTTGTGGCAAAATTGGGAGGGCAACAACCTGACATAGTCATACTCACAGAATCATACCTCACCTTACAGATAATGTCCCAGGCACCACCATCATCCCATTGGCAGGACAGACCTTGCAGAGGTGACAGCATAGTGGCATACAATCGGGAGGGAGTTGCCCGGGGAGTCCACAATGTCGACTCCGGACTCCATGAGGTCTCATGGCATCATGTCAAACAATGGCAAGGAAACCTCCTGCTGATTACCATGTATCGCCACATCCCCCCAGCTGATGAATCAGTACTCCTACCATGTTGAACACCACTTAGTGGAAGCACTGTAGGTAACAAGGGTGCAGAATGTACCCTGGATGGAACTTTCTATCAATGATAACCACATAATCTATATCTGTAATATTCACAATACTCCATCTCTGACAAGAGATTGAGATTTACGTTAGATTTTAACTTAATGTTCATTTATTTAAATTTTAAGATTGAGTCCTGTCCCCAGTTTGGTCAGAGGTTTTTATAACTTGCAATTAGCCTTTAGAAGCAAGTTAGAAAATATTGTGACATTAAGTACTGTATGTCTAGTTATCAGAATCATATACTAAATATTCTGACTAATTCAGCACATTTTCAATTCTAACAAGCAATGAAATACAATAATATATCAAAAACATTACATGAGTACCCATTTCCTATCCAACATATCACACTTATAAAAGTTTTGAACATCATGATCATTTCCAAGCCTAGACCTCACTTGGGTCAGCGGCCAGTACCAGCATACCAGTATGGGAGATCTTCCAAGGGATGGCCAATTAGCAAGCCACCTCCACATTCACCACCAATTAAAGATAACAGGTGGAACAAGGAACCATGAGGGCCCACAGGAATGTCTGGCTGGCAGCCTCACCAGAAGAGCTGAGCACTGCTGAAGAAGAGGGAGGTCCAGGGGGTGCATTAAAATGGAGGCACTCACAAAAGACTCAATTTACAAGAACAAGGGCCAGGAGTGTGAGGGGCTTCAGAGTGGAGGGGGAACCCTCCAACACAGGAATGTATGAGGCAGCGATTGAACCTTTATGCGTCACACTTACCCGCCGTACTTAAATATAGCTGTTACATTGTTATATTTTTAGTGAAGAACGTGCAGCTAATTGTTATGTGAATATATCCTGGGTTGCCATATTCACTGTCGCACTGGACTCAGTGCTGAGTAACAATATATCAGTCCATTAGTCCACCAGCCACATGGGGAGCTGAAAGAAATAGACTCAATGGAACTCCAGTGTTTTGAGTCTAAAGTGATTATTTCTAACCTATGGGAACCAGGGGATATAACATGATGGCAACAGTTGTCTCTGAGTAAACATCCAAACATTTTAAACAAATTAATGCTGAATTGGATTGAAAAACGCAATCTGGATTAGGGTCAGAAAGAGAGAAAAACAGTGAGTTGTGCGAAAATGAAATGGCCTAGCAGAGAAAGCCCATGATGAATTGGGAATCTGACGATGTCTTGGAGGCATTTGAGAAGTGTAAACAAAAATGCGAACTGACATGCAGTAGCTTTCTCAGAGGCACTAAGAGGAAATGGTCAACTACATCTTTTTGTGGGCAGGAGAAAAAGGGTTAAATTTGTTTAATAGCTGGGAGCTAAGTGAAGACAATAGCCGGAACCCTGACAACATTTTCTTTAGAATTCAAAACAATACTTTGAGGTACTGACATGTTGATGGCATCACCAAGAGAAGTAGAATTTTGGCCCAAATAATAAATTACCTAAACCTGTTCAAAAGCAGCTTTAGGTAAAGTCGAACTGCATTTCTTTGCTGTCAGCTTACAGCCTGGAAAATAAACCACAACCAATGCAGATTTGAGATTCAGCCAGAGATCATCAGATTTTCTTCTTTACCAAAACCATCTTGATTGATGTCACGCTTAAAGAATAAACATAATGGGTTACTCTTCCTGCTTTATACAGAATCAGCAATTTGGGTGAAAATTTCATCTAAAATTGCAATACTTTTGAGAAGTATTTGGGTCAAATCATCCTGGTGCCGCAGAGATGTGTTTGGAATGGGAGGAAAATGAGAGATTTGGGGCAGCTTCCTGATAAGTTCCTATTTCCGAGCAATCTTGCCAGAGGTGGGATCAGATTGGCACCAGCTACCCACCTGGTAGCAGGAGGGTAGGCAATTAGAATCGATTAAATGCCCAAGTAACCTAAACAGGCCCCTGCTGCTTGCAAGGAACCTGGAGGCTGTCACAACTCAGGCTGAAAGAGCACCACTGAAAGAGTCACAGATTTAGTCACAAGGACCACATCATTTAATCTGTTATGTAGTCTTAACTTATGACCACATGCTATCTGACCTCAGTTGAACTTCATCCACATGTGAAAGGGGAATTGTGTTTAATCAACTTATTGGAGTTCTTTGAGGAAGTATCAGTCATATCTTTAGATTTTCACCTGGATCTGCAGTCTGAGTCTCTACATCACCAGACAGTAGGCCCGGAACTTCAACATTGTGTTTGTTTGGCTTCATGACAAATTGGTGTCCTTTTCCAATTAATCCAGATTCTAATTTGCCTAGGAACACAGAGCCCATAACCTTATATTGGATAAAGCAGAACCAGTGGCGGTCCTGTACTTAGATTTCCAAAAAGCATTTGATAAGGTGCCACATCAAAGGTCATTGTGGAAAATAAAAGCTCATGGCAGAGGGATAACATATTGGCATGGTTGGAAGATTAGCTGGCTAACAGGAAGCAGAGAGAAGGCATAAATGGGTCTTTTTCAGGTTGGCAAGATGTAGCGAGTGGCATGCCACAGGGATCAGTGCTGGAACCTCAGCTGTTTACAATTTATATAAATGGCTTATTTGAAGGGATGGTTGCCAAATTTGCTGATGACACAAGGATAGGTAGGAAAGTAAGTTGTGGAGAGGACATAAGGAGGCTACAAAAAGATATAGATAGGTTAAGTGAGTGGGCAAAGATCTGACAAATAGAGTATAATGTGGGAAAATGTGAAATTGTCCATTTGGCAGGAAAAATAAAAGACAAGCATATTATCTAAATAAAAACAGAAAATGCTGAAAAATCTCAGCAGGTCTGACAGATCTGTGGAGAGAGAAACAGAGTTAACGTTTCAAGTCTGTATGATCCTTCTTCAGCATTTCCCGCATTTTCTGTTTTTATTTCAGATTTCCAGCATCCGCAGTATTTTGCTTTCATATTATCTAAATGGTGAGAGATTGCAAAGCTCTGAGGTGCAGAGAGATCTGCGTATCCTAGTGCAAGAATCACAAAAGGCAGTATGCAAGAACAGTAAGTAATTAGGAAAGCTAATAGAATGTTATCATTTATTGTGAGGAGAATTGAATACAAAAGTAGCGAGGTTATGCTTCAGCTGTACAGGGCACTAGTGAGAACTGTGTACCATACTGGTTGCCTTATTTAAGGAAGGATGTAAATGTGTTGGCAGCAGAGAAGGCCTACCAGGCTAATACCTGGAATGGGTGGGTTGTCTTATGAGGAAATGTTGGACAGACTAGGCTTGTATCCGCTGGAGTTTGGAAGAGTAAGAGATGACTTGATTGAAACATATAAGATCCTGAGGGGTCTTGACAGGGTGAATGTGGAGAGGATATTTCCTTGTGTGGAAAAATCTAGAACTAGGGGTCACTGTTTAAAAATAAGGGGTCACCCATTTAAAACAGAGATGAGGTGAAATTTTTTGTGAGTCTTTGGAACTCTCTTCCTGAAAAGGTGGTGGAAGCAGAGTCTTTGAATATTTTTAAGGCAGAGATGGATATATTCTTTGTAAGCAAGGGGGTGATAGGTTATCGGGGGTAGGTGGGATGCAGATTTCAGGTTACTATCAGATCACCCAAGATCATGTTAAATGATGGAGCAGGCTCGAGGGGCTGAATGGCCTACTCCTGCTCCTTGTTCATGTGTTGTCATATGTTCATATGCAACATGTGATACAGCATAACCCAAGTATCTGAACGCATTCAGTTATCACCATGACATCCGCCCTTTACCAAATTAAAAGCATGTCATCTTTGTTTAGTTTGTCTTTTACTTCTTCATCTGACCTTGTGTCATTATCGTACACTACAATTTTCTAAACAGTGACATGACTTCTCAAAATCTAACAAAAACATTTAAATCAAACATCCTTCACAACATTCCAAATTTGAGTATGATATATGCATGTCAGTCAAATTTTCCTTCTTCACTTTCTGCTTCATGGATGTAACTTGGGCTTACTAAACATATTGCAATAAATGTTGCAAACAAACTTAACAAATCATTATTTTCCTAACTCACTGAATAATGAATTTTTTCAATTACAAGTGTCAGGTAAGTTCAGTGCATCACATGAGACTGTCTAGTGCCCCTTCTATGATCTGCATAAAACTTTGCAACATCCTTTTTTCTCAGCATCATGATCTCAAACCTTCTGATCAACACTGATGTCCCTCACCTCTGGCACCTTGGTGCGCATTTTGCCTCCAATTTAGCAGCTCTTCTGAGCTCTTTCCCACCGTAGTGTGCAGAGTTGCTCCATATATGGTCACATATGACAGCAACACCAGTTCCAATCTTTATCCTCAGCCTGAGCAATCCTCATCGTTTCTCTAAGGATTGGTTTTGCTGTTCCATGTCCCCATTTGCTTGTGACCATTTAGGAGTCACTCTGTGATGTTGAATGCCTGTTTCTTACATGTAATCTTTAAAGGTCTGTGAAATGAATTGTGGCCCACTGTCTGAATATAGAGTGACTGGTGGACTGTGCATTGCAAATATTCCGGTCAATGCAGACACCGTTTTCTCCACTGTTGTAAACTTCATCACAACTTACTCATGGTAATATTTGTAATAGTCAATCACCACCAGTATGATGGAAATGAGCATAAGAAGTAGTGTTGTTTTAGCCTTTGCAGTACCACCTTGTGTGACCATAGCGGTGGCAGAAAAAGCACTCAACTTGTTTGAGTTGTCATTCACTCACTGGAAATCTGGATGTATTTCTCTCATACATTTTGTGGGTTTTTACTGCATTATCATTGTTTTTCAATGGTCCGGAGCTAGAGAGCGTTTCCTGTCTTTCCGTGGAGTCCAAAGTTTTCACGCCTTTTGTTACTGGATTGTCCTGCTCGACCAGATGGACAGTGCCATTTTGTGTATTTTTTACAGCTTCGGAATTTCTAACAGCACTCTCCATCACGGTACAAATTCTAATGCCTTATTGAAGTCTAGACTAAGTTCGGCTAGCTAACGCCTTTGGATAGTATCATCTCCTATCTCGCATATCAGCCAGTCTCTCAACATATCACTAATGGACAGTCCGAATTCACGATGCTCAGTTAATGCCTTTAAAACAGCAACGTAGTCAGCTGTTGTCTCCTCCAGAAGCCTGTTCTTTGAATTGAACTTGAAGCGCTGCATAGTAACTGAGGGCTTTGGTCTCAGGTGGCTCTGTATGATTTTTATTAACTCATCAAAAGTCTTTGAGTCTGGGGTGCTAGGTGACGTAAGGCTGCAGATCAACCCGTACATTTTGCTCCTGAATGAGGACAAAAGAATCACCCTCTTGTTCTCCTCCCCCACAATGTCATTAGCGGTAAAAAAGAACACCAGGCGTTCGACATACTGAGACCAGTCATCTGAAATGGGGTCAAATAGATCGACAAGCCGGAACTGCAGCATCGTGAACAATTTCAAGGGGTCTGCACTTCCGATAAGCTTTTCAGGTAATGACAAATTAGGTGTTTGGTTTACCACGGAGGCACCCTCTCTCTGGGGTCTCTTATAATTTTCTGTCCATAGCTATTTTTCATGTATTTACCCTTTTAAATACATTGCTACTTTAAGAGCAGTCATCCTTTTTTTAAACTCCATCTCTGTAGCTGCCGGCTTTTCTCTGCAGAGTTTTGTGGTCTTTTCGAGTTTTGCCAGGATCCCTGTGATCTCGATTCCGCAGGGATTTTTTTTTATTTTAAAGTGCAGCACTGCTTTCTCCGATTGCTGGCTTGTCACCTATTTTACAAGTTAAGTAAAGATGCTCTTTCCAATGCTTTGCTCACCATCTTGTGGACTCACACTCAGGGGTCTTGCAACGTTTTTATCCTCGTCGCAACTTTTATGTCTTGGGTAAATGAGTTCATTGACCAACCGAACTCTAACTGACACCTTCCCATGTTCTCCTCAATTGCTGCTCACAATCAATAACAGGGAGTGACTGATCTAGGAATAAACTTTATTGAGACATAGGGCAGAGCACCATTTCATACGTGCTCACTCAGAAACCTCCAGAACTAGACTTATAGTTCGAGTTGCCCACACTGTACAGTGATTATTCATCAGTGCTGTCACATGATCAGTACACTTGCATTCTCTAAAAGGGACAGGGTACCTCACTTTACCACAGTTTCAGGCACATGGTTTGGATCTAGAGAATAAATCATCTCCAATGGCTTGTGATCCTTCACTAATTCAGACTCAATACTGAAGCACTATGCATGGAATCTTTCACATGCCCACATCAATCCAAGGCCCCTTTCTCCATCTCAGAATATCTCCTCTCCATGTCTGTCAGAGATCTTCTCATATAGGTTCTCAAATGTTCAACATGCATTTGCACCAGCACTGCTCCTAATCCTACTGGACTAACATCTGCTGTGACTTTTGTTAGTGCATTTGGATCACAGGGTGGAATTTTCCCCTCAGTGTACTAAGTGTGGTGGCGGGCTTGAAAATCGGCATTTTACTCACCAGCTGCAATGGTGGGTTTTCACACCGTATCGTCTATTCCACACCTCATTAAATATACACACATGGTAAACATGCCAGATTGCTGTCGGGTAGCATCTGATTCGCCCGCCCCGCTGTGAGCTCTTCACTTCCTCACTCCGGACATCATATTTAAAGTGCGGCCGCACACAGCTTGCTCAATGTCTAAAGCCCAGGACTCCTCCACTGAAGACATGGCCCCAAAAGCCAAGAAGATGGCAGCTCCCAAATTCAGTAACACCTCACTGGAACACCTTTTGGACGCAGTTGAGGCCTGCTACAAGGTCCTCTGTCCCTGCTCTGGCCGTAGGAGATCCAGCAAGCTCACCAATCTGGCTTGGGAGGCAGTGGCAGTAGTGGTCGTGCCAACACTGCACAAAAGAGATCAGGCACCCACTACAGAAAGAGGATGAATGATCTCATCCGTGCTACCAGGGTAAGCCAACCATCTCGTCGCTCTCATGCACACATGCACAAGCCGATCACACATTCACAGAGATCTCACTCACTGCCAACTGAAGGGACATCACCACTCACTCTCACAAACACCTTCACATCTCCATCTGGTCTCATCTCCTCCGGAGATCGCATCCTCATCCCATCCACGGCTCCCCTCACCATCCACACGTGCCAGGCATCCTTATCATCTGCCCTGGCATCTGTCCTTGAGTTTGAAAACCAAACCATTGAGCTGGCCGGAGAGGACATAAACTGTGGCTATGGTGACAGTGAGGTCAGCGGCAAACACCCACGTGAGAATCCTGCAGCAACTCATCCCTCAGACAACCAAATGTGAGTTCATTGTCCTGTTTTAGAGTCACCTACCATGCATTAATTATCTCTCTTTTCCTACTTAAGAACCTCAGCCTGGGCCTTAGCTCATGCCCCAGTGACACCTCAGATGAGGATACTGAGAACACTACAGCAGAAGACCCATCATAGCACTCACCCACACCCTTACCAGCACAGAGGCACACACCTCGGTGGGAGCTGGTACTGGAGCAGGCTCCGGGTCATAATCAGGTGAGCATAACACACAGTCTGGTCCATATCCGAGGTTGCCAGCACTCAGTGGAGTGTCCAGCTGATTCCAATCCCCTCTTCCTGTGAGCCCATCACCTCCAGCTCTACAGACCGAGGAAAGTCCACCTGCCCCACAGCAGGACACCCAAAGTAGGCTGGTGCCTTCCTGCTCTCGGTCCTCCAGAAGACATCTGCCAAAGTTATCACAGACATCAGGGCCTAGCAGTCAGCAGGCTGCCTCCACTTCTGCTGTGGATGTCAGCAATGCACCCAGACTTAGTGATAGGGTTAGTAAAGTTAAAACAATTTAGGACACAACGATGGCACGGGTGTTCACAACATGTATATGATGCTCACAAATTTAAATAGAATCATATCCATTTCACCTCTCCTCTTGTGTACACCTTTTTATGATGAGCTGTGTTGCTGTCAATCAGGTGTGATACCATAGTGCCTCCCCCCCGAACTTATCACAGATGTCACTATCATGGGCCTCTCAGTAATGTAGTGTGCTTCCATATTGCCACAATGTGTGCCCCCTTTTCAGATCATTCTTGACATCAGTGATACCTCGACCTTAATATTAAGTGTGCTTCTGTAAGTAACCTTGTTCACATGATTTGCTGGGTTATGTTTATTCTTGGCTGCGTAAAATTGAGGCAGAGGTGTTCTCCTATCTCATCTGCATTCTTGAAAGGCGAAGGTGTAGTAAACAAGGAGATATGTCTACAAATGGAGAAGGGTCATATTTCATACAACTCTATGCTCTCTATCTCTCAGCAGGATTTTCATGCTTTGAGCCCATACTCAGAGCTAATGCACTCCTGTCTGCCAATAGCATTTCTGACTTCAAGTGTACATCTGCTAAGCTCACCAATAAGTGGGAAGACCTTGCCACCTCAAGATGCCGAAGTTCTGCCCCTCTCAGCCACATTACTGCCCTAGTGCTCGAACCTACAACCTTGATCGTTTCTCAACCTGTAATTGTACTGCAGCCACAAGGCTCTCATCATAATGTTTGGATGCAGCGCTGTTCCCATTACCTAAGCACTCACCGAGACATGTGATGCTAATTGCAAATGGTGACTTTTGGCGGTCAACAGAGCCTTTGAGCATCCTCTGCAAGCACACATCATAGCTTTAGGAAATGTTGAGGGGAGCAATAGGATAGCAGCGAGTCTGATCTTTATTAGCAATGACTCATCACCTTGAGGGCCTCATGGTGTCTGAGTAGTTTGGAGATTGCAAGGGCCAGGGCTGATCATGAGGGCACAATGTGTGTCTTAAAGAGGAAGCATTTTAATGGCTGGCACACAAGTGGTTGAACATTGTCACCTTCAGGTGATCCACGTGCATAGTAAGGTGAGGCTAGAGGAGGGCCAACATTCCTAACTAAGAGTGCCGGATGTGAATATGATGCAGAAGAAGGTGACACAGAATTGAGTCACCTCTGATTGGATGCACACCGGCAGAACGTCCTTGGCTGCCTTGGCCCAAGTGTCACCAATGCATTGTCCAATTGCTGGAGATGGATCTCCTTGAGGAGCTTTGTCACACTGAAGACATACAGCTACGAGCTCAATGAGGATAGTGGAACAGCTCCTGGCTCTTGTAGGCTGCCGTTGCAACTGGGATTCCAGATAGATGCTTGAAGATGCAGCACCTTCTGATGTCTGATGCCGGGACTCCCTCCTCCTTTTAGCAACTCATCTCAGCAAGGACACATGCTCCCAAGGTTTCATCTTCCTTCAAGGGATCAGGGCGATGTGAGCCTGACGTGTAACTATTCACTCTTATAGTGAAGTGCATGGTTGAAAGAAGAGGAATAGCAATGCTGGTGCTAATGCTGGCCCATGATGCAGGGTACTTGTCCAAAAGGGTACTCACTGCAACTCATCATCCTCATTGTGAAATCTAGTGGCTATGAGGGCCTTACACGCACGCCTGCCTCATCTGTCCCGTGCTATGGCCTGTTCCCCTGCAGCATCAGCTTCCTCGAACTCAACACCCTCATCAGCTTCGCTGCCCTCCTCATTGGAGGAGACGTGCTACTCCTCCATGGTAAGTCTCCCCCTTTCCAGCGCACAGCAAACAACAATAATCCATGAGACCCTCTGGGGACTGCACTAGAGTGCTCTGCCAGATTTATTTAGGCATCGGAATCACATCTTTAAGATACCTATGGCCTGCTCCACCAATGCTTGGGTAGCGGCATGAGCATCATTGTACCTTCTCTCTGCAGGATTCTGTGGTCGCATGGTTCCTGTGTAGTCCCTCGAAGATATCCGGAATCGGCGATCTACTCAGGATGTATGAGTCATGGATGCTTCCTGCTTAACACCAGCATTGCTATTTCTCTTATTTCAACCATGCACTTCCTGTAAGATAAGTTTTGTGTGGTTGCAGGCCAGCTGTATATTGAGCGAGTGGAAGTCTTTTCTGTTTACATGTTGGAATGCCTATTGCCAAGAGCTTTTATAGCTACATGAGTGCAGTCAATGACACCCTGCATTTGTGGGAATCTGGAAATCGCTGGAAAGCCCAGTGCTCTGGCGTCCTGGCTTGCCTGATCTCTGTTGAAGTTGGCATAATTGTGGGCCTTGGCAAAAAGGGCATCTGTGACCTCTTGAATGCATTTGTGTGTGGACGCTTGAGAGATTCTGCAGAGTTCCCCAGTAGAACCCTGGAAGGAGCCACTCACATAGAAGTCCAGTGCAGTGGTTTACTTTCATTGCTAGTGACACTGGATATCCTCCCAGTCCCCATGGCATCAATTCCTGGAGAATGTGGAAAATTTGAGTCACCAGATCCTTGGACATGCAGAGTCACTGACACTGTCAGTGACACAGTCTCTTGCTCATCTGCAGATAAGACGTGCAAGTTCTGTACACCCTCGGTCTTGCGAGGTGCTTATCCTCTGTGTCTGGAGGGGGCCCTGCTGCCCCTTGGTCGTGAAGGTTTAGCTCCTCCCTTTGGCAAGCCTGGTGCCTCTGTCGCAACCTCTCCTTCTTCTCTCCTGCCTGTATGTGATTATGCAGCAGCAATAAATCCAGGCTCCATCTCCCTGATGGTTTCCTCTCTGCAGCACCGAGAATCAGACTTGGATCTGCATCAGCCTGCAAAGCCCCTATTTCTGTCAGTGACTCATCAGCGAGTGTGGGTCCAAGGGCTTTGTTCCAGAGTTAGAAACTAATTGCCCTAAATATCCAGGCCAGTGCAGCGTTCATTTCAAGGGTTCACCTCACCTTCACTCCCCCACCCACCCCTTTACATGATTTACATATGATTGCTTTGGCCAGCTACTTGGGTGTGCTGCTTTCAGCCCAGGTGCTTGAAAAAATATCACACTCTTTGGAATACACATGAGGGAAAACGTTTAGTCAGGAACTGAGGTTATTTGAGGGCAGCCTGAGGTTTCTCTCCTGTGAAGTTCAAATAAGTAACACTTATGTGAAGCTTGTCCAGTCATCCAATTACTCTGGGATGTATCACCGCTCTGGGGAGCATCCACGCTGTGAACAAGGGGTTAATACAAGGAGATCGATTAGTGCTGCTTTACAAGATTAGTTTTGCATGAAAACACATCATAGCTTCACTTAACTGATTCCTTGCATTGTCACTGAAAGGCTCCTAACATGTATCAGCTGTGCATCTTTCCTCATTTGGTTTTTTGTGGTTCACATGACTCTGCTATTTTGTCTATCATGTCTTTGGCGGGATTTGAATCTGCTACTCATGAGTTTATGCCCATGAACATTAGCTCTGTCACGCCCAGAAAGCACTTGTCTGCATTTACCCTAAGTCCTGCTGACTGCAATCCAGCCAATATTAATCTCAGCCTCTCAAATGTTCCTCTCTGTTGGCTCTATAAATAATTATGTTATCTGAGATACTGGCTGTGCTTGGGATCCCTTCTATCACCTTTTGGATTTGGTGTTGGTAAATCTCTGGTGCCACATTGATGACAAATAGCAATTCCTTGTATCAGTGAAGTCCACAATGAGTGACAAAAGTTGTCACCTTTCCTGAATCAGGATGAAGCTTCAGCTGGTGGTATCCCCACTTTAAATCTAATTTGGAAACTACCTTGCTTGTTGAAAACTTTTGAAACACTTCATTCACGGTGGGAATTGGATAACATTCTCTCACAACCGCTCCATTCACCTGTCGCATGTCAACACAGACTCTGATGTCACCATGACCACAACAGGGCTCACCTATGGTGTTGGTCCTTCAACTGGCTCTATGATGTGTTGATCTTTGCCTCTACTTTCTCTCTCAGATTAAAAGGTGTTCTGCATTGAGGCTGAGTTACAGGCTTCATGTTCTCATCATTTGATAGTTGTGTAATTTCCCAATTACTTGAAACATTGCCCCAAACTCCTCTCTAAGCTTCACATAAGGTTTCACAGAATTCACTTTCAATCCGATGTGTAGCCCCCTCATCCCCCACCAAGGCTTGGACACTTTCTTTGCTCAGAAAAGGCTCACCATCCTCCTCAATCACTACAAATTCTACCTCTACATTCCAATTTCCAGCTCTCACACCTGCAATGAAGCGCCCA
Source organism: Carcharodon carcharias (assembly GCF_017639515.1). NCBI lineage: Eukaryota > Metazoa > Chordata > Chondrichthyes > Lamniformes > Lamnidae > Carcharodon > Carcharodon carcharias. The sequence continues at coordinate 76,720,983 of NC_054486.1, forward strand.
ACAATTTGAAGTGGGGTTTTAGAAGCGTAAGGATAAAGCTTTTTGATGCGCTTTTGAGATAGGCACTTGATTCTCTTTGTCTTCAGGTTTTTCCACGGAGCTCTGTTGATGACATTACTGTCACTGCCTGAATTTATAATAACGCTTACTTCAAAACCAACAACAATCACTGGAACTTTCACATGGTTGCTTCCATTGACAGAAAACATGTATCTATGATTGCTATTCGGGTCCTAACTCTCGGCATCTTCTTCAACTCATTTCACAGTTGTGCCAAGTTCATGTTTCTTTCCTTTACGTGGTTTGCCAGGTTTCCCTCTGTTCAGCTTTACTTCTGTACTTCTTGGCAAAATGGTCTTTGCCCTCACATTTTCTGCATATCTTTCCCTTGGCAGGGCAGCAGGCATGTTTTCCATAGCGTCCCAAATTGCCACATCTAAAACACTCTCTCTTAGACTTTTACTGCTTACACTTACACGTACCTGGTTTCTGTTGTGCCACTCAGATAACCTCAACATTTGCCATGCCAATGGTAGAGGTGGGACCCAGTTTCATGCTGTGAACTTGTCCATCAACTGCTTCCAATGCAGCTACTATTTTCAAAGTGTCATTCAACGTTATGTCACTTCCTCTTTCTAGCAGCTTACACCTCAATTTATCCGACTTGCAATGTTGCTCCACCTGATCCATTATCTGGATTTGTCGCAGTGTATCCCATGACCTGCCTTATGACACCACTAAATATCTCTACCTCAGATTCAGCCTGCCCCCTGCTGAATCAAACTCCCTCCTGTGACTGTGAGCATTCCTTCTGCCAGCTAGACCCCTGATTTTAACACACTGGATCCAACTTTGGAGAGTGCTGATCCCACCCTTTAGGCCCCTCAATTTGTTTATCTTCACTGACTGCCCCAACCCTTCCCCCGCCAGCTGGTGCACACCACCTTTAAACAAACGTAAACTAGGTGCCATGAGATTCTGTGTGTTGCTGACTTAATCTTGAAGGTAGGACTTCATTTCCCAAAGTTTTAAAATAATGCGTATTCATGGGATGCAAATGTATTACAAGTAGGAGCCTGCCACGGGACAGCATGAGGCCCGACCTGCCACAAGCATGCCACTGACTTAATCTTTCAGTCTGAATCCACTGTCGTAATTTCAAAATTTCTTCCCCCACATAACTAACTCACTCCACCCACCATGTTACCACCTCCTGGAGTCTTCATTTAACTCCGCCTCAGTTGTGTTTTTGTGTTTTGAGGTTTATCCTAAAGAAAGGCACAAGAACAGAAATACAAAGATATGGACACAGATTAATAATCATAGGTCGTGGTTAAAAACTACTAGGTTCCCAATTTCTCCTGATCTCATAAGTGGGGTGGTTGGACTTCTACCAACCCACTACTTGCACCCCTTATCCCGTCCTACTTGCCAGGGTCAGAGCATCTATGTATGCCAGTGGGCACCCATGCTATTTACCTCACAGCTGAGTGCTCAGCAGTTTGGGACAAGAGGAAACTCATTGCAATACTTCATCACAACATAATTGGGCCAATGGTCCTCCAGAAGATTTTTTTTTTATTTTGAATTAAAGTGCCTTCTTCCTTTTTTGAAATAGGTTAATCTCCACACTGGCAATCAACCACATATAGGTTGAAATAAGTGATCAGAAGGGATCAATCACATTAATAGGGGTATACTTACAGTCCACCAAATAGTGGAGAAAAAAAACATATAAACGAATATGTGAAATGAGTAAAGGACATAGAATAAGAATCATGAGAGATTTTAACTACTCTGAAGTAGGCTAGCAAGAAGAGGTAGGGAAAGAGGAAAAAGGGAATGGAGCTTTTATAATGTGCACAGGACTCTTTTCATACCCAGTACATATGAAGGTCAACCAAAGAAGAATCATTATTGGATCTAGTAATGGAAAAAGAGAAGAGTTCATTGAAGAACATCTAGGATATAGCAATCACAATGTAATGAAATTTATGATAGAAGTTGAAGACGACAAGAACAAAGTAAATAAATTGAAAAAAAAGCTTATTTTAAGCGTATGATAATGAGATTGGGGAAAATAAACTGTAAATATTTACTGACAAACATAGAAATAGCACAACAGTGGGAAACATTTCAAACGGTGATCAATAGAGTCCAGGTGAAATATATCACATTGAAAAAACAAGAATAAATTAGGAAATAGTAATACAACATGGATGAATTAGGAAGTAACAGAGAAATTAAATACACTAAGTACATAAACAATAAAGCAAGGGCTGACAAAAGAGAACACAGAATGGTTACGAAGGAAATTTTAAAAAACAATTAGGAAGGCAAAGAGAAACTACAAAAATAAATTAGTAGGGAATATCAAGAGAAAAAATAAAGCATTCTACTGACAAATCAATACTGAAGAAAATTCAGGATAGGGATAAGTACAGTAAACTCAAAGTATTGACAGCAAATTACCAGAAATAGTAAATAATTACTTTTCCTTGGTTTTACCAGGGAGATTAGCATTATGAGAGATCAAAAATAATAGAAAGCATTTAAGATAGAAAAATGGGAGATAACCCATTAATCAAACTTGGAGAGGATAAAATCACTGGTCTGAATTTTCTGGTTGGTGGTGGGGCAGAGCAAGCATGGACCCAATCGCTGCTCACGATTGGGTCCACGCTGCCATTTTACGCGGGTGGGCCAATTAAGACCCGCCCAGCGTACTTCACGACTCCTGTGCATAGCGGGAGTGGGTGGGCGGTGGCGGGTGCACTCAGGCCGCCGGGTCCCATGGCGACCCGGCAGCCTGTATAAAAGCCTTGGAAAGGCTGCTCACAATGGCTGAGCAAAGGGCTGTGCAGAGCAACAATGAAGTTCATGCAAGTCCGGAGGGTAGGCCATCAGGGCAGGCCAGGCCAGAGGGTAGGGCAGGAGGCCAGTGTGCCCCTCATTTTTCCGATGACTGCCTGGCTGCCCTCCGAGGGGATGAAAGTGCAGCCGGAGGTGCTGGTTCCCCAGGGTGGGAGGAGGAGGCCCCCTCACATGAAGAAATGTGCCTGGGAGGAGGTGGTGAGCGCCCGTGACGTGGTGTGGCGCACCTGGATCCAGTGGAGCAAGTGCTTCAACAGCTTGTTGTGCTCTGGCAGGGTGAGAACCATACTGGCATTGGTCATTTAACCTAGCAGGTCGGCTTACCCCACTGCTGCCCCTCTCCCAAGTCTGAGTGTAGTGGCTGCATTGGATCATTGATGGCAAGTGTCCTTCGCTGGGCGGACCAGCTGGTATTTTCCATGCTGAAATCAGCCTGAGAGGGTGATGAAGAGATGTGTTTTGCCCCCACAGCACATGTTAAACTGAGACCCACATGACTGGTTTGGGGGCAACCTGGAGAAGCTGCATCTTGGCACAGTGCTTGAACTACAGGACATGTCCAAGTCAGGCTGATAATATGCTGGGAGGGGTGCTTCAAGGTGGCGTGGCAATGAATCATCTGCTGCGCTTTGCGCTCCACGTGCTTGTGCCTCCTTGCTATGGAAGGATATAACGTATGGTGCCTAATGTGGTGTATGCAGCATGTGCTCAAGGGGTGGTTGGGGGATGGGGAACAGGCCTAGCATCTTTGAGTGTTCGGCAGCAGCAGGGTGAGGAGGCTCTGGAGCCTTGATATGTCCCACTCTGGTTGGGGTGGGCCGTGCACGAACAGAGTCCAGGTGCAATTTGCACAAATTAATGCTCGTCTCTCATTTTCAGGAGAAGAATGCTCATAACGTGGCAGAGGGTGTGAGGACTGGTGGCAGCCAGGCGCAGATCACCATTCTTAGCTGGTTCAAGCAGGAGGCCCTGGATCTGGAGAGGCGCCATGTGCCAAGGTCCACTGGTGTTGGTGAGGCTGGGGTGCCACGGCCAGGTATTTATGCCCAAAAGTGAGGCCAGCATTGTTCTCCCAACAGCAATAGCAGTGCTGAATGTTAAATGGTTTAATTTTGCAACATGGCTTGACTCTTGGTTATGGAAGGATGAGCGCATAATGATCCAGGGGACAGGGACGCACTTTGTTATTGTCTCCAAGTTGATTGATCCACTGTCCATGTTCTTCCTTTCAGCATCATCAGAGCAGGGCCAGGAGGAGGAGTAGCAGAGGCCCCCTCTCACACCTGAGGGCCCTGAAGTCTCACCAGCGTCACACCATCTCTGTGAGGCAGGCACCAGCGCAGATACTAGCACCTCAGTTAGATTCAGAACATCGGCTAGTGTCCCAGGCACAGTGGTGAGGGCATTTCACAGTCGCTGGAGGAGCTGGCAGAGACAGAGTGCCCATGGAACCAACAGTCAGAGGACTTCAGGGGGACTAGGCATATGCTCAGTTGGTGCCTGGTGATGTGCCTCTGGAGTCGTCTGCAATGCAGCAGGTGCAGGAAATGCGGCCGGGTGTGCGGGAGCATCTGGGGGAGATACATGAGGCTATGCTTGCCTTGGTCCCCATGGTGGAGGAGTCTACGCCGACGATTGCCGAAGCAATGAGCCACATGTCCAAGCTCCATGCGTCCTCTATGGAGAGACAGTGGCGACTCTCGTGGAGAGGCTCCTCCACGAGACCCGTCAGGGCTTCCTGGGGGTGCGCTCTGACCAGCAAGCCCTCATATCGGCATTGACCTCAGCTGGTCAGTGTCAGTGTGGAAGATGGTCTGGGCATCAAGCTTCCCAGCTCAGTGCCCATCCATCCATGGTGAGCAGGGAGGTCCGAAGCATCGTCACACCGGCACAGCAGCTGCCTGTCATCTCTGCGGGCTCCTCTCAGGGCGCTCCAGATGAGGGCGGCAGCTCCTCTGCCCCTCTCCCAGTGACCATAGCTTCCAGTGAGGCTGCAACAAATGGGGAGATGGCAGCTGTGGAACTGTCAGCTCCCTTCCAGGCAGGGCCAGCGCAGGCTCCACAGGCCAGAGGACAACCACCAAGGTCATCGAGGCCAACAGGACAGCAGAGTGAGCAGGCTGTTTCAGATGCCACTCCAAGCAATGGGGCAGCACCAAGATGCCACACCCGGAAACAAAAACATGAGGCACCTTAGGCACAGAATGGATTCTTCACTGGTGCTTTTGTGTTGGCCCGAGATGAGGTCCTTATGATTTGTTCTGATCTGTAACGCCAATGTCTTGTTTTTTTGCATAGGTTTGTTTGCTTGACATATTAAATTCAGGTATATCACCATGGCTGAGGGTGCTTCTTTTCTTCTGCATGTGGATTGTTTCCAACAATGTAATGAGTGCTTTGTTGGACATTTAGTTTTATTAACAAGTCCCTTAGTTACTGTTCCTAACCTGGCAGATTTTGCACTTAGGTGTCACGTATCGAGCCTACAGCCCAGGCTTGTCCTGGAGGTCCATCTGTGACGTGCTAGCTGCAGGTTCATTGGATTAAAGACTCCCAGGTGTCCCTGCCTCCCGGGAGTATGTCCGGCTCAGTGTCTACCCCGTCAGCACTTCCCTGTGCATGCACATCCTCGGACCCACTGCTGGACTCAGCATGTGCAGCCATAGCCACTGCATCGACGCCTTCATCGTCCACTGCGTCCCCCCTTTCCAGAGCAAGATTGTGCAGAGGGCAGCGTGTAACCACTATCACCGAGACACAATCTGGGGGCTACTCGAGTCCACCCCGAGAGGTCCAGGCAATGGAAGTGCATCTTGAAAAGACCGATGGCTCTCTCCACCACAGCCCTTGTGGAGGCATGGCTCCTATTCTACCGCTGCTCAGCTTCTGTTCTTGGATGGCGGAGAGGCGTCACCTTCTGAGGGGATAGCCCTTGTCACCCAGCAGCCATCCATCCAGCTGGGCTGGAGCACTGAAGAGCCCCGGCACCTGGGAGTACCTGAGGATGTAGGCATCATGGGAGCTGCCTGGGCACCTTGCACAGGCTTGTAGAATCTGCATCCTGTGATCACACACTATCTGCACGTTCATGGAGTGGAAGCCCTTCCGGTTGACGAGAGCACCGGGCTCACCTTCTGGCGCCTTGATGGCCACATGTGTACAGTCTATAGGATCCTGGACGCGGGGGAAGCCAGCAATGGCCACGAAGCCTCTGGCTCGCTGTGCCTGGCTTGCCTGGTCCCAACGGAAGTGGATGAAGATCAATGCACGTCTGAACAGAGCATCTGTAACCTGTTTGACACAAGTGTGCACAGCTGATTAGGAGACACCGCAAAGATCACCCACCGACCCCTGAGAGGAGCCAGAGGTATAGGAGTTGAGAGCAGCTGTGACCTTCAGAGCCACTGGCATGAGGTGTCCACCCACACAGTTAGGGGAGATCTCAGGCCCAATCATCTGACAGATATAGTTGACTGTCTCCCTTGAGAGACAGAGCCTCCTTCGGCATTGCACCTCAGGCATATTGAGGTAACTGTTTCGCCGCCTGTATACCCTGGCAGCAGGAGAGTGGCGTCTTCTGCAGCCCCTTCCATTTTGGTCCATCTCTTGGCCCTGCGCCCTTGTGCCTGCTCCTGTCCTCCCAAAAGGTGGTTCCCCTGAAGACTGAATGTGCATTCCTGGCCTCCTCCCCCTTCTAGCCCTCCCTTCTTCCTCAGAGGAGCTGCCTCCAGTGGACAGTTCAGCTCCCATTCCCAGGCTAAGGGAAGGCTTCCTGAAACCTGCAGGCCCAGAAGAAATGACTCATTATAGTGTGCTGACCGGAAGGTTAAGAGCCCAGACAAAGCAGCTGGTATGCGTTTTGAAGTACTGCAGATCACACAGGCAAGTTTCAATAACTTTGAAAAATAAATACTTGACAGTGCACACTCATGACCCCACTGAGCCCTCTTATCCCACCTGTGGATGAGGTTTATACAAATGTGTGCTACCCATCTGCCTGTTGCGCCCGTGTGCCGACCTTAAGATTGCACGGGTGCCAAAAAATTGACGTCGATTGGTGAGTCAAGGGCCTTAAGTGGCCCATTAATTAATGGCGGGCGTGCAGCAGATATCATCGGGCACCCACCCAACAAAATATCACGATGGCACACGGTGATGTCGGGACACTCGCCCGACATCACCACGCGTCATTTTATGCGCGCACATGCAGGGCTCACCCCACATGCCAACAGGACAATTCTGCCCCCTGATGTAGACTGGTTGCATCTGCGTATGAAAGAAGGGATGAAATATATGAAAACTCATTAGGAAAGGGAATTGTGCCAATTAAGGAGTAACATGATTCCTATATATAAAAAAAGGGAGATAGAACAAGCATAGGGAATTGTAGACCAGTTAGCATCAGCGATAGGGAAGATAACGGAAGGAGCCCGAGTGGAGCAGCCCTGTCTCTGAGCTGGAAGGTTCCGGGTTCAAATCCCACTCTAGGCCTTGTTGGCCCCAAAAGAACTCAGCCAGTGATGCAGGTAAAATAGCATGTATTGATGCTGGTTGAAAACCTGTATAAATGGGGAGGGTTAAAAGCAGGAATGGCATCCAGCTGTAAAACCACCTGCCAAATCCAAAAATAATGGTTGGTATGAAGTGTGATCAACCAGCATTGTGACCCCCATGTAACATGGGAAAAGCTGAAAGAGAGAGAGACAGATAGGGAAGCTAATGGAACCATTACTTAAAGATGTAATAGAAAAACATCTGGAAACTGAAAATATGATAAAGAATATTCAGCAAGGGATTCAAAACGGAAGATCATTCTTGACCAGCATTTATTAGTGCTTTGAGGAAATAACGGAAATGACGATAAGAGTAATGCAGTAGACATAAGTATATTCGGATTTCCAAATGGGCTTTGATAAGTTATCACACAATAGACTCATTACTAAGGTTATGGTGAATCGGGGACAAGCAGCAGAAAGGATGGCAAGCTGGCTGTAAAACTGAAAACACAGAGTGTAAGAGTTAACAGTAGTTACACAGATTGGCAGTTGTTTGGGAGTGGTGTTCTACAAGGGTCGACATTGTTACCACTTGTTTATCATTTGCATAAACAATCTGGACTTAGGAATTGGAAGTACAATTTCAAAATTTACAGGTGCCACCAATTTGGGGGCTGTAGTTATTACAGAAGAGGACCATTATAAAATATAGGAAGACATTAATAAGCTAGCAGAATACATATGTAATTGGCAAATTAACTTCAACACAGATAAATGTGAGGAGTGCATTTTGGTAGGAAGACTAGGAAGGTCACATTACTTGGAAGATGCAAGTCTAGGTGGAGTAGAAGAGCAATGGGATGTCAGAATATAAATACATCAGTCACTAGAAGTTGTGTCACAGGTTAGCAAGGCCATAAAAAAAGGAAACCAAGTTCTAAGCTTTATTCTAGAGGGATAGAACTGAAAAGTAGGGAAGTTATGCTAAACTTATATCGAAAGTTGGATAGATGAGGCTTAAGAGTACTGCATAAAGTTCTGGTTGCCAAAGGACATGGAGGGACTTGAGACAGTGCACAGAAAATTTACAAGAATGGTACCAGAAATGCATGGGTGTACATTCAGAAAATGATTGACAGGTTAGGTTTCTTTTCTCTTGAAAAAAAAGCTGAGGGGTGACCTAATAGAGGCCTTTGAAATTATGCAAGGTTTTAATAGAATGGATACAGAAAGAATGTTTCTTCTTGTGGAGAAGAGCATACTTAGAGGCCATCAATATAAGAAAGTCAATACGGAATTTATGAGAAACTTCTTTACCCAAAGAGTGGTGAGAATGTGAAACTTACTACCACAGGAAGTGTTTGAAATGAAAAGTATTGATGCCTTTAAGGGGAAACCAGACAAGAATTTGAGGGAGAAGAGATTAGATGATTACAATGATAGATATAGATGAGAAAAGGTAGGAGGGTGTTGAATGGAGCATAAACACCAGCAAGGATGTGTTGGACCAAATGGGTTGTTTCTATGCCGTATATCCAATACAATTCTATGTAATATTATTTGGAAAATACAGCCCTAAATGGGGTGGAGGAACAAAGAAATCTTGGGGTACAGATACACAAATGACTAAAAGTAGCAATGCAGGCCAGTACACTGAAAAAGTAAACAGAGCACTGGAGCGGGATTCATTTCTAGGAGGATAGAATTGGAAAACAAATAAGTAATGTTAAATTTGTACAGAATCTTGGTTAGACAGCACTTGGACATGTATGAACAGTTCTGCTCTCCAAGTTATAGAAATGATCTAGAGACGATGTAAAAAAGAGTTATTAGCTTGATACCAGCACTGAGAGGTTATGCATATTGTAAAAGGTTGAACAGACTGGGGCTCTTTTCTCTGAAAAATGGAAGACTGAGGGATGGCCTGATAGAGGTGTTTAAAATTATGAGAGGATTTGACAGAGTAGATGTACAGAAGATGTTTCCACTTTCAGGTGAGACCAAAACAAGGAGCCATAAGTATAAGGTAATCACTAATAAATCCAACTGCAAATTCAGGAGGAAGTTCTTTACTCAGTGCGTTGTTAAAATGTGTAACTTGCTACTACAAGGAGTAGTTGAGGTGAATAGCATAGATGCATTTAAGCAGGAGCTTGATGAACATACAAGAGAGAAAGGAATAAAAGGATACATTGATGGGGTTAGATGAATAAAGGTGGGAGATAACTTGTTTGGAAAATAAACACTGGTATGGACCTGTTGGGCTAAATGGCCCAGTTTTCTGCTATAAATACTTTGGTTGAAGTAAGGATACCAACTGTTCATATTTCAAATCCCTCAAAGACGTTTAACGCCAGGAACACATCAAGTGTTGCTAGGGTACCAATGGTGGAAAGTATGCCAGAAGATGTGTTTCCCGTCATAGGACTTATTTTCTGCTATTTGTGTCCTCACTGGGTGGAAAAAGGAACTTGCTGGAACCAAGGGCCACATTAATTTCTGTAAACCTTTAGGAAATACAGGGTCCAAAAATGTTATTTCTGGCCATTACAGCATTATGATCTGGTTTCAAAAATCTAGCAAAGAATGCTCCATGTCTCCTTTCACTAAGTGAAAAAACAAATCCATTTTGAAAATTACTTCTGGGGGTAAAGTTACCGCTTTGGGCGCAATCAGAAAATTGTGCTGGTTAGGTTACAGTTCAAGTTTTCAACAAAATGCATTTGCACAATTACAAATGAAAAATCTTCCATGAACCAGCCCAACTGGATAACACAACAGAATGTAATTGTTTTTCTCTTCCCAGAAGTATCCCTCGATGCATTTAAGAGTGGTAATGTGGTAACATTATAATAAATCTGAAAATGGCTTTATCACCAATAGTAAATCTTTTTAAATGAGTCCTTCACCTTTGAGTAACCTGATTTGAAATCACTGTAAATGAATTCAAAAAGTATATTGAAATATAATTGTTTCACTGGTGTAATTGAATCTTAAACCAGCATAAAAGATGATAGAAAACACAAGTATAAGTGGTTTTGGAATCAACTCACTTAAATTTAAAATTCCCTGATCTTTTCCACAATTCCACCTGGGGTATGCTGCAATTACTAGCATAAACCAATGGAAACTTTACACCTGATGTTTGGATGAAATGACAGAAATTAATTGGTGCTGATGACTATAGGTGGAATATTCCTTGTACTAAACCTGGTTTGTCTCATCTACCTAGCTTGTGAAAATCTAAGTTCCAAACAATTAAAGCAATAATATTTGTGTCAACAACTTACATTTTCATGTCATTCCTCAAGGGGAAGAGTTGACTGTAAGCAGAAAGTTGAGGAGTTTGGGAGGACACTGAAGGCACAGCAAAAGGCTTTAAGAGGATTTTGAAGGCTAACAAAGAGGCAAGAAGGAAAAGTGGTTTTGGAAGAAAATTTCACTGTGCGTGACACAGAAAACTGACAGTGATGACGCGCAGAGAGCAGGGAATAAGCTGTAATCCCGAATCAAAGTGTAAGAGGGTGCAAGTATGATTGGATAGGATATCTCAGACAGTGGAGAGACTTGAAAATTAAGATGAACATCATGAAATTAATTCATTAGCTTACAAGGAATCACTGGAACTCGACAAGGACTGGACCACGAGGAGTACGCAAAGCATTCTTTTAATTTCCACTTTGTGATAATCTCAATCATTATCCCATTGTTCAATCTGCTAACCGGTGAATTATAAGCCAACTCTATATAATTTTGATCAATGCAATCAACGTTCAATAATTGGTTAGGCTACAGTTCTTACTTCATAAACTTTAAGTGTTTAAGGCTAGCAGTAATGGCTCTTTGCTGCCATAGAGTGGCTTTTCTAAAAGACACAAGTGGGTGGTAAAATTACCAACAAATTCAAAATTCTGCCCACAACTTATTTTTTTCTAAATGTCATACATCATAATACAATAGGCACCACTTAGCCTTGAAATGCATAATTCTCATATTCAAGGTTGTGATCCATTAGAGTTAAATTACATAATTCATTTTAGAGGGATTTTATACTTAACCATTAGAAGTTAACATCCTCTATGAAAATGTCAGTCAAGCATAATAACGGCAAATTCTTCTTATATAATTTGTTTGGGACTTAGTTATGTCTACAGGTTAAGTTATGTACAAAGACTTGTCTCACATGCACCTCCTGATGTCACACTTCCCATGTCACACTATGCGGTCCATTTTCTTATATGCAAATATCAGCATCAGAACCATAGAATGTAGTCAGAGAGAAAAGTCTATCCATAAAAAAAACAGAAACCTAACCAATCAAATCACTTAAACTATTTTTAAATGTCACTAACCTTTCATCTACCATCTTTCTTTCTCACAAACTCAAAACATCCAGCATGTAGGTTGAGACAGAAGTGAGAAGGGAAAAAGAAGCTAAGGGCTGAAGAGGCTTTATGCGACAGCTCCTCCAAGGTTGCCATTTATTATGGTTATGATTTGCCCCCTGCCCATTATTCCCAGCACATTCCTTGGGGATAGGGTGTGTTTGTGGCCTCTAGATATCTGGTCACCATCTGTCACTAATGTTGTGCCAATCCTTCTCCTGCAAGAAGTATTAGTAATGGTCTTGACAGCTGCTCTGAGAATTTTCCTATCGTCTTTGAACAGTACATATGTTGTGTGCAAGATGCAGGGTGTAGAGGAGTGAGGGATTTCATACTGATAACATTAGGAGTTGCATGGTGTATGAGTAGGAGGAGAAGAAGATACAGTAAAATGAGGTGGAGTGATTTTGGGAATGTGAAGGGGGGCACATGCAGAGAAATGTTATGAGTGTGGATTTGGGTGGTGCAGATTTTAGGAGACAATACTTGAGGTGAGAGTTATGATTCTTACCTTGCCAGCTGTGGTGAGGGTCATTATACTTCTTTTGGCATTTCAGCCATGTCCAGGGAGCTAAGTTCCTTGAATTAACATGATCAGCTCTTTTTTCTCACTACCAACAGAGATATTCCAAAGACTGCTTTCTGACCTATGGTAGAATATAATCTACTTCCTTTGGTGAACATGGTGCCCTCTTTGGACCTCTAGCAGCCATTTGGTACCTTTCAGAACATTTCCTGCTATCTGCATTCAAAGTGTATCTCCCATTTAAGAGATGCTCGCTACCTTTAAGTGACATCAAAAATGCATGATTTTCCATCTCCCCAAACAGCAACTAAGCCAATAAGCAGAATGGGTGGTGCCGGTTTCACAACAGGCATATGGAATTCATGTGGTCCTTGCACTCATTTGAGCAAGCACATGCTCTACCCACCCATTTTTGGGTGCAACCAAATTTCTAGGCCAATGATTCTAAGATTCTACAAATATCATCTTAATTAAGAAATTGTATTCTCAAAAGAACAAAAGAAGTAGGAGCAGGAGTAGACCATAAGGCCCCTAAAGCCTGCTCCACCATTCAATAAGATCTTGGCTGATGTGATTATGGTTTTAACTCCACTCCCACCCACCCCCTCCTCCACCCCTCATAACTCTTAAATCCCCTGTAAATTAAAAATCTGTCTAACTTCAGCCATGAATATATTCAATGACCCATCCTCTGCTGCTCTCTGGGGTAGAGGATTCCAAAGATTAATGGTCCTCTGGGAGAAGAAATTCTTCCTCATCTACATCTTAAATGGGTGACCCCTTATTTTGAAACTGTACCCCCTTGTTCTAGATTCCCCTAAAAGGGCAACGTTCTCTCAGCATCTACCCTGTCAAGCCCCCGCAAAATCTCATGTTTCAATAACATCACCTCTTCTAAACTCCAGTGAGTGTAGGTCCAACCTGCTCAACCTTTCCTCATAAGACAACCCATTCATCCCAGAAATCAACCTCATGAACCTTCCCTGAACTGCCTCCAATACAAGTATGGCCTTCCTTAAATAAGTAGACCAGAACCGTACACAGTGCGCTCTAGGTATGGTCTCACCAATGCCCTGTACGTTGTAGCAAGACTTCCCTACATTTATATTCCATCCCCCTTGCACTAAAGGCAAACATTTGATTTGCCTTTCTAATTACTTGCTGTACCTGCATGTTAACTTCTGGCAATTCAGGTACAAGGATGACCAGATCATTCAGCATCACAGCATTCTGCAACCCCTCTTTATGCCAAAGTGGACAATCTCACATTTTCACAAATTATACTCCATCTGCCAAATATTTGCCCACTCTCTTAACCTCTCTATATTCCTTTGCAGACTCTTTGGGCCGGAGTTTCATGCAGTCAGAAAAATGGACCTTTAAAAATCATGGACAGGACCCAGATGCAGAAGTCCTGCTTCCATTGCTGAAAGTTTAATTTGTACTGGTCGGGAAAAGGGTTAGGGTATGAATCACACAGGAAGGAAATATGAACTCAACAAGGCTATTTGAACTTAGTGCTAAGTTCAAGCAGACCCCATTTTGGCTGTTGCAAGGGCATTAACCTGCACCGTGAGGGTCACAATTTTTTTAATGGAGTAAAATGCATTTGAAGGGAAGATAAGGTCTGCTTAACTGTCATTATCTGAAGTTTTTTAAATCCCACACTCCTTAAACTGTTAAAATAATCTGGCTGCAGCTGTCAGTGATTATTAAAAACAACCTCTGCTGGACTGCTTTGATTGACAGGCCAGCTCCTGTAGCATCTGGTCAAGCAAGTTCCAATAGAGTTCTTGGTGGACCTTTCCCCAAGGACTATTCATCATGAACACTTGGCTGAGCTTTAAAAGCTACTATTACCTCAGCAGGGGGTTCTGTGGTCACAGTTTGATTGACAGCTTAAAGAAGCTTTGAAAGGATTAGGGGTATGAACAGATGTCTGTTTGTTTTTTGAAGAGATTGCTCACTTGAGGAGATTTAAAAGCTTTGATACTTTCCATGAATGGGAGGTTTTTTAACTATCAAGTCTATATAGTGCAAGTTGTATTAGATTTTTAGGAGTTTATTTTATTTCATCTCCACATGGCTCCTGAAGTCTGCCCATCATGGATGCTGAGTGAGTGGCTATGGAGTTGGCATGGAGGATATATCAGGGCATGGGGAGAGTAGAGTAGGAGACGTGAGTTGGAATTGAATTGGCGTGTAAGGTATATGGGACTAAGGGAGTGGATGGGAGCATGAGTTGGCATTGAGTTGGCCTGGAGGGTATGAGAGGCCTTGGGGTGGGTAAGGGGTTGAGTGAGTGTGAGAGATGAGGAATAAAGGACTTAAAATCTTCTAAAACAACTGGGATGAAGTCGCAGAGATCCAAGGCAGGCCTTCAAACCAGCTCGCTTGGCCTCGTCTGCCCCCGTGGCCACTTACACTCTCCCTTTCAGGATCACCAAGCTCAACTCTATCCTGCACCTACCTCCCTGGAGCAAAAATCTCACACATTTTAACAAGGCAGGTCTGGTGACTTGAGAAATTTCAAGACTTGAGCTAACCACCTCGGTTGCCAAAATCCAGCCCTTTGTGCCCTTCTCACAATTTGTTTTCCTACCTAACTCCATATCAGCAGCAAATTGAGCTACAGTACACTCTACTCCTTCATCCAAGTCATTAACATAGACTGTAAATAGTTAAGACCCCAGTACTGATCCCTGTGGCACTCCACTAGTTACAGTTTGTCAACCTGAAAATGAACTATTTATCCCGACTTTCTGTTTCCTGTTCATTAGCCAATCTTCTATCCATGCGACTATATTAGCCCCAGCATTTTGAGCTCTTAGCTTGTGCAGTAACCTATTATGTGCCAGCTTTTCAAACGCCTTTTGAAAATCCAAATCGACTGCATCTACGGGTTCCCCTTTATCTACCCTGCTTGTTACATACTCAAATAACTCTAAGAAACTTCTCAAACACAATTTCCCTTTCAACCATGTTGACTCTGTCTGATTATATTATGATTTTCTAAATGTCCTGCTACTACTTCCTTAGTAATGGATTCTAGCATTTTCCCCAATGATAAATGTTAGACAAAGTTACCTATAGTTTCCTGCTTTCTGTCTCCCTCCTTTCTTGAATAGTGGTGTTACATTTGTGGTTTTCCAATCCACTTCCAGAATCAAGGAAGTTATGGAAGATTGCAAAAAATGCATCCACTCATCTGCAGTAACTTCTGTTGAGAACCCAAGATGCAAACCATCAGGTCCAGGGGACTTGTCAGCCGTTAGCCCCATTAGCTTTCCCAGTAGTTTTTCCTCTAGTGATACTGATTGTTCTAAGTTCCTCCCTCCCTTTTGTCCTTGATTTTCTCCTATTATTATTGGGTTTCTTTTGTGACATATACAAAATACTTGTTCAAAGCCTCTGTCATTTTCTTGTTTCCCATTATTAATTCCTCAGTCTCATTCCTTTAAGGGACTAATGCACACCTTATCTGCTCCCTTCTTTTTTATATACTTGTACAAGTTCTTATTGTTTGTTTTTATGGACCCATCATCTGCAAAGCAGCAATCATCACGGGATTGCTCCTCCGCTTGAACTTTTCCATGCCTAGACACTGCTCTGAATTTCTTGCTGGGTCCTCTGATCATAGATTCTCTAGAACTGTGGAGTGCAGCATTCCTGAGAGAACTGCATCGCAGCATTGTAGCATCATGGGGATGACAAGGCACAATCCCATTTTACGGCATTAACTGCTGTATGGTAAGGTTAAATGTCCAATGCAGATGTTAGTGAATGGGTGAATGGGCGAATGGGTGAGCAGATGAATGAGTGGATATGTAGGTTGGTAGGGTGGGTATTTGGGTGAGATATGTGGGTAGGGTAGCAGGTGGGCAAGTTGGCAGCAGGGTGGCAGGTGGGCAGGGTGGCACCTGGGGTGAGGTGGTAGGTGGGTACGATGGCAGGTGGGTATGGTAGCAGATGAGTAGGGTGGTAGTTTGGGGAGGTGGTTAGTGGATGGGCGGCAGGTGGGCGAGGTGGTAGGTGGGTAGGGTGGGAGATGGGAAAGGTGGTATGTGGGTTTTGTGCAAGTGTACAGTAGGCAAAATGGCAGGTAGGTAGGGTGGCAGATGGGTTGCTTGGCAATTGTACAGTGGATAGAATGGCAGGTGGGTAGTGGTAGGGTGAGGTGATAGGTGGGTCAAGGAGTAGTCCAGTCAGGTTGGAAGGGGTAGTCAGGTCAGGGGCCAATCAGATGTGGTTGTGGTGGGTAGTTGATTCGGGATGTGTCATGGGGTCAGGCTGGGGTGGTTGGGTGGTCAGGGGCTGTATTTGGGTCGGATCATGGGGGGCCTGTTGGGGGTTCGGGGGGGTAATCGAGTGGTCGGGGGAAGTTGTTGGGTAGGGTCAGAGGCAGTTGAGGGGGTCAGAGGGAATATTCAGTGTGGGTCAGAAGGTTAATTAGTGGAGAGTCAGTTCTGTAGTTATCCAGGAGTTTAACTAGGATTTTTGTGTCTAACATTTCCTGGGTAACTATTCAGGTTATTCCCATGGAACTATCCAAAATCCTTGACTCTAACTCAGATTCAGGCACTTTTGCAGAGGGTCCCAGGGAACAGGACAATTGCCCATTGAAAGTTCAAACTTCCCAGGCAATTCCCATGGAGGTCAGCACGTCAGGATTTCTGTGGGTCCTGAGCACATTTTAGGCCATACGTCCGGTAGCCAACAATCCGTAGACCAAAAGATCTGGGCCTATATTTCTTGCTGGTTTACTCTCATATTCTAATTTCTCCATCTTTATTATTTTTTAGTTATCCTTTGTTGGTTTCTAAAATTTTCCCAACATTCAGGCCTACCATTAATCTTAACAGCATCGTAAGTCTTTTATGTAAATTTGATACCATCCTTAACTTCTTTAGTTAGCCACAGATGGTGCATCCTTCTCAGTAGAAATATTTCCTTAAAATGTCTGCCACTGCATTTCTACTATTGTAGCTGCTCCAGGAAAGCCCTATCTCGAGCCCAAGGTTTCAATCCATGACCAGAACCTGTCAGCAGTGGATAAACTCACTTATCTCAACAGCTCACTCTCTCTCTCGAGCTGTCCATATTGACAATGAGACACATGCAAGAATTGCCAAAGCAGCTGTAGCCTTCAGCAGACTTCAAACATCAGTCTGGAAACAAAGCGGAGTAAGTCTGCTTATCAAACTGAAAGTCTATAGGACAGTAGTCCTGCCCACTCTGCTCTATGCTTGCAAGATTTGAACTGTGTATCAGCATCATGCCAAGAAACTCAATCACTTGCACTTGAGCTAGCTTCGGAAGCTTCTGAAGATCACACAGCAAGACAGAATACCAGACACTGAGATGCTCATCCAAGCTGGCATGCCTGGCATCCACACAGTATAGAGACAGTAACAACTGAATTGGCTTCTCTGTAGCTCTGAAGAAAAGTCATACTGATTCGAAACATCAACTCTGTTTCTCTCTCCACAGATGCTGTTGGGCCTGCTGAGTTTTTCCAGTATTTTCTGTTTTTGTTTCAGATTTCCAGCATCCGCAGTATTTTGCTTTTAGCAGCTGATTGGGTTGGTCATGTAGCCAGAATGTTTAACACTCACTTGCCCAGATCAGTCTTAAAGGAGAAGTTGAGTCTGGAGTGCGCTGGCAAGTTGGTCAAAGGAAGTGCTACAAGGACACTCTGAAGGCTTAGGAGATTTGATGAAAGCTCACCTGATACGTTAAACTCTGTTGCTGTCTCCACAGATGCTGCCTATCCTGCTATTTCTAGCATTTTCTGTTTTGGTTCAAGATCATACAGTGGGACAAGTTAGCGCAGTTGGCTAGACAGCTAGCATGTGAGTCAGATCAATACCAACATCATGGGTTTCAATCTCTGCTCTGGCTGAGGTAGAATCGGAGTCTGCTTTCTCACCCTGCCCATAGTCAAAAATCATGGCACTATGCTGTGGTCTAGTGAATTTTCACTAAGGGCCTGCCTTCGGGTAGAGAAGTGAAAAAGAATTCCAGAACATATTGTTCTAAGAACCAGTCCCAAATCCATTCTAAGAACTCATCTTCAAGGCCACCATTGATGCTTTGAGTTGTCCAATCTAAATGAAGATTAAAATTGCACATAATTTTGCAGTATCTTTCTCATACGTTCCCATTATTTCTTGATTTATACTCCATCCTACAGTGTAGCTACTATCAGGGGGACTATAAACAACTTCAACCAGCAGCTTCTTTTCTTTGATATTTCTTATTTCGGCCCAAATTGATTATACATCTTGATCTTCTGAGCTAAGATCATTTCTCACTATTGTACTGATCTCATCCTGTATTTAAAGAGCCACTCCACCTCCTTTTCTTTCTTCCTATCTTTCCAAAATATCAAATACCCTTGTATATTCAGTTCCCACCCTTGGTCACCTTGTAACCATGTCTTTGTAATAGCTACTGTACCATAGCCATTAATTTCAATTTGTTCTATCAATTTATCCATCTTGTTATGAATGCTGCGTGCATTCAGATAAAGAGCCTTTAATTCTGCCTTTTTTACCATTTTACCCTATCCTGACCCTAGCATCTGGTGCACCCATTCCGTCCCTTCCTGTCACACTCTGATTATCATTCCCTATATCACTACCCTGCACTATTGCTTTATTCTTTCTCATTAACTTCCGAAATCTCCCCTCACACGAACACTCCTCCCACACCCCACTATTTAGTTTAAAGCCCTCTCTACAGTCTAGTTACACAATTCGCCAGATCACTAGTCCTAGTGAGGTTCAAGTGACGGTCACCCACAGTACAGCTCCCTTTGTCCCCTGGACTAGGTAGCCCATGAATTGAAACCCATTTCTCCCACACCAATCTTTTATCAGCATTCAACTCTCTGATCTTATTTATTCTATGCTAATTTGTTCATGACTCAGGTAATAATCCAGAGATTATTACCTTTGTGGTTCTGCTTTTTAATTTAACTTCTAGCTGCTAATACTCCCTCAGCAGAACTTCTTTTTTAGTTCTACCTTTGTCATTAGTGCCCACATGGACCACAACAACTGGATCCTGTCCCTCCCACTCCACGTTCCTCTGTAGCCTCAAGGAGAAGTCCTTACACCTGGAACCGCGCAGGCAACACTGCCTTGGGGACTCACGTACTCAGCTGCAGACAACAGTGTCTATCCTCATAACTATACTGTCCCCTATGACTACTTCATTGCTTTTTTACTCTCCCCACTTGAATAGCCTCTTTTACCATGGTGCTGTGGTTAGTTTGCTCATACTCTTAGGAATCCTTGCTCTTGTCTACACAGATCACACCAGCCTCAAACCTGCTAGACAAATGCAAGGGCTGTGGCTCCCCCGGTGCTATCTGCTGGATCATTATATTTGCCTCACTCATAGTCACACCCCTCTACCCTTACCATAGACCAAACCTGAAGTACCCAGATAAAGGGTGTGACTGTCTCCTAGAACAAAATGCCCATGTAACTTTTCCCTTCCCTGATGCATCACAGTGTCCAAAACTCAAACTGCAGCTCAACCCTGAACTGATGTTCTTCAATCTGCAGACACTTGCTACAGAGATGTGGTTTTTGTGGATCACACTGGCATCCAGCAGAACCTACATGCTAGAGCTGCAACACATCACCTGCCCTGCTATCTCTACTGTATTTTATTTAACTAATTAGAGTTTCAAGTTTAGAAATATTACTTGATGATTACTTGTAGTTATATCGAGTAATTTAATTAGCTAAGCTATAAATTTGATACATTATTTTTTATCTCCCCAATACTAGTTTAAACTACCTCCCTAGTTTGAAGAAAGAAAGAAGCCTTAAAATTCACCAACCAATCACCTACCTGCTTACATAGTTAATGCCTCTGGACTTTACCTCTCAGGTCTCACTGTCTCTCGCTCCCTCTGGTGGACCATTCCATGTTCTGTATAACACCAGAACAGTACCTCTTCCCTCCTTATGCCAAATTTCCTGGCGCAACAAATTCCCCAAGTTATACAAGTCAGCTATCTAGCAGTGCTCCATTGAGCTGGACTTTGTGCTACTTGCTTTTTGTCTTAGCAAATTTATACTAGCTAAAATTCCAGACACCTGAGTCAGGCCCTGCTGGCTAGGGAACCAGTTCTAACTAGCCACCCAATTAACCAATTGTACAGCTGCCACTAGCAGGTAACCTGTTTATCACTAAGACTGGAAGAAACTACAATTTAATATTAAAGTAACGTTAAATACTAAATGCAAGCTTGACTAGATTTTAGAAAGAGATCAGTCCTTAAAAATCCCCTCGCTCACCAAATTCCCTGAGTTAAACAGGTACTCTGTCTAGCAGTACTCCATGGAGCTGAACCTCATGCTACTTACTTTG
The DNA here is from genome assembly GCF_017639515.1 of Carcharodon carcharias. Lineage (NCBI taxonomy): Eukaryota > Metazoa > Chordata > Chondrichthyes > Lamniformes > Lamnidae > Carcharodon > Carcharodon carcharias. The sequence goes on from NC_054486.1 coordinate 76,741,652, forward strand.
CATGTTAGCAAAACCTCCTGTTGTTCAACAGGTACTAGGAATTTGCCTGATCCTTGCACCCATGTGAAAGGTACTTGCGCATGCCCTACTCAAGCATTTTTGAGTGCAACCACATTTCTAGGCCTATGGTTCTAAGATTCTACAAATATCAGCTTGGCTCAAAGATAGCATTCTCAACTCTAAGTCAGAAGGTTACGGTTCAAGCTACACTCCTGGAACCTAAGCACAGAATCTAGGCCGCACTGAGAGATTGCGGCATTGTTGAATGTGTTGTCTTTCAGACGAGCTGCTAAAATTAACCATCTCTTCAGGTAGACCTAAAAGATCCAATTATACTTTTTAAAGAAAAACAAGGGCTCTCCTAGTCAAAGGGATCAACAGTTTTGAATAAAACAATGGAGAAAAAAGCTTTCAATCACTTAAGAAACAACTAAGTGAAGCAATGAGGGAGTGTAAGGTGGACGTATTAAGATGCTACATGACTCATCCATATGTCTCTCACATCCTGGATAACATTTGTTGTGCAACGAACACCACTAAAGACAGATTAATCAGTCATTTTCCTCATTGCTATTTGTGGGACCTTTCTGTGCATACATGGGTTGTACTTGCTAATAGAAAAGCAAGGTCAACACATTGAAAGTCATTAATTGGCTGCGGAGCGCTTTGGAACACCCTGAAGTTGAGAATAGCACAATGCAAATACATGTTTTTTATTCTTTCTTAGCTGATACCACTGCAGCGGCTTGGTTATAAAATAGATATTGCCCATACAATAAGAGCAAAATACTGTGGATGCTGGAAATCTGAAATAAAAACAGAAAGTGCTGGAAATACTCAGCAGGTCTGGTAACATCTGTGGAGAGAAAAAACAGAGTTCAAATTTCAGGTTGATGAGCTTTCATCAGAACAATCATGACAAAGGACAATCATCTGAAAATTTGGGAAGGATTTTCCCTGTGGGTTTCTGAGCACCACATTCACTCAATGTGATTTTCGAAGCAACGGCCAATTAATGGCCAAACAGCAGGCTTGACATCTAATTAAGGACAGTGTACAGGCTTTTGAAGCTGGAGGGCCAATCAGAGACCTTCCAACTTGAAAGCAGCAGCTGCAAACCATAGCAGGTGAAGCAAAAGAGTGGGGACTTCAAAATGGAGATGCCTTAGCCAACTTTTTCAAACTTTAAATTAAAAATGGCCTGCTGCACCCAGAAAGGATCTCTAATGCTGCCTAGAGTGCTGGCCCCTGGTCTGCCACTGAGTTCACATCCAGGCAGCTGCACTATGTAGTTTTCAATTGTTCAGCATTTGATTATGTGTGTCACGTATCTGTTCTCTATGTGTGATTGGTTAAGACTGGGTGTGGTTACTGAGAAAGAGAAACTAAACTTTAGGCAAGAAGCTGGAAGCATGAGAGCAGACATTTTAAATAGTCATAGAGTACGAGGCCACGACTTTATGACCCCGCCATGGCGTGTCTCACCCCGGCGGATGCGGCGAGCCATTTAAATCCCCGTTCAGATCAGCGGGACCATAATATCCCATCAGGCGGCAAAATCCTGGCCAGAGAATTTTACAGCATGGAAAGAGGCCCTTTGGCCCATCGTGCCCACGCTGGTTATCAAGCCCCTATCTACTGTAATCCAATTTTCCAGCATTTGGCCCATAGCCTTGTATGCTATGGCATTTCAAGTGTTCATCTAAATACTTCTTAAATGTTGTGAGGGTCCCGGCCTCTACCACCTTTTCAGGTAGTAAGTTCCATATAACCCCACCATCTGGGTGCAAAAGTTTTCCTCAAATCCCTTCTAAACCTTCTACCCCTTACCTTAAATCTATGCCCCCTGGTTATTGGCCTCTCTACTAAGAGGAAAAGTTTCTTCCTATCCACCCTATCTTTGCCCCTCATAATTTTGTACACCTCTATCGAGTCCCCTGTCAGCCTTCTCTACTCTAAGGAAAACAACCCCAGCCTATCTAGTCCCTCTTCATAGCTGAAATATTCCAGCCCAGGCAACATCTTGGTGAATCTCTTCTGCACTCGCTCTAGTGCTATCACATCCTTCCTGTAGTGTAGTGACCAGAACTACACACAGTACTCCAGCTGTGGCCTAACTAGTGTTTTATACAGCTCGAACATAACCTCCCTGTTCTTGTATTCAATGCCTTGACTAATAAAGGCAAATATCCCATATGCCTTCTTAACCACCTTATCTATCTGTCCTGCTGCTTTCAAGGATCTATGGATATACACACCAAGGTCCCTCTGATCCTCTATACTTCCTAGGGTCCCACCATTCATCGTGTACTCCATTGCCTTGTTATCCTCCCAAAATGTATTACCTCACACTTGTCAAGATTAAATTCCATTCACCACTGTTCTGTCCAACTGACCAGCCCATCTATATCGTCCTGTAGTTCTCACTATTTACCACACCAACAATTTTCATGTAATCTGCAAACTTACTAATCATACTTCCTACATACATGTCTAGATCATTAATATACACTACAAACAGCAAGGGACCCAGCGCCAAACCCTGCAGTACACCACTGAACACAGGTTTCCAGTCACAAAAACAACTTTCAACCATCACCCTCTGTCTCCTGCCACTAAGCCAATTTTGGATCCAATTTGCCAAACTGCCCTGGATCCGATGGACTCTTACCTTATTGATCATTCTCCCATGCGAGATCTTGTCAAAAGCTTTACTGAAGTCCATGCAGACTACATTAACAACACTACCTTCATCTACATACCTCCTCAAAAAATTAAATCAAGGTTGCTAGACATGATCTCCCCCTAACAAAGCCATGCTGTCCTTAATTAATCCTTGCCTCTCCAATGGAGATTAATTCTGTCCCTCAGTATTTATTCCTAAAGTTTCCCGACCACTAATGTTAGAATCATTGGCCTATAACTCCCTGGTTTATCCCTACCACCCTTCTTGAATAATGGTACCACATTAGCTGTCCTCCAATCTTGTGGCACCTCTCCTGTGGCCAGAGATGATTTGAAAATTAAAGTCAGGGTCCCTGCAATCACCTCCCTTGACTCCCACAGGCACCTGGGATGCATCTCATCTGGGCCTGGGGATTTATCCACTTTTAAGCCTGCTAAAACCACTAATACCTCCTCCCTCTCAATGTTAATTTGTTCAAGCATATCACAGGTCCCCTCCCTAATTTCTATACCTACATCATCCTTCTCTATAGTGAATACAGATGCAAAGTATTCATTTAAAACCTCATCTACGTCTTCCGACTCTTCACACAGATTACCACTTTGGTCCCTACTCTTTCCCTGATTATCCTCTTGCTCCTAATATACTTATAAAATGCCTTTGGATATTCCTTTATTTTATCCACCAGCATTTTTTCATACCCCCTCATCACTCTCCTAATTTCATTTTTAAGTAACCCCCTGCACTTTCTATACTCCTCTAGGGCTTATGCTGTTTTGAGCCCTCAGTATCTACCATAAGAATTCCTTTCTTCCTTATCCAATTTGTACATTCCTCAACATCCAGGGTTCTCTACACTTATTAGTCTCACTCTTCAGCTTTATGGGAACTGGTTGGCTCTGCAGTCTCACTATTACCTTTTTGAATGACTCTCACTGCTGCTGTAGATTTTCCTACAAGTAGCTGCTCCCAGTCTACTTTGGCCAGATCCTATCTTATCATATTAAAATCAGCCTTCACCCAATTCAGAACCTTTATTCCCAGTCCATCTTTGTCTTTTTCCATAACTACTTTAAATCTTACTGAATTATGGTCACCATCACCGAAATGGTGCCCCACTGACACTTCTACCACGCCTGGCTTCGTTCCCTAAAATAAGGTCCAGCACCACCTCCTCTGTTGTTGGACTTTCTATGTGCTGGCTTAAAAAGCTCTCCTGGATACATTTTAAGAATTCTGCCCCCTCTAAGCCTTTCACACTTTGTCTATCCCAGTTAATACTGGGGAAGTTGAAATCCCCTACTATTATTACCCTATTATTTTTACACTTCTCTGAGATTTGCCAACATATCTGCCCTTCTATCTCACCCTAACTTTTTGGGGCTCTATAGAACACTCGCAGCAATGTGATTGCCCCCTTTTTGTTTTTAAGTTCTCATTTGAGGAACCTTCTATGATATCATCCCTCTTTATTGCAGTAATTAACTCCTTGATCAATATTGTGATCCCACTCCTCTTTTATGCCTCCCCCCATCCCACCTCGCCTGAAGATTCTATACCCCGGAATATTGAGCTACCACTCCTGCCCCTCCCTCAACCATGTTTCCGTGATAGCAATGATATCATATCATTAATCAACACTCTCAACTCATCTGCCTTACTCGCAAGACTCCTTGCATTAAATCCAACCACTTAAACTCTTGTACTATTCACTGTATTCATAAAGGGAGAGAAGGGATGAGAATTAAAATCTTCTGCAAAAATACTTCTGTTGTATTTATAATTGTGTTTCATTATGTGTCAATGTCAGAATAAAGTAGACAAGTTAATATAGTAAAATTGAACCTACTTTTCACAAAACGAAATGCTTTTGTCACTTTTGACACTTATAAATGATGCATTTTATTAAAGCATTTGCCCAAGGACTGTTAATACAGGTGCAGCTTCTGTGCTTCTGCTACTGGGACCACAGGATGAAAATGATATGAGTGGGAAATCATGTACAGGGCATACCTATGCTTTATATTCAAACTTCTGATCTGTATTCTTATCAAACAAAGTTCCACACTGTAACTATAACTGTGATAAATTTGCCCTATCATACCAGACTCTGTGTGCTGCTAGTTGCTGAATCAGTAGGGACAAAAATTTGAATTTAAATAGAGTCTTTAACATGAAAACAGAAAAGTATGAAGAAATGGGCACTGAATGAAAGAAGGAAAGATTAGGAGGAATTATCAAAAATCTGGTCAAGGATGTCAGTTTGAAAGAGCATCTTAAGAGGAAGATGATGAAATGGATTTTTTAGAGAAGGGATTTCAGAGCATGGGGCCTAAGTGGATCAAGGCATGACTGCCAACCATTAGGTAAAAGGAGGGAGAATGCATAAGGCCAGAATCGGAGGCACAGAGATTCCTGGGAAAAGAGGGTTGTAGGGTTGGAAGAGACCAGATACCATTGTAAGTCACCAAGGATACAAGCGAAGGGCAAATGAGGCTTGGTGTAGACTAAGTTATGAATAGCAGAATTTTGGATGAGCTGAATTCTATGGAGAGTGAAGAATGGGAGGCTGCCAGGAGAGCACTGGTACAACTGAATCTGGATTTGGCAATCCAAAGAATGAGTGTTTCAGCAGCAGATGGTTGTAGTTTGAGATGCGACACAGATGGGCAATGTTAGAAATGAGTGTGTTTTTTGTACAGGCTGACACTTCTTGCAATATTGAGGGAGTTCACCACTGTCAGAGAATCCATTTTTCATCTGAGACAATAAAACAAGGCCCTATCATCCCTCTCAGTTGGACATAAAAGAACTCAAGACATTTTTTGAAGATAAGTTGGAGGGGGGTGGTTTCCCCAGGGTACTGGCCAATGTTTTATCCTTCAACAAACCTTAACAAAACAGATTATCTAGTCATATATCACTGTTGTTTATGGGACATGCTGTGTGCACATTGGATTCACATTTCGACCATTACAACATTGACTACACTTCAAAAGGACTCTGGGATATAGATATGGGATCAAACCAGAATTGACCACAAAATCAAACACGATATAGAAACTGCAAAGAATCAGGTATATTTAAGACACTGGTGAGAATATGGGGCAAGATTTTGTAACCATGCTGGAGGCATGAACTGAGGTGGATAGGCAAAGAATTTCCCACTGCTTGTTGGCAAGGTCCCGCCTCCAAGCTACTTTTAAGGCCAGGTTGCAGACGAGCCAATTATGGTAATTAATGGGGCTATTAAGGCCCTTCTTCTGCTGACTGGATTTTTCGTGAAGGGACTGAAACACAGCCGGAGAAAGGAGGCAGCCTCCTGGTGACAGGCTGTGGGGCCAGCATTCCTGTAGCTTTAAACACCAGCCATCCCACTGCCAATGCAGAAACTTGGTCACAGCTGCAGCCACAGGCCATCCTGTGGAGGGTTTCACAAAGCCAGTCAGATAGCTAAGGCCATTTTTAATTCCAAATATTTTAAAACTGCTGAGAGGGCTCCTCCATCTTGAGATACCTTTTCTCCCCCTTACATTCAGCGGCAGGCTGCAGCTTTCTCATTGGGGTCTTCCAGGTGAACTTCTCTTACCTCCATGTAAGCCACGAACAGTGTGTGCATTATCTGCATTTTATGAAGGAGCTGTTGACCGAACTCTGCCACCTCTAGGAATCAGACCTGCAGCCTCTGAGCCATGTGAAGATGGCACTGCCAATGACCATGAAGGTGACGGTGGCTCTCAACTTGTATATGTCAGGATCCTTCCAGACTGGAGCAATCAACATAGCTAACATGTCACAGTTCGCCACTCATTTCTCTATCCGGCAGATGACAGTGGCTTTGTATGCCAGCAGAGGGAACTTCATTATCTTCTCTCTGAACAGAGGGAAGCAGGTGGAGCTTGCACATGACTTTGCCAGGATAGCAGGATCCCCAAGGTGCAGGGAACCATTAACTGCATAAACATACCTTTGCGGACGCCATATCTCAATTGGAAAATGTACCAAAACTGCAAAGCTTACCATTAACTCAATGTGTAGTTGATGTGTGAGCCTGCCCAGGAAATTATTGTGGTGAATGACCGCTATCCTAGCAGCAGTAATGATCCTCTGCCATTCTACAACTCCATTAATCTTTTAGCCACAACATCAAACCAAAGAATGGCTGCTGGGCAACAAAAACTAAAATTCATATTACACCTAATTGATGATTTCCCCTCACAACTTGACCACTTGTGATCAGCACTCAGATAGTAAGAGCATTGCTGCCACAAAGATCATTATCGAGCAGATGATTGGGGGGCTGAGGAAAAAGTTCTTCTGTGTCAATCATTTTGGATGACCTCCCCCAGTACTTGCTGGAGTGGGTATCTCAATTTTTGGTGCTGTGCTGCATCCTCCACAACCTGGAAATCATGAGGGCATGATCTCTGGAGGAGGAGGAAGAGGACAAGGATCAGGAAGAAGGGAGGGGGCAGCTGGCAAATCTATGATTTGGATGTATTCTGTGAGCACCTAATTTAATTCTGGCTCTGCTGAATATAACATCAGACCTGTCTTGTCCAACAGTTCCACACTGTACCATCCCTCAGTGAGATATTAGTGAGAGATTGTTCCAGCCTGGAAGGATCCTGACATGTACAAGTTGAGAGCCACGGTCACCATCACGGCCACTGGCAGTGCCATCTTCACACAGCTCTGAGGCTACAGCTCTGATTTCTAGAGGTGGCACCACAGCACCTCACAGCCAAAATCCTGAAATAAAAGCTACCACAAAACAACCATTCCATACCACCTAATGCAATAAAAATAATTCACAAACATAAACTGATCACCATGGTATATTGCATTGGTACCTGTCCTGCAGGTTCCTGGGCTTGGCCCAGTGCTCCGACACAGTGCAACCCCAGTGACTGCAGCATTGCTGGTGGAAGGCTGGCTACTTTCAGGGAGGGAGACGGCAGATGACGTTGTAGTATGCTGAGAGGGCCACGTTTCAGACTACACCATCTCAGCATGGCTAGCAGCAGTCTGGGCTGGCTGGCTGATAGACAATAATAAGGGGATGGGAGAAGGGACAGTGGTGAGACCACAAATGCTGTCATTATAAGGGAGAGATGTAGGTTCAGGAGAGCCATTGGCATTGCCCTGGGACAGTACCTCAGCACTCGTAGTAATCTGCTGGAGGACAAACTGGTGGGTTGTTCTGCAACCCTCAGTGCCCTTTGAACACTGGCATCTGAAGTTATGAAAGCAACAGTCTGAGCCTGCATGGCATCAAGCTGGGCTTATCTGGTAACAAGGTGAGATTTAATAACCAGTAGCTCTGAAGAAGAGTCATACAGACTTGAAACATCAACTCTGTTTCTCTCTCCACAGATGCTGTCAGATCTGCTGACTTTTTCCAGCATTTTCTGCTTGCGTTTGAGATTTCATAACCTCGGTTCGAGCTCTACTGCAGCACTCAAATGTTGAATGGCTTCTGCCTGTGCTGTAATAGAATTCGAATTACTGGCCAACGGACACTTTAACATGGATGAGTTCCCAAGATTTCTCAAGTACTTGGCTACAACCTTCATGCTGGAAAGGATAGGCTCCAAGCTCCGCATAAGGCCCTGTGCCAAGTTGGAGCCAAATTCCTCTCTGTTCCTTCACAGTGACAGTAGGCTTTCTGGCAGGCCTGTCAATGCACTGAGCATATCTGCATGCATACCCATCAGCTGTTTTCTGTACATTGCCCCCATCAAAGTCCTCAGCTAAGTACACTAGAACTCAGGTGTGACCTTGCCACCTGAAGAGCTGGCACCCATGTAATCCCTTCCTCTGCTTTGGCTGCAAGCCACTCAAAGTCACCCTATGAATTTTATGCAGTGCCAGTATCCGAACTGGAGGCTGTGAGTGCCAGGTCAGTTTCTACTTCAGCGGTCTCATCTTCCCCTAGGTCTTCATCCTCCCACATCATGGCTGACCAGATGGCAGTCCTTGCGTGTCTGAAAGCATAAAGGCACAAGGGCAGGATTGGGGTCAGGGAAGCAGGAGAAAGCAAAATGCTTATGCCATCTGCAGCTTGTAGCTCATAACATAGTGTGAGATGAGGGGAAGTGGAATGAGAGAAGGTGGATTAGGCAGGAACATACCATCATTCTCTCTGGTTTCAGCCCTGCCACTGGCCACTGCCTTAGTGACGACCACTCCAATCATTTGCTACACCATCCACAGGGGTGAGCACATGCAGCCATGCCTATCTCCCTCAGCGTTAAGCTGCTGCAGCTGCCTTTTATGTGCCACCTTGTCTTGCAAAAAGAAAGTAAGTTTGGAGTGTGGAGCAATGCGTTGGGCGATGTGCTTGTCACAGCTAAATGCAAGCTGTGAGAGGTGATGACTGTGAGATATGAGTCACAGTTGATAGAGATTGTTGTTAGGCAAGTGACAGGGCTGTGGTGAATGGAGCAGTATGTAAGGCTAATGGTATAGCAGGATATGGCATTTGAAGATGCATTCACTTAGGCACTCATGTAAGAATTTCAAACTTCTTCCTGCACTGCATCCAGGTTTTCAGGGCTAGTCTGACGGCATTGACCTCAACAGCTACCTGATCTTACTGCCTTCTTAGTACCTGTCTGAAGAGCCACCTGGCCCCAAATGAATAGGACCTTTGTCCTTTGCACCTTCTGCACCAAGACCTCCACCACACTACCTTAGAACCTTGTGGCATGCTCTCTGGCCTGCTGTGCCATTTCTGTACATTCTTTCAACTCTCCTGAAACCAGTTCCAGCCCCGGTTGCAGTCAGCATACAACTGCTTTTAAGAGGTGCAGACTGACCTTAGGTGGTCCAGGCTAATTTTAAGTGGTACTAACCCCACATGTTGGTTGGGCACCCTGCTGACACATGCAGCCAATGAACAATGCGTTCAGTGCTGGGCTGCATACAATCATGTGAATGTCTTTCTTAAATGCTTATTGTTTTGTTCCAGCATTCCAGGATAGCTACACATTAAATCACATTTGTTTGCTCAATTAAACCTCACACCTTATAAAGTACAAGAGCAGTCTGTACTCACTTACCGTATAACACACTACACTTACAGTTGTCTCATTCTGAGATCAAAGCAAAACATATCCAATGAGTCCTTAAACCATTAATATTATACAGGATTGTATACAAATATCTAGCTATCTTCATCTCAATGTAAACTAGGAATGCTGAAGTAAAATTGCATTAATCTTCATTTCAATTCAAACTATGAATGATGAAGTAAAATTGCATTAAATTTACATGAAGCTTATCTAAATTAATGTTAATTTATATAAATTGACTACAGAATTTTTTTTCTTTTCTCCATCTGGATAAAATAACAAACGTGTTGCCAATAAGCCCACACATGAATGATTATCACAAACATGTTTAATTTGGTCAGCATTGTAAATATCAACTCCATATGCATTTACCACTTTAATCCAGCAGAGATTAATGAAGTTTGGTCTTGCTACTGGAGGCTTTTATTCTTGGCCAATATTTGAAAGATTTCACTATAAATTTACACAGGGAAAAGCAACCAGCTCCATCTATAATACATCAAAAAGCATACAATTTGACATGATTTCATGTACTAAAAATAGCCTGTCTGTGAAACTGCATTCTAGGAATTAGGACCAAATACAGTCTTCATGGGGACGCTATAGTGGGTAGCGTCCCTGCCTAGGACCTAATGGCCATGGAAGGAATATTCATAACGTGGCCAAACAGGTTGATTATCAGCCTATAAATCCTTCCAATATGCCCATGGTAGGTGGTAAGAGTGAGAGAATCTCCTGGTAGGCCATGCCTCATACGGAAATGGCACCCCTCAAGCTATAGCCTCTGGTGACAGGCTGGCAACCTGTTCCAGGAAAAATCAGCCATGGAAACAAACATAAGCATGTGCTTTTTCTGTCTCATGTACCAGTAGGCACAGGAGAGAAACAAGGAAAGTTTTAGTGCTACAGAACTTGGGTATTGCTGAAAAAACAGACACAATGTCTAAGCTTTTCATTTTGCACTCTTCAGGACAGATCGCAAGATTATCAACAGTAAAGGGAACAACAATTTATACTGCATGAGAAGAGAGTGCTGATTGGTTGGCAACTGGACTCTGGTTGGTAGAGGCATTGAAGAATGCAAGAGGGAACAGTTAACTGCCAAGCTATAGTTCAAATTCAAACCAGGCAGGTCAACTCTGACTGGTCAAGGGAATGCCATGGGAAATGAACTGGGAAATGCTGTCCGGCAAGCTTTTGTTTAGTTGAAAAAGGTGCAATGTGTGGACACACTCTTTCTATCTGCAAAAGACAGGGCCTTGTATGTGAATATATGTGGCTTCTAGCATGTGTAAGTGAGCCCAACTGATAATGCAATATATAAATTGTTGTTCCCTTTACTATTGGTAATCTTGCGATCTGTCCTGAGTTCAAGACAAAAAGCTTAGACAGCATGTTTCTTCTTTCAGCAATACTCAAGGGAAGCAGTCTTCAGGGGAAGTAGGATCAGCAAGCAGGGACTTTTAGAGTAGGGCAAGCAAACGTAAGATTTTTAATAATATGTGGGTAAACACCTAAGACAAGGTATCTTGTGAATTTCCCACTTGAAAAAATACAAAGATAGAAATTCATTTACATAAGGCTTTTCATGGTGACTGGATGTCTCAAAGTGCTTTACAGCTAATAAGTAATTTTGAAGTGTTGTCACTGTTGTAATGTAGGAAATGTGGCAGTCAGTTTGTACACAGCAAGCTCCCACAAACAGTAAAGTGATAATGACTAGGTAATTTTATGATGTTCTTTCAGGAATAAATATTGGACAGGACACCAGGCATAAGGCATAACTCCCCTGCTCTTCCTCAAAATATTAACATAGGAAAGTACAATTTATCTTTTTTATATACTTTTAATATATCTTATTGTTTATGTTAAGTATCTAAACTTACAGCAATTCAAAAGCAGATAATGGAATCAGAGTTTCCATGCTAAGAAACTGGGTGATGCAAGACCGAGGTGCAACAGCAATACTACTCATGGGAGGGTTAAACTACAGAATGACAAGTTTTGCCGCAATTGCTGCACGTACAGTTGCAGTGCCTGTGACATCACCAACAGCAACATCCTAGATAGCTGCCTGCATCAAAGATGGTGCAGATCTAACAAAGACAAAAAAGAACACACAACACTTTTGTCACTCCCATCTGCTCACTACTCCCTTCCGTTCCTATCGCTGCTACACACCCCCCTCCCCTTGCTCCTTGAAGGTTGTGAAGAGTGAGAGGGAGTGCAGGGTTACCAGGGAGTGGGGAGTAGGGGGTGCGATGAAGATACCCATAAGAGAAAAACAGTAAAAACTCAGAAATAAGAATACTGGTCCGAACTGGTCTTATATACCTTAAAATGGAACACCAATAAAAACTGAGAAATAAGAGTACTGGTCCAAATCGTTTTTTCCTTCTGGGTAGCAGCAAAAGGGAGAGAGTGTCCTGCCACCCACTCCCCACTTCCTGCTCCCCACCACCCTGCTGCTCCTTTTCTATTCACTGCTCACTTCACTGCTCACTCTCACTCACTCCCAGTCCCCACTCCTTGCTCCCTTCCCTTCTCACCACTCTCCCCTCACTCTCTCCCACTCCTCACACCCGCTTCCATTCTCTCTTACCACTCCCCCCTCAGCCTCTCCCACTCCCTGCTCCCTTCCTCTCTTACCATTCCCCCCTCACCCTCTCCCATTCCCCACTTAACCCCGCTTCCCATTCCGTCCCACTTCCCACTCCCTTCTCCGCATCCTTCATTCCCCTAACTCCCCCACCACCCCACCTTCCCCTCCCCCCCGCCCCCCCACCCGCTCCCCTTGAACTTTGGGAGGGAGTGGGGAGTGAGGGTGGGGATGCACAGTTTCTTTTATGCACCTTTCTTCAATAGCTTCAATTGAAGGCTTTCATGTTTTGATCCAGTAGGTCTCTCATTCATGCCATTTCTTCCAATCTCCATTTCACACTCTGAGATTGCAGTTGTTCCCAGAGTGTATGGGTCAGAGATAGAGTGATAATACTATAGTACTGATTCTCCAACCCACATTCCTTTCCAACAGGACTTCAGGCTGGCAGTACAAAATCGGTGAATTTGTCCTCCAAGTACAAGGGAATTCCTCAAGTTAAAGGAGGGCTTAAAAGGTTCAAGTCTTAAGTTCCTTTATCAAAAACCATCTTGGATATCCACGCACTAACCAGCTAATTTCAATTTTAACCACTCCCACATAGACAAACACACACAAACATTACACACAGTTCCTATCTTTAATATCAGCTCTGTTTGAAGGTATGTCTTGCAGGCAGTATGATAGCATTTGTTCTTTTTCAATCATTGCAAATCAGGAACAACAAGTTGCCAGTGATCCAGAACAAGACTGCACCTCACACCACCTTGTATTCCTCTCGACACTATTTACAATTACATCCCAGAGGATGCAATTGGTCAGGCTGAGGATGTAGCAGCGGAGGAGTCATAACGCACAGATGAGAAGAAAGAAATGGACCCAGTGGATAAGAAGCTCAACAAAACCATAGGACATAGGAAAATAGGAGTAGGCCATTTGTCCGCTCGAGCCCACTGTACAATTCAATAAGATCATGACTAATCTTCTACCCCAGCTACATCTTCCCACACTATTCCCTTGATCTCCTCAGCATCCAAAATATTTTATCTCTGCCTTGAACATATTCAGTAACTGAGTGTCCACAGCCAATAGCAAGAGAGAAGTCGAAAGATTCGCAACACCATTTGCATCCTCATAATATTTAAGAAGTATTTGGATGTGCAATTGTGATGCCATGGCATAGAAGGCTATGGGCCTAGTGCTGGAAAATGGGATTAGAATAATTAGGTACTTGTTTGACCAGCACAGACTCGATGGGCCGAAGGGCCTTTCTCTGTACTGTAGACTTCTATGACAATGACTCGAGTCTCGGTCCTAAATGGCTGATCCCTTATTCTGACACTGTACCCCTAAATTCTAGTCTCCCCAGACAGGAGAAACATCCTCCCAGTATCAACCCTATCAAGTCCC